>NC_136408.1:172557788-173157788 GCF_051521515.1 Lactuca serriola | reverse complement strand
ATGAGGAGATGAGCGAAAAGAATATTGAACAAGACATAAAAATGCAACCATTGACAAGATGGAAATGGAAGCCAGTGAACAAAAAGAAAAAGACGAAAATATGTAACTTGCTACAAAAAGTAAGGGGCTGAAAAGAAAACACATGGAAAACACCAACACAAAGAAGAAGGAAAACACAAAAAAGGCATACATAGGGCGGGTACAAGCTTATAAAAGAAAGTGGAAAGAACAAATGTAGACACCACTCCCAACCGCAACAACGTTCAGTGGGAATGAGATCAGCTTTTGACTCCTCAAAAGCTGGTGTTTTGTACAGTTTGCACTTTCTTTTTGAATTTTAGTTTTTCATTTCTTTTATAAAATTTTGTTTTTTTAAGTGAATGATGATGGGTTTCTCTAGTTCTTTATCTTAATTTTTAGTATTGAAAGAAGTGCAACAACAAATAAGCTTAATTTAAAAATCCTAGAGATTTTAGAAGATTACAATCAAGGGCCACATTTTTTAATAAGTGTGGGTGCCTAGAGGATGACAGGAGGAGTTTGAAAGAATTATAAAGAAAATAAAGAGGTATGGCATGGTCCTAAGCCATTAAGAAGAAAAGATGTGTTACATTTTGGCTCAAAAAGACACTTTGTGAAGCCTTCACGGCATAGCGATCACTTCCACACTATAACGTTTGTTTTTATTGCGATTAGACTCTGATAGCCATCAGTACTATGTTGTGATGTATGTATACCACCATGTGGCCAAATTTTCCATACTTTTGAAGATCAGTCTTTATTGAAGATGAATAGAATCCCCTGGGGTAATAATAACGAGATCAAAATTGAAATTTTGTGATGATCATAAAATCAGTTTTGCTTGGGGGAAAGCAAAACTCCAGTGTGGGGTATTTTGATATGTGCCTTTTTATTCATGTACTTTAGGCATTACCTTAATATTTTAGCTACAATTGTGCTTACTTTAGGACAAAAGGTACTTAATATGTTGAAAATCTGTTTTGTAGGAGCAAAGACATGCTTGGGACGAAAAGGAAGAAAATGTAGGGTTAGAAGCTGGAAAGAGTGGGCTAAGTCAATTAAATTCAAAGAAGTCAAGATATTTCAAGCCCACGACATGGTAATTCTTGCTATGCTGTTATGGGTAAATTATCCACGATCATTAAAGCTTCCATGGGGAATACGCGTGGAACAAGATTGCCACAACGTCGAGCCTATTCTCCACGACGTGGGAGGCAAATTTAAGGAAACTTTAAGTTTCAGACATTAGGTCGAATGGAAGGAATTCTGACCGATTTTCCAGAGAGAGTTGCAGTAAATAGCCTGTAGAAAGCCCTTGGATTTTCATAAATCGATTGAAGCTTAATAGTTTAAGAGATATAGAGAGAAAACAACATTAATTATTTCGTTTTGCTAGCTTTAATCATAGCTAGGCTTATTTACATTGATTTTATGTGTTTTTCTGCTATGATTTTGGGCTAAACTCTTTTTACTTTAATTGCTGACGATCAACCTTTAAAAATATGTGTTGAGTTCAATCTTATGATTAATTATTGTTTGTTTGTCTAGTGTTGATAAATTATAACCTTATATGTTTTTATTCTTGTCTTTGATTTCCTTACTATAAGTTTTGTGTAGTGGATGATCATTCTATTTTCATGAAGTTGATTACCTACTGGTTTATGATCATTAAATTGCTAGAGATAGGGTTAAAGAAATCTTAAATTACGTAATTAAAGTTAGCAACTTTAACAATGTTCGAAAGCATAATTGATCCATAATTTATGCCTGGTTGTGTGACTTGGTAATAAGAAAGTAACTATTATATTTATTGTGCATAGCCAAATTCATCTTAATATCGATTTCATGTGTACTTGTGTTTTATCTTAACATAGTAACTCATAAATTGGTAATAAGTAGGAATTTAACTATAATAACTAGTTTCTTAATAATTTTGTAACCAACAATAGTAATTTAATAACAAATAAACCATACAGAAAATGGCGGATTCAGATCTATCGAATGTACAATTTAATATTGAATTCAGATCGTTTTCTTAGCTTAGTTTATTAAGGATATTTGATAGTTGTTTGATTTAAGTTCTTATGATCTTGAAAAATCAGTGAAACCCCCTATGCCATTCCCAATGAGCCTGTTTGTTTCTATTGCCATGGAAACGGACATTGGAATTGAAGTTGCGCTAACTACTTGGGAACTATAGTCAAATTGTATGGTTCTGATTCAGGTAAGTTCATGATGTGACAAGGTTGCATTTTGATGTTTTGTAGGATCATGCAAAAGGAAGGAAATTTAAAGGAAGAGTATGTTGAATCTGGTTGCGAAGATGGATTTCAACCGCATGGTTCGATGATCAGAATTTTTAGCTGCTACTTAAAGAGTTATGATAGATTGCTTAGAAATATGTAGTAACATAGTTTTCATTTGTAACTGCATTATAAGGAAAAGTTTTTCCTCATTATATAAATAAATAATTTTTTCTTATTTTTATATTATATCTCCTTACAATGGCATTTGTTAAAAATTAATGTTTGTATGTTTCTATTGTTAGCAATATGGATTTGATTCTTTCGTTTGTGGTAGTGTTAAAATTTACCGAATAAGGAGAGATTCTCATCACCTAAGTTTCAGTTGGATAGAAACTTAGAATCATGCAACTAGCATTCTGTGATGATTGAGAACCTTCATCTTTGGGAAATTAAGACTAATTCCTTGTTCACATGTATATGTATAATTCTAGGTACACTGGGTGTGCACTGGTCAGATCCACCACAAGGAACGATAAGACTATTTGTCATGATTTACTATGGTTTAGTAAATATGGTTATGCTTACAAGGTTAAGTATAATTCTGAACATTGGAAAAGTTTCAATGTATGGCAGCACGAATAAGAAGATTCAAATTAGGTAAAAAGATAAAAGTTTCTCCAATCTGAAAAGATGGGAGAGTAATTTAGTATTGTGTTTTATGATCATCTTAATGCTTATGGAAAACCATATCACAATTTATCCTCTAAGGATATCTTAGTGCATTTGTATGGCTCAGAAGAGGAATTGTGAATTGTTGGAATGGTTAAATCAAAAAGTTGAATCATACTTCGTTCCAAATCGAGTCTTAGAGTCATACTCCAAGATAGTAACTTGAGTGACATAATCTTTAGAAAGGTTTATAACACTCATAAAATGTAGAGTAAAACGTTTCTTACTCTTGTACTGTAACATCCCAAAATTCGAGGCCAAAAATTTCATTGTTTAGTAAGTTATAATAAAACCAATAGTATAGGAAAACATCCATAATATCAATTCATGTCAAAACCAAAGTAGAAATAATCAAAACATGTTATCATAGACAATATCAGAGTGTAATCCCAAAGATCTCATGTGCGGAAAATCATAGTGTGATGCACTGCGATCGAGCCGACTCCTTTCCTTTGAAAACGAAGTTTCTGAAACCAAAACTGAAAACTGTAAGCACGAAGCTTAGTGAGTTCCCCCATCATACCACATACCATACAATCACAAAGCATACATACTGCCGGGCAATTCTGGGGTGCCCGAACTACCCATGTCAAGCCATTTTGGGGTGCTGACTACCCGTGTCAAGCCGTTATGGGGGTGCTGACTACCCGTGTTAGGCCATTCTGGGGTGCCTGCCTACCCTCCGGTCTATCTCACCCGGTCACAGGGTCTATTTCACCCCTACTACTATCACATAATAAAATATCATAAACATGTTGTCAGAAATATCTAGGGTGTTCGACCTACCCTTTGGTCCTATCAACCGACTGGGGGACTATTCCCCTCCTACTACCACTATCACATAGAACATAATATACTGGCACATAGAACACATCAAGTAATAGCCAACCAGACAATTATCACAAAGAAAATCATCTCAACTATAATCAACTACTAGTGGGTCGGCTTTGGTGCCTTAGACCCACTTCTACTGGAAGGTAACTCACGTCACACTGCTGAAGTCCCATAGACATAATCCCAGCTACTGGATTACAGCTTCCCGAACTGTCAATATCAAAACATCACCCAATTAATAAGTACATACTTGGGGTCATTACTACATTACCCTATGCTTGGCTTTATTCAAGCCCAAGGCCGAATCCATAGGCCCCAAATTCAATCTAGGAATCAAAGCCCAACATATGGCCCAATTTTCCAAATTGGGCCCAAACCTTTAAATGGTCGTATTCAAAGGCCCAACCATTTAGTCCAGTCCACACACTTGGCATTTTCAATGGCCCAATGTCTCATAATGGCCTAATTTTCCAAATTGTGCCCAACCCCTCATATGGGCCTTACCCTAAAGCCCGTCTAATTATTCTAGTGCATTGATTGTCCTTGGATGGCCCATTATTGGCCCAAACACCAAAAACCAATAAAAAGGCCCAACACAAAGCCCAAGTGAAACTAGGGTTTCACATAAAATGACAATTAGGGTTAGGTGTTTCTCACTTAACCTATTAAGGACTTCATCCATTAAGTCCATCACTCTACTAGGTATATGAAGTCGGGCTATTACACAATTCCATTCAAATGGCCCAAATGTGTGTCCCAATAGGTCCAAGCCCATAAATCCAATATGAGGGTTTTCTAAACCCTAATTAGAGTTTCCAAACTCATCTAAGCCCAATAGGCCCAATAGCTAGGTCTTTTGATCAATTAAGGTTCATTAGGCCTATTAGGGTTTCACTAGGCCCATTAGTCACATCTTTGGGCTTTTATGTCAATTAGAGTTGTATTGGGCCCATTAGGGTTTATTAGGCCCATTAGGGTTTTAGTCCCTTTGTCCAAACATCCAAACGAGTCACAATCCAAACAAGGTACACTGCCACCCGACACGGCGGCCGGTGGCGGCAACCACCACCCAACGGTGGTTGTTACGGTTTCTTTCTCATTATTCCATTTTTTTACAATTTACAATGCATATTTCCAAAATAAACACACACACACATAGCCACCTAGTGGTGGCCGGTGGTGGCAGATGGTGGCAGCCTCCACCATTCGGTGGTGGCGGCGGCTTTTCCGAGAACTTCGGCTAAACAAAATACCCAAACACATATACTAATGGTGGAGATACAACCGCACACACCTAAACACGAAGTGAAACACACACACAGCCACCTTCCATGATGGCTGGTGGTGTCGGAAACAGGTAGCAGACAGTGGCCAAAGACCATTCCTGGCGGTAACAACAACAACATAAGTCTAGAGTCCGGCGGCACCCTTGTCTTCGTCGGAGATGGAAGCAACAATGCTAACAGGGAAGAATAGGTTAAGAGGGTGGGCAACGGGACTAAGAGGTGACCATAGCACCCTAACCATTGGCGGCATCGTCTTCATCAGGCATGGCGCGACGGCAGAAGGAACATCAGGATCGGATGGCTGAAGGCGCCCATTGACGGCAGTGCCATAGGATGGAATTAGCTGTCGTTCGGCAGCCACATTTACGCCTGCAGCGGACGACAGCAACACGAACAGCGGCTATCGACACAAAGCGGCAGTGGGGCGGTGGTCTTTACCGACGACGGGAACAAATACGGGCTGGATGGCTCTCATCGGCGGTTATGCAGGTATGACGGCTGGAGGGACAAGGTGGAGAGGTAGCACCAGTGAAGGAGGCTTAAGGATGCATGGAGATGGCGGCTGCAACTTCCTTTTAGGGTTATGGTTCCTAAGGTCTTTATACTCAATTCCCTACTAAATTCATTGCCATAATGGCAGAAATGGTCCCACATTATACATTTCTTTTTAACTATGATCCAAAATTTACCATTTCAAACTTGCCTCCTGAATCCTTTACAATTGAAGTCCTAATTTTACATTTTTAACCCCAGCCAACCAAAAACCTCTCAACTTAAGTCCTCATAATTACCATGCAGCCCCTCCACTACAATTATTTTCAAATGAGGTCCATAATTAATTCTTTAGGCCTTGTTTTTCATAAATCCTTCCATATTAGGTCTAATACTTGCCAAACATCCCCCTGTCTTCTAAAATCTTTACAAAATAAATCTCGAATTTATACTTTGACTCCCGAGTAATCCAGCTTATGGCATTTGGCTTCCTAAAACCAACACATTGCTATATAATTATAAATTTTAGGTCTACTATTCATGAATTCGTGTATTTATTTATTAAATAAATGGGGTGTTACATGTACATTCGAAATTGGTAAGTTGTGATGTCTTGGTAAGGACAAAGACCAACTAAGGCCAATTGTGTGAAGTGTTATTCTTGATCAGAATCCACACTGACTCTTGAATATTTGTTTGTCAAGGAATGGTTATGTCAAGAGGTCAGTGGGAGTCTTAAAGATCTTGAAAGTTTCAAGAGCTAATTAAGAGTAAAGCTATTGTTAATCACTAGCACATGACTTGAGCTTTGTAACCTATTGTGTTCACATATTCTTGTTCCGGTGCCCATTCCAGTTCAATTGACTATGCATGTGAATTCTGTGAGTTGTTAGTTATTTGCATAACAACTTGGAAGCAATGGTAGGCCCTTGTGCTGCCAAGTGGCAAGAAATTAAGATTGAACAAGTTCAGTCCATATGGGCTTGGATTTGTCACAAACCATGTCTTGTGATTATGGTTATGACAAATTCACATGGATAGTAACACATATACCATAAAATCTAATTGCCATAAGGTTTCTCTCCAATTCATGAAAATGATTGTGAAGAAACTCTTTCACTAAGTAGATTTTAATAGTTAGCAATTGTGATATTTGTATTCTCAAATTCGATTATGATTATGACATCCCTCTTCATAGTTCGAATTGTGAGAAATGGAAAAGGTCTAAACATTTGAGACTTATAACTATAAGTTCTAATATTGTTTAGACACACATGTGAGCTATCTAAGGAAAAGTGTATGGATTTTAGAAGCCTAGATAAAGTCTAATCAAAGCATCTCGTATCGAAAATCTGAACTTTGGTAATAAAGTCAATAAGTTTTTATTTCTAGAAGTCCAGCTGATTTCTGAATACTTGTCAAAGCTAGTGGGATCATAAGTGCTATGCTAGTAAGATAGTAATTATTATGCTAGTGGGAGCATAATTATTATGAAAAGTGTTGCAAGTTGGCAATGTTAATTATAAAAAACTAAATTTTCAATTTTCAAAGATGTAAGGTTTGAAAAGTTGTGCTATAATTAAGGAGAGGAATTCATACTTCATTTCAAATCTAAAAGCTTAGATTGGGTTTTTAATCAAATTTAGTCAAATATATATGAATACTATGTTGGAATGGTTCAACATAAGGAAATTCTATATATGAAAATTTTAATTCCATTCTAAAAAATTTGATGATGATTACGACATCCCTCTTCATAATTCGAATTATGGGAACATGAAAAATATAGTAGTATAGCAAAAGACCGATCAAGTATCGTGTCTTTATGTTAGACATTATGAATCGCGTCCCATATGCTTCGGGTATAGGATCGATTGCATATGCTATAATATTCTCGTGTTTTAATTTTCCAAATGCCTAGGGAATTAAGGGGGAAAAAGGAATAGAACCGGATATGGCTAAAGTGGTTAAACAACTGTTAAGGATAATCTAAGGTTTGCCAAGGATTCGTCGCTTTAGGACCATGTGAAGTATAGTAATGGATGGACCATATTGGCATTATTATGAATAGATAGGAGTCTATTAATAACGAGTTGTCATATGACAAATATGGAATGTTTCCATATTGGGGGTTGAAGAATAGATGAGAAAGCTACAAACTTTTATGCAAGAAGGATGTTCAAAGGAATGTACTTTAATTGAGACTTCAATTCCATGGAATTGTCTTGTAACAATCTCCAAAGGAATATTTTGTAATATCGTTGGTTAAGTCTCTCTGACTTTTGGTACCTAGACATTACAAAAGAATCATTGCATGATACTTTAGAATATAACACTTTCTAGCAGTGACAAGAATTTGGAATTCTTACACTTGCAATAAAGATTTGGAATTGTGAAATGAGCATCATTGAAATGTTTTTAATTGATCTAGTTCACAAAGTCAATACCATAGACAAACATAGTGTGCATGCTTGGAGCATGGCATAGCTATTGTTTTAGTTCAATTGTTAAGTTGATAAATTGAAACATTATACAATGAATAATGAGTAATCAATATGACACTCAAAATTTTTGGGTCTATATAGGATTAGTATTGTTCTTGTGTTTCACTTTGCATGTTTTGATTTCCTGAATAACTAAGTTATTCAAACCATCCACAATCGATCATACTTCGGAAGTAGGTATTGAGGCAACACTATCATGAATGGGTCTGTAGAGATGTTTTGGTCTTAACATAAGTTTGCTACAATGTTCATGAGTACTCATGGAATAAGATTCGAGTATTGGATTCAACCCACGCTCATATGAATTAATTCATGGGTTTTATCACGAGTGATTGTGAGACAATAATATCTTATATTGTTGAAACCGAGACATATGAGTTGTAGTTGCATGTCGGTTTCACATTAGCATATGTAAACGCACTAGTAACTTGGTTGTTATAAAACATATTGTTGCGTGTAATTCGATGAGTAAGTACAAGCAAGCATTTTGGTTGAAGTTTATCCGTTCCTTTTACCCTATGTGGATAAAAGTGATATATGTGGGCCCCTCGATGATTTAGTGATGACACCCCTAAGTGCTTGGCCAAGTGTGGACTGATCTGATTTGTTCAATTAGTCGGTCGTCATAAATCAAAAATCGGGAAACAACAGATAGACATAGAGAATGATTATAATCCATGTCTCATGTCCATATAATATATAGAATGGAGGAATATATGATCCTTTTGTTGGATTAATGTCTAAGTCCATTACTATAATTGGTAAGACTTGACCCGACCCGGCATGGTCCATTTGGGTTGCATGGCATCATGCACTTTGATAGACTATAATGAGAGAAATAAGACACTTATGGTTATTAATATATTATAAGTTCTAGTATATTAATAATAAGAATAATAAGATTATTTAATTATTATTGATTACGAATTAATCTAGGATTAATTAAGTGATCAAAAAAGACTAATTAAATATATGGGTTGATTGTGTAAATCATCCATACTTGTATAGTGGGCTAATGCTCCATGGATAATCAAGTTGGGCTAAAACCCATAGGATGGTCCATGGATGCTCCATGGTGTATTTGAACCCATGGATCCAAGGAAATGGAAATTCATGACAATTAGGGTTTACCCTAATTGTAACACTATATAAAGATCTTATTCTTGACAAAATCGGTCACTAGTATCATTCTAGAGAGGGCTAGCCGATTTTCATGAAGTGTAGAATTCTCTCAAGTTATTCCAAGTGTATTTGGTGTTGTGTGAACCATTTGAGGTGTCACACTTGGGGCACTTGGCACTCAAGCTTCATGAAGACTTTCTACATGAAAGAGGTATGTATTCTATCTTGTTATATTCATTATTTTATATGCTAGGTTAGGATAATACCTTGGATGTTCATATTTGTATGTATAATAGAGAAAACATAGATCCAACGTATTTAGGGTTGCATGTACACTTAGGAGTGTTAGAATGCTCATAACCCAACAGTGGTATCAGAGCCTAGGCTTGTTTTCATGTTATACTTGCAAATGGAGCTGAAAAATAGAGTTTTGATGCTGTCTGCGCAGCAGTCTCGCCGAGTCCAAGGCAAAAAGCATCCAACTCGTCGAGTTGGTTCGTGCACTCGACGACTTGGACCCCCAGACAGCATAAATTCGACTATTTTTGGCTGGAATTGGACTAGGAACATTACCCTAAGATGTTTTTGGACTTATAAACTTGTTTTTGATGTGGTAATGTTCATGCTAGTCCAATTTCAAAGATAATTGTCAATAGATTCATTTTTTGTATTAGTTTAAGGTTTAGACTAATTACATGAAAAAGTTTGATTTGAATTATCTTGTTCTTATGAGTTGCTTAGATTAATAAAAAAGTTGAGTGAAATAGTTGTTTTCAATCCAAATTAATCTAAGAGTTGATTCTAAAATTTGTTTTTGTAACTTGTCCTCAAGTTATATGAAAAGTCACATTTAAGTTTCATAAAACTCATAAAAGTTGGCAAAGGTTACAAAATGAAGGGTCTAGTTCTAATTAAATGGTGTTATGACTCCATAATTTGTCCTCAAGTTATGGAGGACCAAGAGTCTCTTCATTAAATAATAAAAAAAAAAAGGTGTGACCTTAATTAATTCCATAAGTTATAAAATAAAGAAAAAGTTAATTTTTTTATTAGTTTAAAGTCTTCCATAACTTGTCCTTAAGTTATGGAACTTGAAGAGTTTTTGAATTAAAACTACTTTAAACACATAAGTTATGGAATTAATTAGTTTTGAATAGTTTCAAAACTTGCCCTCAAATTTTGGAATTTGTAAAGTTTTCTCTTATGAATACTTTAATTCCAAGTTAGCCCTTAGAATTTTAAAAGTTAAAATTCAACCCTTATACTTTATAATATTATAAGTTAATAATATTTATATATATGTATAAGAGTAAAGTCAGTCTTACCGCTAGTACGCCTCATTCACGAAACCGGTCTATAAGGTGGGTATAAGGTTGTTGCCTATAAAATGGCAAGTTAATGGGTGTCCACTCTCACCCACCGCTTGCTTGACTGGTGGAGGGTCGTTAGCCGAACGGGTTTTACAGGACTATAATTCTCCCTTCATTAAAAGTATTAATGATAAATACTAAGTAACTAAACTCTTAATAATACCCAATCTTAGTTACTTAGGAAAATGTGAATAAGGTGCTAATCCATGAAATTACACTTTGCACTCTGTTTAAGTCGGTTAGTGGAGCGTGTGTGGTTAACCGGCACACTAACTCGTATTTAACAAGGTAGGCAAAGGGTAACTTAATGTTTATCATAGTATCGATGCAGCGTGTGTAGTTAACCGGCACATCGATTGAGGGGTAAACACTTAAGGGTACCAAGTAATTTACATGGTTACTTCACACCTTGTTTTGTGATCCTCGGCATCCCAGTCACAAAACCTGAAGGGCACACTCGAGATTGAAACACGCCATTGAACAGTTCAATGAATCTCAAAGATCTAGGAGTTTCAAATCCAATTAAAACCTAATAATACATTTCGTTTATCTTGGTGGAAATTGGTGAATCGTCATTCATCTACCTTCAAATATTTTATAGCTTGGATTACGGCATACCTCTTCTAAGTTATAAAATAGTTTGTTGGGTCCTAGCCTTAATATTTCATATTGGGTGTCATATTAAGGACTTAAGATCAACTATCTTGAATATCTCCCAAAAAGATGTCTGGTTTAGACATCTATGATCTTCCCAAATCTCTTGAAACAAGCTTTCCTAAATGAAGATGATATCCCATGGAAATCATACTTCTTTCACCTCCTCCAATTATTCTCCCTAACCCACAAGTTCTTGAAAAGTTTAAGGTCACTCAAGCCCAATTGGCAAGGCAAGTTCTAGGTGTGGTCACGTCTTGGAGATGTAGTCACATATTGACAAGCTGGGAGAGTTGGGTATCAAAGTCTTGAGAAAGTTGGTGGTTCAATCACTTTCTAAGTCACATAGTGAGTTCCTTTGGGACACCTATGAAACAGACTATGACAAGACCCTTAATGATCTTGTCTATTTGCTAAGATCGACTTCCTTAAAACTTGATGGACATTGACAATAGTGACACAGGAAATCTAGAAAAGCATTCTCTTTCCAGTGGAAGGGGATCGGCCATAGTCAACTGGGTTGACCAAATGGTAAAGAGAAAAGTTAAGTCTTGATAGTCCCGTGTACCATTACCAAAGGGTCCATATGTTTATATTGCCAAAGGAAGGGGCATTGGTTGCGAATCTGCCAATTTACCTAAGGATGTTAAAGTCAATAAGTTTGACTCTACTTCAGGTAAAGTCCACTATCTAACTCTGTTAAGTTTCTATTATGAGATTCTTGATACATGATGTGACTGGGTCACATGGTGATGTTTTAAGAATCAAAGAAAAAGTGAAGAAACTTAAAGAAAGAATATGCTGAATCTGATCGCATAGATGGATTTCTATCGCGTAGTTTGAAGATCGAATTCTTAAGATACTTCTTAGGAGTTATGAGAGATTGCTTAGGAATAAATAACAACAAGTTTTCATATGGATTGTAAGGATAAGTTTTTCCACAAAGTTTTAAAATAAAAGAAAATATTTGATTTTATTTATTTTAAAATATCCTTACAATGGCATTTGAGGAAAAATTGTTGCTTATATAGTTCCATTAATAGCAAGAGTGGAAATATGAAATTGATTCTTTCATTTGTGGTAGTGTCTAAATTTACCAAATAAGGAAAGATTCTCATCACCCAAGTTTCAATTGGACCGGAACTTGGAATGATGCAAGTTGTATAGCATGATGAATGAGAACTTTCAAGTATTGGAAAAATTAAGACTAATTACTCGGTCACATGGATGTGTGAGTCAAGTAAAGGACTAAGGGATCGAGTACACATTCTTGTGCACTGATTAAGTCCACCACAAAAGATTGATAAGACTATTCGTCATAGTTTACTAAAGCTCAGTAAATATGATTATACTTACAAGCTTAAGTGTAACTCTGAGACATTGGAAAAGGTTCCTATGTATGCAAGAGCGAATAAGAAGAATCAAATTAGGCAGAAAGATAAAAGTTTCTCAAATCTGAAAAGATGGGAGAGTACTTTAGAATCAGTTTTGTGATCATCTTAATGATTAAGAAACCATAGCACAATTAATTCTCTAAGGGAATCTTAGTGCATTCTTATGACTAAGAAGAGGAATCTTGAATTGCTGAAATGGTTAAATCAAGAAGATGAGTCATACTTCATTCCAACCAATTCTTAGAGTCATACTCCAAGATTGTAACTTGAGTGACATGTCTTAAAGAAAGTTTAAAACACTTGTCAAATGTAAGAGTAAAAGTTTTCTACTCTTGTACATTTGAAATTGGTAAGTTGTGATGTTTTGGATAAAACAAAGACCAACTTAGGCCAATTGTGTGAAGTATTTGTCTTGATTAGAATCCACACTGTCTCTTGAATAACTGACAGGAAAGTCTTATATGTCAAGAGGACAGTGGGAGTCTTAAAGCTCTTGAAAGTCTCAAGAACTAATCAAGAATAAAACCTAAAGTTCTTCACTAGCACACGACTTGAGGTTTATAACCTATCGTGTTGACATATTTTGTGCCCATTCCTGTTAAAGTTGGCTTTGCATATGAATTCTTAGAGTTCTCAATTTGTTGCACAACAACTTGGAAGCAATGGCAGGCCCTTGAGCTGCCAGGTGGCAAGAAATTAAGATTAAGTTCAGTCCATATGAGGTTGGATTTGTCATTATCCTTGTCTTCTGACTATGGTTTTGAAAATTCACATGGATAAGAACACATACATCATTAAATCTAAGTGTCATAACGTTTCTCTCCGAT
Organism: Lactuca serriola; assembly: GCF_051521515.1. Taxonomy (NCBI): domain Eukaryota; kingdom Viridiplantae; phylum Streptophyta; class Magnoliopsida; order Asterales; family Asteraceae; genus Lactuca; species Lactuca serriola. Next base: position 173,144,309 of record NC_136408.1, on the reverse strand, counting down.
TCATGAAAATGATGGTGAGGAAACACTTTCACTAAGTAGATTTTAGATAAGATAGCAATTGTGATATTTGCATTCTCAAAGTCGTTAGTGGAGCGTGTGTGGTTTACCGACACACTAACTTGGACTTGTGAGAAGTGGCAAAAAGGTCTAACCATTATGATTACGGCATCCCTTTTCCTAATTGTTTAGACACACAAGTGTGCTATCTAAGGGAAGGTGTATAATTTTGATAAAGTTTTATCAAAGCAATCTAGTATCAGAAATCTGAACTTTGGTAAGAAAGTCAGCTGATTTCTAAGTACATGTCAAAGCTAGTGGGAGCATAAGTGTTATGCTAATAATCATCATGTTAGTGGGAGCATGATAATTATGATAAAGTATTGCAAGTTAGCAATGTTAATTATAGAAAACAAAAGGTTTCAATTGGGAAAAAGTTGCTTTGCTATAATTAAGGGAGAGAAAAATTATACTTCATCTCAAATCTATAAGCTTAGATCGTGAGGTTTTAATCATTTAGTCAAGGATATCTATATGAATTTCATGTTGGAATGGCTCAACATAAGGAAATTTTGTATATGGGTCCATTATTTGCGTTCTAAAATTCGATTATGATTACGACATCCCTTTTTCATAATCTAAATTATGAGAACTTGGCAAATAGAAATGGAAATGTTATAGCAAAAGACTGGTTTAGTCTATATGTGAGACATCATGAATCGTGTCCCATATGCTTCGGATATAGGATCGATTACATGTGCTATATTCATCCTTTCTAAAAAATTTCAAATGCCTGGGGAATTAAGAAGGGAAAAGGTTTAGAACTGGATATGACTAAAAGGATTAAACAATTGTCGAGGACAATCTAAGGTTTACCAAAGATTGGTTGCTCAAGGACAGTCGGAAGTATAGTGATAATTCTGGAAGGACCATATTGACATAATCTGTAAGGAGGCAACTCTTGTTCAGAAGTGATAGTCAAAATGGAATTTGGAAATGTTTCAAAGTTAGAATTTTCAATCTGTTTAAGATTAGGAAACTTAATGCAAGAAGGATGTTTCTAAGGAGATGATCTCCTTTGGAATGCTCTGTAATGTTTGTTGTCAAGTCTTTATGACTTTGTGCATAATCATTACAAAAGGATCAATGCATATAAGTTTAGAATCTAACAGATTTCAGTAAATGGCATCAATTTGGAATTCTTGCATTTGCAGTAAGGATTTGGGACTGTGAAAAGAGAATCATTGAAGTTATGTTCAATTGATCTAGTTCACAAAGTAAAGATCATAGACAAACATAGTATGCATACTTGGTGTATGGCATGACTAGTGTTTAGAAAACATAGTGTGCATGCTTGGAGCATGGGACAACTATTGTTTTAAATTCAAGAATAAATTTGATAGCTGAAACAGCATACAATGAATAATGTGTAATCATATGGTGATAAATAAAAGGTGTTTTATTTATGTTCATAGGTTTTGATACCATATTGGATTCAATTATTCTTGTGTTTCATTTTGCATGTTTTGACTTCCAGAGTAAACTAGCTTATTCTTTTGGAATGACTAAGTTATTCAAACCATCCACAGTTGGTCATATGTTGGAAGTAGATATGAATTAAGACTGCCATGGGTTGGCTTGTAGAGGTCTAAGGTGTTGGACAAAGGGCCACAACACTCATGAGTGCTCATAAGTTCTGAGTATTGGATTCAACCCGCGCTCATTGGAATCACTTCATGGATTTTATCACGAGTGATCATGAGAAGATAATATGTTATATTGTTCAAACCTAGAGATATGAGTTGTTACTATGAGTTGGTTGTACATTGATTGCACGAAAACGCATTCGGTAACTCGGTGCGATAAAACATGTCTTTGTGTATGATTCAACAAGTAGTAGAACAACCCATATGAGTCGAAGTTTATCAATTCCTTTTACCTTTGGGATAAAAGCAATATCTGTGGGCCCCTCGATGATTTGATGATGACAAATGGAAGTACTCGGCCGGGCCAGGACTGATTTGATTTGTTCAATTAGTCAGTCGTCATAAATCGGAAATCGGGAAACAACAACTGGACAGAGAGAATGATTATAATCCATGTCTCAGTCCATATGATATCTAGAATGGAGGAATATATGATCTCTTATCTAATGGACAAGTCATTGTCAAAGGTCAAAGTTCATCTACAAGGTCAGAGTTCGACAGAAGCTTTTGAGAGCTACGATTGCCAGTCAGTTCCTGAAGTCATACGCAATATTAGTTTTAGACTTATCCAAGTGGGAGACTGTTGGATTAATATCTAAGTCCATAACTATAATTGGTAAGACTTGACCCGACCCGGCATGGTCCATTTGGGTTGCATGGCATCATGCACTTGGATAGACTATAATGAGAGAAATAAGACACTTTTGGTTATTAATATATTATAAGTTCTTGTATATTAATAATAAGAATAATAAGATTATTTAATTAGTATTGATCAAGAATTAATCTAGGATTAACTAAGTGATCAAAAAAGACTAATTAAATATATGGGTTGATTGTTTAAATCATCCATACTTGTATAGTGGGCGAATGCTCCATGGATAATCAAGTTGGGCTAAAACCCATAGGATGGTCCATGGATGCTCCATGGTGTATTTGAACCCATGGATCCAAGGAAATGGAAAGTCATGACAATTAGGGTTTACCCTAATTGTAACACTATATAAAGATCTTATTCTTGACAAAATCGGTCACTAGTATCATTCTAGAAAGGGCTAGCCGATTTTCATGAAGTGTAGAATTCTCTCAAGTTATTCCAAGTGTATTTGGTGTTGTGTGAACCATTTGAGGTGTCACACTTGGGGCACTTAGCACTCAAGCTTCATGAAGACTTTCTACATGAAAGTGGTATGTATTCTATCTTGTTATATTCATTATTTTATATGCTAGATTAGGATAATACCTTGGATGTTCATATTTGTATGTATAATAGAGAACACATAGATCCAAGGTATTTAGGGTTGCATGTACACTTAGGAGTGTTAGAATGCTCAAAACCCAACACCTTTATCTAATGTACGTATCGTTGACTAGGTCAGAGTTAGACAACGACTTTTAAGAGTACAATTGCTAGTCGGGTTGTGGAGTCCTAGATGCAATAATATTTATTAAACGGATCCAAGTAAGAGATAGGTGTCTAAGCCCATAACTATAATGGGTATGTACTTAACCCGAGAGTAGCATGGTCCATTTGGGTTGCATATCACCAAGATAATTCGACAGGATGGACTTTTGAGAAGAGGTTATTTATGATTTGTTAATATATTATAAGTTCTAATATATTAATAGGAGATAATATTATTTAACTAGTATTGATCAAGAATTAATTTGGAATTAATTATGTGATCAAAAGACACTAATTAAATATGAGGGGTTGATTTGGTAAAATCATTCGTTCTTATGGTGTGGGCCAACGATCCATGATTCCTTAGGTTGGGCTAAACCCATGTGACAGCCCGTGGATGATCCATGGAGGTTTAAACCCATGGAGCCTAAGGAATATGGAAGGTCATGCACATTAGGGTTTACATGGTGTAATCCTAATCTTGCCACACTATATAAGAAGCCCCTTAGCTTCCAAAATTGGGGACTAGATACACTAGTGATCTTGGAGTTCATTCAGTCAATTTTGGTGCAAGAAATACTCTCTCAAAAGTCTCCTTTGTCCAAGGTGTGTCGTGATTCAATTTGAGTTGCAACACTTTGGGTACTAAGTTCTTAAAGGTCAAACTGAAGAAGTTCTACAAGCTACAACAAAGAGGTAATCCTATAATTGCATGTATAATTAGACAAAAAAAACATAGATCCAAAGCATTTAGGGTTGTATGTGCACCATAGGATGTTGTAGTATACTAAAACCCATCACTTAATGCATTAAGCCACTATTCTTCAAACTGAAGCCCTATCTTCCAGATCTAGACTAATAATACATTTAGAAGGGTAACATTTCCAACTTTACCCATTAAGAACCACCCCAAAGGCATTAAGCTCAAACCCTAATCCTTAAAGGCTTATGTCTTAATCCAAAAATCACCATATCTTCAAGATAAAGCTCGTGAACATAGATCTGGACCTTAAAGACTAAAAGGTCACGTAATGTCTTCAACTTTACTCGCATGCAAGGCTTGAGGGAACTTAAAAGCTTAAAAGAGACCATATTAAGGGTTTAATGGATGCATGGAGCCCTTAAGACCATAAAGTTGGCATCTTTATGCCACAAGAGGTACATAGAACCATAGATCTGAAAGGGTTATCTCAATGGGACTACTAACTCCCATGACACACTCAATCTCGGTTAAACATGCAAAATAATCTAAAGAAGGAGATTTAAGCATAAACTAAGTAGGGTTGAGACTTTATAGAAGAAATATGTCGGAAATGATGCAAGGATTCGAGATCTAGAAGCTCCTTCTTGAATCACCAAGCTGCCCTTTCTTCCAATGGCTTCAAACACACACAAAAACACTCAAAATAGCTCACAAACACTCAAAAGTGCCTTAGGGTTTCAAGGTTAGGGTTTAAGACAATGGAGGCTGGAAATGAGGAAAACTTATGGGGTTTAAGTTTCTTAAATAGGGTGAAAACCCCGAAATTAGAGTTTCATTTCTTCTAGCCAACTCGTCGAGTTAAGACCTCCCAACTTGTCGACTTGGTCACTTAAAATACGTGGTCCATAACATTACAAAATGACGAGTTTGGGGCCACCAACTCGTCGAGTTGCTCTATAAAATTTACTATATTATATGTCTAAATACATACCCATGCGTTACAATTCTCCCCCACTTGTCTCAGACTTCGTCCTCAAAGTTCGCCTCCTTGAACAATCCTAGATAATGATCCCTCATTTCCTCCTACGGCTGCTAATTCCACTCTGACTCCTTGCGGTGAAGCCACTGCTCCTTCATAAGCTCCACCACTTTGTTCCTCACGGTTTTCGTCTTTCGATATAATATTACAATCAGCCTCTTGACATAATTCAGGCTATAATACACCTGAATATCCTCCAAGGGTACAACTGTGGAATCATCCACCAAACACTTCCGTAGCTGAGAGACATGGAAAGTGCTATGAATCAGGATGAGCTCGGCTAGACGATCTAGACGATATGCAACCCGACCTAATAGCAACTTCAAACATCCAAAAATGTGGTCCAAAAATTTTTTGATTCAATATTACATAAAATAGTAATATTCCATATCATCCAAACATTTGAAATAAACCAGTGTATCAATTGTCATAAATCAGAGTAAATAATCATAACAAAATTCCAATGGTGTGTGCGATGCAATCATTTTGAGCTATTTCCCTTTGAACCAAAGGTACCTAAAACATAAAATGAAAACCGTCAACACAAAGCTTAGTGAATTCCCCCAAAATATCACACACCAAACATACAGTAAATATACAGTGGGCCCCGCCTGGTCATTGGACCTTGTCTGGTCATCAGGTCTCTCCTGGTCATCGAGCTGAGCTCGAAAAGCATATAAATGCATACACAGATAATATACATAGCATAGAGATAGTCATCGAGCTCTGCCCGACATCGAACCTTAGTCCACCAGCATAAAAACAAAGGTATATGAAAGAGTAACAAATACAACTAGCATTCTATCAGCATAACATAAACATGGGTCGTCCTTGGTGCCTTCGACCCGCTAAACCCAGTAAGGAAACTCACCTCAAATGCTGAAAGGTAACTAGATAAATCCCTGGCCTCGGAAACAGCTCTACTCAACCCTTAAACAGAAACAATTCCTTAGATACCGGTCAGTATTTCAAAACTCTATAAAGGTTAAACTTGGCCAAAGTCAAAGTCAACACTCCAAGTTGACTCCACTCGCCAGTTATCCCACAACTTGCCAAGTTTCCATTAAGCAAAGAATCGCGATATTTCGATCCAACTCGGTAAGTTTCCCTTTAACTCGTCAAGTTCCTTCTTTTTCAACAGAATCGGTACAAGCCCAACCCACTTCTCCGAGTTCTATTAAGAACTCGTGGGGTTCTTTGATCAGCCAACACACTTAAAGCATTAAGCCACTATTCTTCAAACCAAACCCTATCTTCCAGATCTAGACTAATAATACGTGTAAAAGGATAAAGTTTCCAACTTTACCCATTCAGAACCATTCCAAAAGGCATTAATTAAGCTCAAACCCTAATCCTTAAAGGCTTATGTCTTAATCCAAAAACCATCATATCTTCTACATAAAGCTTATGAAGACAGATTTGAGCCTTAAAGACTAAAAGGTCACGTAAAGTCTTTAACTTTACTCAGATGCAAGGCTAGAAGGAACTTAAAAGCTTAAAATAGACCATAATAAGGGCTTAATGGATGCATGGAGCCCTTAAGAGCATAAAGTTGGCACCTTTATGCTATTAGAGCTCTATAGAACCATAGATCTGAAAGGGTTATCTCAATGGGACGATCAACTCTCATCAAACACTCAATCTTGGTTAAACATGCAAAATAATCAAAATAAGAAGATATAAGCATAAACTAAGAAAAGTTGAGACTTTATACCAGAACTGTATCGAAAATGAAGAAAGGATTCAAGATCTAGCAGTTCCTTCTTGAAGCACCAAGCTTCCCTTTCTTCCAATGGCTTCAAACACAAAAAACAAAAAACACTCAAAATAGCTCACAAACACTCAAAATTTCCTTAGGGTTTAGGACAATGGATTCTAGAAATGAGGCCAACTTTTGGGCTTTAAGTTGTTTAAATAGGGTATAAAACCTCAGAATTAGGGTTTCATTTCCTCCAGCCAATTCGTCAAGTTGAGACCTCTTAACTCATCGAGTTAGTCACTTAAAATACGTAGTCCATAACATTTCAACACGACGAGTTTAGGGCCACCAACTCGTCGAGTTGCTCTATAAAATTAAATAAATTATATGTTTAAATACATACCAGGAACCAAGCGTTACATACCTCATTGAAGTTACAATCGTTTTAGGTTCTTTTGGATTTCTATATGGGAGGAAAGAAAATTCTTTCCTTGAGAAGCAAGAAACTCATAGCCTGTGGATAACTTTAGTAAAATAATTCCCTAAAACTAAATGAACAAACTCTATCTAATTGGGTTGCATCCTCCTGATTCTTGATATAAAGATCGAAAGTCAAACTTCTCGTTGCACCTTCATCCGATGGGTTGGTTCTTTCCCATGTAGGTTTGACCCATTGCTTGTGGATTTTCTTTCCTAATTAAAGTTTAGAATAGCTCTGTCGATGTGATATGTATCTCCTTTTTACTTTGAGGAAACTCATTTTTTAATACCTAGTGACCTTCGATATTCATATCGTAATAATATTACTACTTGTGCCAAATGTATGGGATCTTCACATAGTGTGATTAAAATAGGATAATATCGTGACAATCAAAATATACTAACTAGAAACAACATAAGGTTAACATTCCATCTTTAATATAACTTAATTGTAATATATTACACGAGGTTTAAGCTAAAGTCTAAATGTGCTATTAATCACTCCTGATGCAAACATAATCACACTAGAGCTTTTCCTCGATCAGAAGAACAACCATCTATGAACTCTGGTGCTTCCCTTTCTTCCAATACCATGAGTTGAAAGGATTGCCATTTGGCTCTTGGGGATTTCACTTTGGTCTGATATCCATTAGTTATCCTTAAATTTGCAGGTGTTGGAGCTTGTATTACTTTTGTTGGATTTATACGAGGATAGTTGGCATTGATGTGACCTATCTAGTTGTGGAAGCAACATATAGGTACTCCATGTGCTCCTTGCTTACAGCCTCAGTTTTAAGGTGCTTCCTTGCCGCACTGATAGGATATTATAGCATGATCAAATCCTTCCTGTGACTTTCCAAACTTATTAGACCTAGGGCCCCTATGTACCCCAGATACTTATTTTTCATGATTAGATCTCTTGGTTATTGGCTGAGACGAAGCCAGATTCTGCCTCATTTCCTTTCGCTGAGTTTCCAACTCGATTTGTCTTCTCCTGGCTGGCTCCTGCATCTCTGTAAAAGTTTTGTATCGATTGTTTGATACAAACTCCCTGATGTCAATTTTGAGTGTACTTAAGTATCGAGACATCTAAACTTGTTCTAATGAGGCATACCTTGGGCAGAATAAAGCCCTCTCAGTGAACAACTTGGTGATCTTGGTAACTGATTTAGTGGCTTGTTTAAGTGATAAATACTCTTGAGGGAGTCAGTGTCACTATAATACTGGAAAATACATTGCCTTGAACTTCTCATTAAATTGCTCCCGAGTCACCACCTTTTCTCTATATGTGAATAGTTCTTAGTGAAAAAGTTCCACCAGTCCCTTGTCCTTAGATGTAGAAGATTATGTGCATATTTGAACATCAGGTTCGCCGGAAAAGAACAAGTGTAGAAGCAACCTTCCGCATCCGAGATCCACCTCATGGAGACAATATGATCTCTAACACCATAAAATTATGGGCGCTTGATGTTATTGAACTCTCAATAAGGCATCTCCTTCTCTTTTGATAACAATAGTTTCTATCACACCCCCAAACCAGAACGGCAGAAATGTTCGGGGGCGGAGGACGTCATGTAAAGTATCACAAAAATTATATAATAGTAATCAAAGAAAACACAACCATTACATTAATAAAATATTTTGTTTACATCTGTTCATAACATAATTTGTATGACATCAAAAGTGTATAGCAAAAGTATAAAAGGCGAGACTCTATAAAGCTCCGTCTTCTTAAAATCCTGAGGGTGTACTTGTCTACTGGTTCCCTGAGAATACAAGTGATTTTGAAAGTGTATCAAGATTTAAGTTTGTGAGTTCATAAGTATGTTTTAGTGATAGGAAACTTGTCTTTGTACTTCGAAAATGATAGTATGTTTCTCCAGAATATCCAATATTTCCTATAGTGAATGTAATGTCGTCTTGTAAATAGATAAACTATTTCATGTAAGATCCCTATAATTGTAAGATATATTAGTGTACCCTATACTAGAAAAAAGTGTACCGTATCTGTATTTGTGTGAAAACTTTTGTATGTATACTTGGATACCACCAGATGTAGTGTAAACTAGTGTGTTATAGTAGTGTTTGTATCAAAACCTTTGTATGTATGACTGGATACCACCAGTTGTGGTTTATAGTAATGTATAATAGTAGTTTTATTAAATACAATAAAACCATTGAAGTAGTGTTAATCCCGAAAACATATGTTTTAGTTATACCATTGTGAGTTTAATATAACGATGCTTGATATAACCAAGTGACCTCTTCGATGTTCATCAAGCGTCTGAAAGTTATGACGTTTGTCACCCCAGGCCTGTCGGCCTAACTGTAGCTAGCAGTTCAGGTGTGGGATTGTCAGTCCCATATAGATCTACACACAAATCTCACACTCTCCCTCCATGAGACTATGGTCATACTGTATAGGATTTAGTTTCGTACCTTGATGGGTACAATTGAAGTAGTGCCTCACAACCCTGTATTAACTATTTTACATGTAGTGTTGTAGTGTTCTCTTGTACTAGAAACTATATGTATGGTCCTGTATTAATGTACTTTGCAGTGTAAAATAGTTTTACTTAAATAACTATTTTAGTAGTGTATACTTGTGTCAATGTATTAGAGAAGTGCTTCCCAAACTATACCAACTATAGTTTGAATGAATGTTCTTGTTCTGTGTATTGTACTTAGCAAAATACTGTAGTGATTCCCAAACTATACCAATTATAGTTTAACTGTAATGTACTGTAGTGTACTGAAACATTTACAATTTTATTGTATGAAAGTAAGAGACCCTTATTCTCAACATGTTACAAAAGGGTTAAAAATATAAGAATATTTTTAAGAAATGTAGCGAATACTTGGTTTGAATCAATTGTACAGGTTTTAAAACTGCTTAAAATGGTTTGTATAAAAACACCGAGTCCTTGTGTTTTACTTGTATTCCCCACCTAAAACATTAAAAAAATATTGAAAATGTAGGGGTATGAACTCACGTCGTGTGCGTGTTAGCTTGAATAGCGAGTTGTAGAGACGATCCTCGGGTAAGCGTACATGCGAATAACGTTATCCTAAAAATAATTATATTCGAAGTAGTATTTAAATTAATAAGATATTAATTTAAATAATAAATTAAATAATGTTGTAATTAATAATTAAAGTGTTAAGCAACACTTTAATCATGTAAAGAATACTTACAATAATTATTCGGAATTGTTTGAAATGTTGAAATGAGTATTCGGCGGACAATATGGAGTTTTTGGTTTGACAAATGTGTTTTCGGTTGGGTCTTGATGTTCTCAAAGGATATTATGAAGATTTGAAGATGGGTTTGAGTGTTGTTGATGGGAATATGAAGATTTGAAAGAATATGGGTAAAACTATTAAAGATTGAGAGAGTTTTTGGATGACTTTTGAGAGAAAAATGGGTGTGTATTCGGTGAGAAAAGTGAGAAATGAAGTATGTTCTCGCTTAAAACTTTATATATAGAGATTAGAATTCAGTCCTAATGGGCCTAAACAAAGTGTTTTCGGTTAAAAAAGAGCCCAATTAAGGGAGTTCGGTCCAAATAGTAGCCCAAAAACTGAGTGTTCGGTCAAGGAGTGGGACCCTTTGCAGGTTGTTCTCGTTGCGGATCGGAGATCTGTTCTCGGTCGGAGGCTGAGTGGTTTCTCGCAGGTTCTTCATGAGAAATTGTGGTTCTCGATCTAATGGTCGGGTCCAAAACGAGGATTCTCGACTAAAGGGTTTTAATTCCCAAAATTTTATACATTTAATTATTAAGGGATTTCTATACCCTTGTTTATTAAATTAACCTTATTAAATTAACAACTCAAAAATTTTGACTTTTTATTTATCAATTTTGACTTTTATTGACTTTGGTTTGACTTTTGTTGACTTAAAATAACGGATCATCCCCCCGATTATTTTGGGTCGGGTAACGGGTCATTATCGTGTTCGGGGCAGGGAGTGGGTTCTCATCGCCCCGACCCGACGCGCCCCGATTATATATATATATATATATATATATATATATATATATATATATATATATATATATATATATATATATATATATATATATATATATATATATATATATATATATTCGAATCCTTTTGATGTTAATTGCATGTATTCAAAGATAAAATACTTACTGTGGACAATCTTTTTAGTTATTAACAATTTGATGTGAATGATCATTTTTTATGCTTTGACGTATTACACTAAAATTAAATCCAATAATTTTTAATATAAAGTCGAGTTAATTTTATTAATGTGATTCATCATATTTTTAATTTAAAATGGAGGCTAGAACATGTATTTTTTATAAGACATCGGGGTACCCTAAAACAGAATAAAGATTTCGTTATGAATTGCTGTAAAGCCGAATAATATACCCGAAACCCGACGGGAAAACCTGAACCCAACGGGGCACCCCAATAAGATATCCGAAAGATATCGGAGCAGGTTTGGGAAACCATGCTCCGCCCCGAACCCGCCCTGTTGCCATTCATAGACGAATGTCATCCTTGAGCATGCTCAGATAACGAGTCATCTAAACCTGCTCGGAAGCAAACTCTTGGCAGAACATGGCCCTCTCTGTGAACATACGGGTGATCTCCATCACCGAATCTCCAACCTGTGTCAAACTCAAAAACTCATTAGCCAACCGCTCCCGCTCCACCCGTGGAACATAGCGGGCACGGAACATCTCCCTGAACTGCTCCCAATTAACAGTAGTTCTCTGGTCATCAGTGTACAATCCGATCGTCAATCTCCACTAATCCTTGGCCCCTAGCCTCAGCAGGTTCAAGGCACATCTGACCTTATGGTTATTAGGACATGAACATGTGAAGAAACAACCCTCCACGTCAGATAACCACCTCATAGATCTAATCACATCCTAGGTACATTCAAATGTCGGGGGCTTCGTGTTATCGAAGTTCCGGTACTGGAAATCCTATCCAACTCCACCTCCTCATGCCGTTGTTACAGCTGATGCAGCTGCGGCGACAGCCGTATCTGCAAGGGCTGCGCAACGCTCGTCAAAGTACTCAACCATAGTGGTCTTAATAGACCCAAACATCTCTGGTAGCTGCGCCCGGACCAAAGCGGCAACCTCATCGTACAGGACCTCTCGAATCTTGGCATCGACCTCATCCGTCCCTATCTGTACCACAGGCTCCGGTGCTATCGGCACCTCCTGGCCTCCGTCCCCTGATCCTGATCCCGACGTGGATGTAGTAAGAAAACGTCTCGTTATCACCATGCTGAAAACACACCAACAGATATCATAGGGTCGCATAACAATAAGGGACCAACTCCCGACTAAAATCTAGGGGTTGTGACTTCCTTGTTACGCATATGGGTCTTGTGCTTTCAGTAGTACGGGCCCATAATATCTTCCATACATACCAATATTTGTCTCAAGTATCACCACAACACCCTAACACCATACATATCATAGCTAGCGCCTAACCCTTAATGCTAAAGGAATGTTAAACTATCGCACGACTGGCCTCACGGCCTCTCACTACCCATCCATCCATGAAACTTCTATCAATCCTGCAATGCTAGTGTATGCTAGCCATACATAATACTGGACCCTATAGACCTTCGAATATCCGATCCTACCCTAAGGTCGAATTAAACATTCTCAGGCTATAAGATCTTGATTATATACATCCATGAGGTAACAAGTAACTACAGTAATTATGTCAATCTCATATATGGAAAACCCTGGGCTAGCAGGCATCATGTAATCAGGCAATTCTATCATGCAAATCCTGAAGATCCCTAGCCTAATACTAGCATGTTGTTCTAACATATCACATAATCAAATAGTTGTATGGTATTTTGGGATCTACTTACTGGCTCCGGCTGATTGTACACCTTGCATCCTCCTTTACTTATTTTGAAAACCGTTTTAGAAATCATTTTGAAAACCTTTCCTTGATTTGAGACTGGATTCACACGAATTTTCTTCCAATTTACTCAAACCAAGGCTCTGACACCAACTTGTAACACCCATAAAAATTCAATCCAATTTAAACTTTGAAAACATTTCAAATCCATTAAACATTACAAACTTGTTTTCAAAAGGTATCATATCAGAGTATCTCATAAACAAATTCACAAAAAGCGAGGAGCAGTATAATCATGCCTTTGCCTTGCCACGATACCCTGACGTACCTGAAACAATAAACTAAAACTGTAAGCCTGAAAGCTTAGTGAGTTCCCTCAAAATACCAATACCCATACAATCCACATAACCATATTAGCAACATCACAACATAACAAACTAAACAGAATGCAATGCGTCCACAGCTTTACAGGCTGGATTACCCCTTGGGCCCACAATGTAAGTGTCGATTTCCTTGCGGGCCCACAGCTCACATCCGGCTTGCCATCGAGCCCACAATGCGAGTCTCCCTTAGCCCGTAACTGGAATGCTCCCGGATCTCTTGGTTACTGCACGAAGCAGCCCCACCTCAACCCATCCCACATAACATATCAACATATAACATAACCACCGAGCATCCAGATAATCATATAACACAGGTAGTCCTACAGATCTACCTAACTGGCATAACCACTGAGCATGCAAATAATCATATAACAACATAGGTAGTCCTACAGATCTACCTAACTGGCATAAACACTGAGAATGCAAATAATCATATAACAACATAGGTAGTCCTACAGATCTACCTAACTGGCATAACCACTGAGCATGCAAATAATCATATAACAACATAGGTAGTCCTACAGATCTACCTAACTGGCATAACCACTGAGCATGCAACATTAACTTCATACTCAACATACTAACACTGCTAGGATAACATATACAATGGGCGGGCCTTGGTGCCTTAGACCCATTACTATAGTGAGGATAACTCACCTCGCAAATTCCGACTCGGTAAATAAACTCCAACTTTCGGATCACTTCCACAAATTCTACCACCTATTATCATAGTATAACCATACTCGTAAGTTCCCAACTCTTCAAGGTACCCCATAAGTCAACTAGTCAACCCCTGGTCCAAGTCAACAGTCAACAGTCAAGGTCAACGGTCTATGTTGACCCTTACTGGTCGAGTACCCTTGGGTGCTCGCCGAGTTCCTCGTGATACTTGTTCACTAGATGAGTCTCCGGAGTGACTCGTCGAGTTCCTAAGGTTCGGGATCGAACCCTAAGGCCACTCGTCGAGTTTCCTTCTTGCAACTCAACAGGTTCACACGCATTCATCAATTTGCGGAAACGTTAACCGATTCGCTGAGTTGTTCATCCAACTCGTCGGGTCTATGGTAATCTTCATTGGACTCGCCGAGTTGTTCATCCAACTCGTCGAGTTCAATGCCTATCTTCGTATGACTCGCCGAGTCGACTATGCGACTCGCTGAGTCCCTCCAGGCCTGTAACCATGCAGACACTTTTTAAGCCATGCCAAGGCCCCAAATTTCTGATCCAACTTCCTTAGGCATGCTTATCATGTAAAGTTACAAACTTTACGTGCATGCAAGGCTTTAAGACCCTAAAATGGCAAAACTAAGCTTGCAATGAAGTCACATCCTTGCGGGAAGGCTCATACTATACAAGGCTGATGGCTTTATGCATCTAGAAGCCAAGGGGAGTCCAGATCTGAAGTTACAACTTCAGATTTTGGCTTAAACACAAGAACCCTTTCCTAAACTCATGCATAAAAGGGTTTAGGGGAAAATGAGCCAAGGGAAAAATGATCTAATACCTTCAAGAGAGCCCATTTTAATGCAGAACTTGAAACCCTTAAACTCTTGCTTCAACTAGCTTGATTCCAAAGTGATTCCTTCACCAAAACTTCCCTCCAAGCTTAAACCTCCAAAGAATACATACACACTCGAGTTAGGGCCTTTCTAGACTCTCAATGGACTATAAAGAGGCCAAAGGAGGCTTGTGCTTCTTTAAATAGGGTGCAAACCCCGAGACTTAGGGTTTCATCTGCCAGCTCCTACTCGTCGAGTCCCTTCTTGGAATCGGCGAGTCGGTCACTAAAACATGTGGACCAACCCGCTGCTACTCGACGAGTAGGGTAACCAACTCGTCGAGTAGACCCAAAGACTAAAAAGATTCAACATAATTCAATACTTCAGAATCGGGGCGTTACATTATAAGGTCAATAAGGAGAAAAGAAGACTTGATCTCCACTAGAAGGATCCTCACTCGAAAAGCACCAAAAACACTACACCGCCTTCTTGTATCTTCAGAGTTTCAATTCATGTATGAGAACAAAGTTTGAAACTACTTTCCTAACCGGAACCTAAAAGTTGGTGATTATAAATAGTCAAATATCTGGATGAGTACAATTATAAGATTATTTATAGGTGCAAGAGCAATAGTAACCATATAACTTAAAGTAATTAGATAAAATCGGATGCTTATAAGGTCATGGATTATGATCAAGGACATTAAAAGTTATATGATTGATAAATATATATGATAACCTTGGAAAAAGAAAAGAAAAATCTTAATACAAATCAAATTAGTAAAATTTGAAGGTTATAATAAAGAACTAAGTGGAGAAACTTGTGAATGGAAATAAGTTTCGACTATTCCATGTTGGAATTGAAAGCATACAAACTCTAGAAGAAAGATGCATCTTTATGAAACTCACAGTTTTCCGTTATTTATACAAATGCATTTCCTGTATTGTTGAATCCTATGGATCAGTTTAATTTATCGACCACCATGCAGTATCCATTAGAAATAAATTACAAAATGGGCCAAGCAAAAAGTTTATAAGAATAGATGACAAAGTTAAAGAAAAGCTTATGGGGTATGGTAAATATCTAGAATATATAAGTTTATCATTACTATCCTTGATAATAACGATCTATACATGTTACAACTATATAAAAAATAGATTAATACAACTAATTTTTTTTTCTTCCGAAAACGACTTTAATTTTGCGAACTACTGTTGAGATAAAGTATTCAATTAAAGCTACAAAAGCCAAATGAACAAATATTAAGAAAATCTGATTAGTTTATTTATTTATTTATTTATTTATTTATTTATTTATTATTTATTATTTTTTATTTTTTTTGTAAACGTAGGTGATTAGAAGTTAGTATCACAAAATTGTTTACACCATGGTTATAACTCGAGACTTGCAATCTAAGAGGCAAAGCCTTTACCAAATAGGCTAGTCCAACATTGGCCTTGGTAAATTAGTGGTCTTTACTTTTCACTACCTACTACAACGTAATTATTCATGTAAACTTAACAATATATAGGAAACTAAACAATCCTAGCTCAGCGTTATCCGGTGTTGGCCGAGGGTTTATGTTCCACTGTGGACATAGATAGAATAATTTAGGAGTAGTATATATATATATATATATATATAATCCTAAAGGTTATAGCAAAACCAACTCCAAGCAGCTCCAGAATAAACACAAGTAAACGTGATCGACATCATTCATTTATGGTATTGCAGAACTGGCATAAAGAACAAATTGAGGCCTGCGTTGATTTATACTATCTTTTGGCCTATTTAGAAAACTCATAACATTATTAATTAAAAAAAATATGTGGTGCCCTTTTACAAATGGAGGATGATATTCAATTGCTATTTTTAATTAGAATAAAGATATAGCTAAACTTAGTTCATTCGATTAGTATGGTTTGTGTTATTCTCCTAATGTGTAATCGATTACTCATGGTATTACGTAAAGTTTATCTACACTCTTGCTAGTTTTCTGTTTTCTTGATATCAGCCGTTGAAAAAAAACTAATCTAGGACTGCTCAATATTTAAGAAATTGTTATAAAAAAGAATAGAACCCCAATCCCAAGATGACATTCTAAGCACACATGTCTTTTGGGTACAACATAGTGATCCGTCGGTGCCTAGAGACTGGCCTGCGTCCTACTGTTTCCGTTTGTTGCCCTTTTCGTTGTCATGTTTCGTTAAGTTTGTGCTTCTTCTTGCCGTGTTAAGCTTTTCTTTGATTATTATTATTATTATTATTATTATTTTGAAACTAATTTCATAAAAAGTATTACTTTTATTTCATAAAAATATATTTTCCAACCCATTTTTTTATAAGGTCAATTCCGATGATCCCCAGTAAACAAAAGCTTTAGCACTAAAATTAAAGCAGAATTTTAAAGAAACTTTCAATCCTATCTTTGTATTTTTAACATATTATCTATATTTAAATTAAATTTCAAGTACCTTATAGTTTCTTTTACATCGACCTCTTTTTCCAATGAAAAGTAGACTTATAAAATTGTAACGCATAAAAATACTTGTGATTAATAATAAAAGAAGACCTCTCGTTATTAGAATTCAGTTGAGGCTAGAGATTATCTAACACGTACAATGAACCTTGAACACATTGTCTTTGCACATCTATTACGCTTATTTGTTTCTCAACAAATGTATTCGGCTGGTCTATTTCTCGCCGCTTTAAAGAACTTCTGTTTTTCCTTATGGGTGTGTGTGAGAAATTTGATAGGCAGCCAAGAGATGAAAGCCGGAAGTAGCTTAGAACATCTAAAGCGTATAGTTCAATTAAAAAAAATTAGATAAGGTGACATGCTTAATTGACATTTAGTAACTTCAACTATAACATTTTGGGATCTTATCTTACATTCAAAGATATGATGTTCAGTGACCATTAAACTTTTCAATGATAAAAATGAAACAATTTTTTTAACTGCGGTTTGGTGTAGCGGCAGTGACATCCCATAATGCAGTATGTCATAACACCCAATGAACTCGAATTCAATCCATTGTAATTTTTTTAGAGTTATATAGTAGATTGATGATACGTCAATCCATTAAACTTTAATGACTTAAATGCATTATGAATGCCCTTATATACAAATATAAATCTAAAACCTTGAAAAGCTAAAAGCTCTCAAAATCTATTTGAATTAATTTTTGGATTAGGGTTTTTATTTAAATTAAAAGCTAAAAGCTTGTACTGTTGAACAATTTTATTTCTTTAATTCTAGTTTTTTTTAAAGCAAAAAGTTAAAAGTTTGTGATAGTTTTCAAAAAAGAAAAAAAAAATTGTTGTTGCCTTTAAAATAATATGTCAATTTCAACTAAGGGGGTGTTTGGGGTTGCTTATTTAAAATTCTTATTGACTTCTTTCGTTTTGACTTGATAATAAGGAGCTTTTAATGTTTGGATAAAAAAAATTCAATAAGCACTAATTGTTGGACAATTGTATTATCAATTTCCAAAAATAGGGGTTTTCACCATTCTTGAGCACGAGTTTAGAGCACTAAATGTGATGAAAATGGTCAAATGATTATGTGTTTGTGTTCTCTTCCATGATACCTTTGTTTTGATATATCACACGTCCAAAACTATTTCAAAATCATTGATAAAATACTTATCAAAGTGAGGTAGTTGAAAGAGATTAAATAGGAGTTAGTTGGGTTTTGTTTCATCCCACATATATTTTTTTTCGCTTAACACTTACAAACCCGAATTAAAGGATATTAATAATATATTTCGATTTTGATCTATAAATTAATCATGCTCTTTAATTGAATTAAAGGCTAGTAATTGTAGATTTCAGTTTTGATGTATCGGTGAATTATGCTCTTTAATTGACTGTTACGTTTTGCTGTTTAAGAACATCAACTATGATTTACAGTATAAATAGAGGATCTACTTGACTGTTTAGATATCTTTCTCTCTTGTGGTTCTACTTCCTCTTCTATCTCTTGCTGCAAGCAATGTATAATCCGGCCAAGTGAGGGTTCTGCAATCTAGAAAAATTGATTTCTACTGATGTATATTGAGAAACAAACACTCATATAAGACGAATTAATTTTAAGGACATTGTGTTAAACACAGACCTCATTAAACAGTTTCTACTGTTGTTCTTTCGTGCATTTTCTGGGTTATATTTTCCTAACATTTATTGACTAAAATAAGAAGATTTTATATGTCACTTCTTACTTACTTATTGACTTATTTAAAGAGTTTTTGGTAAGTTGTTTTATTATTTCACATAAAATAAGAGTTTGTTAAACACTAATAAAGTAATTTATCAACTTATTTCATTTTGATATCAGATTATCTAATCAATAATGTGTTGGATCTTTATGCTTAAAAATCATTTTAGAATGATGTTTGCCAATAACATATGATCATATATGGTCATACTGTAACATATGATTATCAAGTGCTTTCATTTTTAGCTCTTGATCCAATCAAAGTATGCGCCTTTGGTCCCTCTTTGTATAAAGAATCTCAATTCAGCCCCGTACACTAGACATGCGCGAGGTATGAGCAACATACTTGTGAGAACTCGGCTTGTAGAAGTCATGCTAGTACACTAGGCGTACCTGTGGTTTGTTGCGCGTACTCGCTTAGCATCTAAACCCTAGTTTTAAGGGTTTGCTCCCTATTTAATCCACCTTATGCCTCCCTTGGATATTCCTTATCAGCTACCCTTCCCTCAAAAACCTTATCTCGATTCGAAGCTTTATGTGTGAGAGTTTTGAGCTATTATCGATTTTGTTGCTCATTTGTTGAAGATGAAGGCTATTGTAGAAGGAAGTGTTGCTTGCAAGCTTGTAGATCTAGAAACTACTGCACCTTGTACATCTTTTGAATGTATAAAGTTCATACCTTGATGTGTTTCCTTTTAGATCGCCGTTGATGAATTTCTAAGAGCTTTTTGTCCCAAAGCTTGGAACTTTGTGAGTATGGAGGACTCCAAAGCATATTAGCTATACTTTCATGTATATTAGCACTTGTAGATTCATAAAAATGGTTGCTTGATAATTTGCTTTGGCCCATGCATGAGTTAAGTGACTTATAGTTTGATGGGAGTCATAGTTTTGTGTATTGGGTCCTTTCAAGCCATGCAAAGGATTAAAGTTAGTGATTTTATGGGTTAAGATGTTCTAAGAAAGTCATATCTGAGTTTGGATGCATGCCTTAACGATTAAGACCATTTTTGGAGAGATATTTAGGGTCAGACAGTGTACGCCCCACGCACTAATGGCTACGCCCAACATAGCAAGGTGTGACCACGATCCCGCCTGATTTTCGAGTACACCCCACGTAGGAGGAGAGTACGGCCAACGTACGTGCTGGACAATTGAATTTTGACCCTTGGTCAACGTTTACGGTTTTGGTCCATGGGAGCGGCAAAATGGTCTTTTTTCGGTTAAGAGGCTTAGTTATGGGATTTAGACTCCCGAGTTGAGTTATGGACCTTAATTATTAATTAGGGTTAATTATTGTGTTATTAGGCGGAGTCCAATTCCGACAGTTCGGGTGTGAGATTTACTTGTCATCAGTATCAGGTGAGTCTCCTCGCCTATTCTTATATGTGTGGTAGAATAGCTATATTTACGATGACCAGTTGAGTCTAACTGTTATTTTATATGATGCAGTTTATGTATGATTTAGACAGCGGATAGTCTCTAGGGTTGTTGACAACCCATAGGGCGTGTTGTTGCCCACTGGGACTACTGATAGTCCCCAAGGTTGCTGATAACTCGTATCTTGGGGAACTCCCTACGCTTCATGCTTACACTTGTTGATATATGTTTTAGGTACTTTTGAGTTTCGTGGGAATGCGAAGATCTGATTGTACACATTGTTCGGATATTTGTTTTTGAGCAATTTGTGATAATCTGATATTTTGTGATGATGGTTTGTATTTGACACTTATGTTTTTGATGCCTTGGTTTACGAACATTATTTTGGTAACCTAAAATCAAAATTTTGTTTTAAAATTTGAGGTTTTATAGTTTGGTATCAGAGCCTTGGTTTGAGGGATTTGGATGAACTCTAGGGTAATTCCAAACTCAAACTAAGGATCTGAAGATTTTCATAATACCTGAATTTATATTATGGGTAGTGTAGAGCTGGTATTTTATGAGTTGATAGAATTGCATGCTAGTTAGTGGTTGCTAAGGATCTTGCAGGAATGGTGTGATAGTGTTGCCTAATTTTTTATGCCTTTAGCCTAGGAGTTCGTTCTTATGAGATTGAATCTGTCATGGCTATTTGCTTGGTGTATGATGTATAATTGTACATAGTTAGGGTTTTAAAGCCTTAGAATGCATGATTTAGCCTTTCTTCCTGTTCCTCATTTAGTTTTGGATTTGAGGTAGAATCATTTATTTGAATGTCTATCGAGTCTCGTATTGTGTACAATTGGCATGCATGAAGAAAATAGCGAGGATAATGGAGATCGTGTAAGGCGAAGCAGTGTTGGGGAGCAGTCTAGAGTTAGTGTCTACATGCTTAGTTATGGTTCAAAGGAGCCAGCATGGAGAGTGTATAACTAATTTAGCGAAATAGAGTCCTTGTGACTTAGGGTCTTGAGAAGACGACTTGAGACATATACAGGTTGGTGTGGAAGGTAGTGTTGGGCCCTTACTACTGAAAGCACCAGATCCGTACGTGGATCAAGAAGGAATCTTAAGGAGCTAAGGAACTTGTAGGAGTGTGTGGGTATTTGTGTATGCACTTTAGCCTGAATCTGATGGTTTTCTTGTGTGTTTCAGTATGGTGGTTACTCGAGGTTCAGGCTCTAACGACCCCGAGAGGCCGGGTGCCAATGATGATAAGATCCACATGATTGTTTCCGCCTAGGTAGCCGCAACAATCGAAGGGGATATTCCAGAGATGCTTGGGTCTATCAAGGCCACCCTGATTGAGACTTTTAATGAGCGCTATGCGGCCGCCATTGAGGCTATAACTGTCGTAGCCACTGCAGTTGTTGCTGCTGTGAGACCGCAGGGGATAATTTGTTGTGGTATCGGGAGCTTAACAACCCGAAGCTACATGAGTTTGATGGGACCCAAGATCCGATTGCTGCTATGAGATGGATTTCCATTGTCGAGGGATGTTTTTACACTTTCTCGTATCCGTAGAATTTGAGGGTTCATTTTGTGATGAACATGATTCGCTTGGGAGTGAAGGATTGGTTGAACTTTGTGACAACTGATTATACCCTTGCAGAGCGTTCTGCAGTGACCTGGGAGAGACTTAATGATATTTTCATGGATAAGTTTGTACATGTGGTTGAGAAAGAGAGAGAGAGAGAGAGAGAGAGAGAGAGGTTGGCCTAGGAGTTCCTATCTCTCAATCAAAAGACAAAGACGGTGTTCCGAGGAGGGATATTCATGAGTTTGTGGCGAACACTTCATATCGGACATTGGCTGAACTGCAGACCAATACTAGAAGGAGAGAGATTGAGTTGGAGACCCCGGATAGAGAGAAGATGGAGAAACAGGTGAGAGATAGGAGGCTAGTACAATCTCAGCTAGAAAGTAAGTGGCCCAAGCCCGCTAACATGAGAGCTGGACGCCAGAAGGACCGCACTTGCGGTATGTGCAGCAAGGGGCATGAGAGACTCTATCGGTCAGGGACAGCTTGCTACATGTGTGGCAAAGAGGGGCATTTTTCTCAGGTATATCCCCAAGGAATTTACAATTTACTTCAATTGCAACTATACAAGACATATGAGGGCCGAGTGTCCTCAGGTTACGTGTAGGGCGGTTCAGACTCAAGCCCTCAGGACCCTGCGTATTACTGATGGCCGGCATGGGAAGGCTGAGACACCAAGGGATCGAGGGATAGCATTTCAATTGACAGTAGAGGAGGCCCAAGAAGCTCCATATGTCAAGGATCATATGTGTTCTTTATTATTCTGTTGATTTATTAATGTTGCTTATGTTATTGATCGTGTAGGTAATTTTCTTATGAGTTTTGTACTTACGTTTGTGCGGTTTGACTCGTGTGCGAGTCGGTCTTTTATGTCAATATCTTTTTGTCATGGTTTTAGTATTACATGAGAGACCTTGAGCAGGCCCTTGAGAGTGTCTATACCTGAAGAGCGTCGGGTTTCCGCTACTGACATCTACTGGTGTTGTGTGTTAGAAATTTTTGGTGTTGGTTATCCGATAGATCTTATCCATATTGCGATGGGAGATGTATGTGTGATTGTGGGTATCGATTGGTTGAGACGGTTTGGGTCTCTAATTGACTGTGAGCTTCAGATGGTAACAATTCGAGACCCTACTGTAGGAGTGTTGACCATCTATAGTGAGGGTACTAGGTCGGGATCAGACTTCGGTTTTGCTGCCAGCGCGAGACAGAGATTACAGCATGGTGTATGGGTGATTTGGGATATATAGTGGATGCTCATGTTAAGGATATGGGATCGATTTCCATTTCCGATGTTCCTGTTATAAGCGATTTTCCTTATGTGTTTCCTGAGGAGTTACCGGGTGTGCCTCCTGCGAGGCATGTGGAGTTTCGGATCAATCTGATTCCGGGTACGGCACCGATTGCCAAGGCACCGTACCGTCTTGCACCTACTGAGATGTATGATTTATCCTCTCAGCATCAGGAGCAGTTAGAAAAAGGGTTTATTCGGCCGAGTATTTCTCTTTGGGGAGCACCCATCTTTTTTGTTAGAAAGAAGGATGGTTCACATCGGATGTGTACTGATTAATAGGATTTGAACAAGCTAACAGTAAAGAACCGTTATCCAATGTCCAGGATTGATGATCTCTTGGATCAGTTGTAGGGGCATCTTGGTTTTTCAAGATCAATTCGAGGTCCAGATACCATCAAATAAGTGTACGAGAGGAGGATATTCAAAAGATGACATTCCGAGCTTGCTATGGGCATTACGAGTTCATGGTGATGCATTTTGTGCTCACCAACACACCGGCGGCATTCAGGGATCTCATGAACCGGGTATGCAGACATATGTGTGATCGATCGGTAATCGTCTTCATCGATGGTATTGTACTCTATTTGAAGACCATAGAGCAGCACAATGAGCATTTGTGCAAGATTCTTGGAGTTTTGAGGACGGATACGCTCCACGCCATGTTCTGCAAGTGTGACTTCTGGTTGCACAAGGTTCAGTTTCTGGACACCTCGTCAACCAAAATGATATATTGGTCGATCTTGCCAAGATAGACGCAGTGATGTGATGGGAAGTGTCGAGATCTCCATATGAGATTCGGAGCTTCCTCGATTTGGCGGGATATTACCGGAGATTCAAATGAAACTTCTCCAATATTGTTGTTCCTATCACTAAGTTAACGAGGAAGGATGTTGTGTTTAGTCGGAGGCCTGAGGAACAGGAATCATTCCAGACTCTTCGCTAGAGACTGTGTGAGGCATCGGTACTTGCCCTCCCCGAGGGAGTTAAGGATTTCGTAGTCTATTGTGATGCATCCATCGTATGGTTGGGTGTTGTGTTGATGCAGAGGGGGCATGTGATTGCATACGCTTTGAGGCAGATGAAGCTTCACGAAGCAAAGTATCCCACTCATGATTTAGAGTTGGGAGCGATGGTTTTTGCTCTTAAGATTTGGCGCCACTATCTTTTATGGTGTTCGGTGTACCATCTACACTGACCATAAGAGGCTAAGATATCTTATGGATCAACCTAACTTGAACATGAGGGATAGGAGGTGGTAGTACATAGTGAAAGATTATGACTGTGAGATTATGTATCATCCAGACAAAGCCAACGTGGTGGTCGATGCCTTGAGCTGGAGGGTGGTTAGTGCCCTTATTCGGGATGTGTGTATGAGGATGGCCATGATGAACCCAATTTTGTAGATTATTAAAGAAGCACAATCAGAGGCCATAAAGGAAGAGAATCTGAAAACTGAGTGGGTGATTGGTCAGATTTCAGCATTTGATATCGACATCATGGGGCTTTTAACTCTTCATGGGAGAGTTTGGGTACCTTATTTGAGTGAGGCTTGACAAATATTGATGGTGGAGCCGATTTTCCATTCATACACGCGCTACCAAGATGTATCTCGACCTGAAGCATAGTTATTGGTGGCCATGTATGAAGAGAGATGTGGTTTGGTTTGTAGAGCGATATTTGACTTGCCGCAAGGTCAAGGCCAAGCACCAGCGCCCCCATGGCAAGTTGCAGCCCTTAGAGGTTCCACTATGGTAGTGGGAACAAACTACCAAGGATTTTATCACAAAATTGCTGAAGACTACGAGGGGTTTTGATGCTATCTGGTTGATAGTGGACCGTTTGACAAAGAGTGCTCACTTTCTAGCCATCAACCCAACAGAACCGATCTATGCAGATAATAAAATGGCCACCACAAATCTTGCTCCGTGGCTAAGAGCCCAAAGCTAGCTAGGAGGAAAGGAAGGAAGCAATGGTGTAAGGGATCTGGATCCACATCGGGAAAAGGTCTCTTAAAGGGACCTTATCGTGCTCCTCACAATTATGAATAATGGAGATGATAAGGTGGTGCATGAACCAGTGTAAAGGAGACCTGAAGCTACTCTCCTTCTCCAACCTTGCCACATACTCCCTGACGGCAAGGGCCCATGGACTCAGATAATTGTATTCTCTCGGCTTCGAGAGAATAAAACTTTCTAAGTAGGACTCCTAGAAAGGATGATCAATATCCTCTACTGAATATATCTCCAGACGATGTCTGAGCCCCAACAGAATGCAAGATCGGGCCACTCCATCCAGTCTTAAAGGCAAGGCTAAGTCATTTGACCAATCCCTGGTATCCTGGTTGAACCAAATAGTAGAAAAGAACTCTATATTAAGCTCCATGAAGATGATCTCCCGAAACTCCAAATCGCAATGCCAGGCGTAACTGATGAAAGTCACGAGACCTATCTCATCGCGAAGAGATCATGTCAGAAATGGCTCTAATAGTGTTGTGAAACCCAAATCACTCGTATACGTCTATCTAAAGACTATGGGATGTTGATCTGCTTAGTCAGCTCTTCCGAACCCCGCCTAATGTAAGAATCTCAGTCGGGAAGAGTGGTCGGGAATGATAAAAATGGGTGTGTTGCTCAATCATGAGGAAATGGACCAGCTCTTTGTCGTATGTTCATCGTGGAACCTGAGAAAATAGATTAGGAAAGTTAGTGATTTTATTCATGTACGAAGTTCATATGAATATGCGCCTCGAGCATCTTGATATGTGTCACACACGTCAAGAACACGACGAAGAGCAGATTGAAATTGGGTCTGCTTTCTTCCAAATTTCAGTTTAAGAAGCATGGTGTTCGATAATCAATACTCCTACAAGCTTATTACAACACCAATTTGGTTTAAACGCAATAGAAGTTACAACTCAAAACCAAATCCCTAAGCTTTTCCTAAAAATCTCGAAAAACACAAAATTGGCGGAAATTTTACAAGTCTTTATGATAATCGACTATATAACTACAATAATTGGTCCATGTATAAACTAATAAACTTATAATTTCACATATCACACAAAAATTTGTAAAATCCCAAAATTCCCAAAACTTAAAAACGGGAAAAATTGAACCCATTATCAATGGAAAGATGTTAGGGTTTAAGACATGTGTACCTAAAAAGAAGGAGAATCAGATGGAGGAAAACGACAAACCCTGAAAGGCGTTGCGTGAAAGCCTCATGTGGGATACAAAAATTGCGAAAAGTGGAAAAGAAATCAGAAGTGCACATCTACAAGTGGGGGACCAATGCGCATATTTTATCCCTAGTTTCAGCATGTACGACGCACCCGGATGCCTGACACACATTTCAACAACCAAAAAAAATTATATATTTTTTTAATTATTTTTTCTAAGGTATTTTCTCTGACCCCTTCCAATCTAAAAACCCTAGAAAATTACCTAGAATACTCATCCTTCAAATTAAAACGAGCTCTAGATGCACCAAAAGTGCCATAAACCAACAACAAATACAAACCTACCAGGAAACCAATATGTAGATAGGTTGCTAAGATATTAAATTAACACAAATACAAACCTTAAAATTTAAACCCAACATCAAAATTCTAGGAAAATATCTTTAACAAACTAGCAACCAAGAAATGTCTACTTGAAATTCATTAGCAATCAGTCAGAATCCGTCCATAATGACAATGGAGCAAGTAGCTTAAACCCTTAGGAAAAGGAAATAGAAGCCATCTTACGAACCTACAACAATGTTAATAAAAATTTAGGAAACATTATCACTTATAGTATATCACTCGACCGGTATAGCAAAAAGATTCGAAGCTTAGGGATAAATATTGCATCCTTTAGCAAAGTAAGCATGACCGGATAATAGTGGAATTCTACTAACCGAAATGTCCAAAAAATAAGAAACACTTTTCTAATAAAGTATAAGTATAAACGTCACCCAGTCAACAATACTATGAGTTTGAGGAGCGGAAAAGGCACCCAAGGAAATAAAAACCCACGGACTTGAACACCTCTTAAGATTAAGAAGACTCTAAACCATTTAAGATAGAACACGCCATTTTAGGGCAAGATACACTGTCACCCTATGGAAATTCCCACTCCATACATTCATGCCCACACAAACATACAACAAGGATAGAAAACAAAAACCAAAAACTCACGACATGAAAGGCCATACAACTAGAAGCCATAGGAATCTGACTCTCCTGATAAACACTACTACCCGTAGACTTGGTTTGGAAACATATTAGACTCGGTCATTCAAGATAACGCAAAACTATGAAGGTTACAACCAACTACCAGGTTAAGTAAGTGCCCAACATTTCAAGAGAACTCCCACCATTTAGTTAGAAGTAGAGACTAACTAATATATGCCAAGTGTCTGAAGGTAACATTAGCATAAGATAAACCGATATGGAAAACCACCACATCTAGCGTAAGACAGTGTAGAAAAAAGAAGCCGTAAACCACAACTCGAAGCAAACACATAAGCACTCCTAAAATGGAAATGACGAGATAGCGAAACGAAAAAAGTAAAGGTTCAAGAGAACCTTTGCATGATTGATCAGTAGAAACTTTAGGTTTTCTCGTAGTGTAAAAAAAATACGAATAGATTTACTTTTAGTGTGAAACAAAATAGGAATGGATTTCCTCTTAGTGTATAAAACAAAATAGAAATGGATTTCCTATTTGTGTGAAACAAAATAGGAATGGATTTCCTCTTGATGTAAAAAAATAGTAATAGGAATACACTTTCAACTACTTCACAAACCTTCACAAATCAAGAAATACCCAATAAAACACAAACCGATCCCAACCTCATTGCAAAAACAAACCTTAAATAGGAGAGAATACTCATCTAATTCTATGTCATAGAAATAATTTCTAAAATATAAATTCAGGTACTCCCAATGAAGTTCCTTCACAATAAGCACTACAAGTTAAATTTCAGCGACGAAATATCCTTCAACGGGAGGAGGATGTGATAACCCACGAGATACGCCCCCAACCACCATCGATAGTCAATGACAAAAAACGATAATATAATCTTTTAAACACCAAAAATTTAAACCATCACCCTAATTGATTGAAACCATAGCCACAAAAATAACTGGGCAAAAAGTCACGTCACTTTGCGAGCAGGTTAACATACGTAGATTATACACACTACCACAATTCAAGAAATGTAAATTTTGCAACGGTATGAGCAAGATGCGATATTCATAGTAAATAAATGTCTATTGTACTTAAAAAGTTAAAACAGTGAAAACGACATAGAGATTGGTAGAATTTTTAGTAGAGTCGCCAACTAGATAAACGTAGTAGTACTTAAAATAGGAGTGATGGAGTAGAGCACGCTTAAAATGGGAATCATATAAGGGAGATACAATTTTTGACAATAAAAATACTAGTCGAAAAACGATAGTCAAAACAAGCAAAAACAACCAAAAGGAAAGTTGTAGAGAACGATGATATCTAAAAGGATATATAAAGTCGTAGAAAACGAAATTCGTACGTGAGAGTTATGGAATTTCATAGTTGAATATTCCTGTCACACGCACTCGGGCACGATGCACCGTGCTTACTGACACATGACTTCATCGAGATACAGGATGACATGGCACACTGAGGAGACGGCACGTGGCAAGATCATATAGTTCATGCGCATTTGCGCAACGTGCAGCTCAAAAACCCTATAAATAGCAAGTCTCGGCTGATCGGTCTCACAATTCAACACACAACTATCTCTCTCTCTCTCTCTCTCTATCTCTCTCTCTTTCTTTCTCTTTCTTAAAAATGTGTAGCAATGACTCTCGAGTGTCTCTCTAGTGCCGAACTTGTGGCTCTTCTACCCTACATGAATGGTTTCATAACTTACATGTGAGTTTCAAGACCACATTTCCCAACTCTTGGGGGGGGGGGGGATACATGTCTAAAATAAAACTTTACGTAGTTATCACTAATTATAGTTAGATAATTATGCTCATAGCATTAGGATGATATTAGGCCTAGTAGTTACTCTGCCCAAACTCTTTAGCTAATATTATGCCTAGTTGTTATGTTGAACCACTATGGTAGATAAGTTCATACCTTGTTGTAAACACACACACACACAGTATTACTCTGGATAAGTTTAGTACCTAGTGTTACTCTTCACAAACTCTCAACTATACAAAACACAGTAAACACGCGCACACACACACACACACACATATATATATATATATATATATATATATATATATATATAATTTATATAATAAGGATACTGTATAATATACAACGCAAATGAAAATACGACCGACTAGGGGAGGCCCCCACAACAAGAATTTGATGAGACACAATTCACCAACACACTGATAGATTTTTAGCTACCACCCGACCTATAATCGTTAATTCTTAAGTGAGTGACAGAGATATGCATAGATATATACAATATTCACACTCTCACCTATGGTTGCTAGCTATAACCTGACATTAAGTCGAAGAAGACATAACTTTCCAAATATATTAATGTCGGATGAAGTGTCATGGCATTTTCGGGATCATCAGTCATAGCTCGATTATAGGAACTCATCGTAACTTCTTCAAACTAAAACTAAATATCATAAACTACTAATAAGAATTAATTGATTAGTGATAGTACACATTAACTCAGATAAACAAGTTTAGGTCAAACTAAAACTAAACTATCATAAACTACCAATACTATACATAGTGATAGTTTACACAAACTCGAGGGAACGAGATCGAATACAACATCTACTATTCTTGAGGAACGCCTTGAGATGTCGTGCCTACAACACATAAAAAAGAGATATTAGGGGAATAAAATAAAAATACAAACCTTGAGGTAAGGCAACAAGTAAAATATACATCTTCTATCCAAATCAGGATTCAGATCTAGTCACTAAAGTATCTGAATCCTACTCCCAAAACATTAGAAAATACATTAACACACTGGTACAGGTGGGGATTGAAATGATTTCTACCTTAATAACAGCAACACAGTATTTTCACAATTGCCAAACCTATGAACTCACCAACATTATGTTCACCCTATCAAAATCAAATGTATTCCTAGGTCAACGTACATAGATAAAAGACTAACCACAAGGTATACACAATTATCAGACTATCAAAGGAGACTGAAACTCAACTAGAAGGTCTCTTCCATAAAGCCAACAATTCCAAATGTCGCTTTGCTTGGAATTTCCGCCACCAGGGCAAGGGTGTGATAGGCCAAAATAATTGGGGTAATCTAATCCGATGATTATGGACCCGATATGCATGCTAGTATGTTTATTATATGGGGTATTTTTGGGGAACTCAACAAGCTTTGTTCTTACATAGTTATTTATGTTTTCATGTTCAATCGGTTATCGTAGGAAGG
Source organism: Lactuca serriola (assembly GCF_051521515.1). Classification (NCBI taxonomy): domain Eukaryota; kingdom Viridiplantae; phylum Streptophyta; class Magnoliopsida; order Asterales; family Asteraceae; genus Lactuca; species Lactuca serriola. Next base: position 173,113,654 of record NC_136408.1, on the reverse strand, counting down.
TGAAGGAGTGACTGTACACATTCATCAGCAAAAATGAAGATTTTGTGTTATTATATTACTATAATTTTTTAAGAAATCTTAGTTGGAACAACTGATTTTCTTAATACAGATTTTATAATACGGGGTTTTACTTAATAAAACGACAAAATTTTTGTTTTGAAAGTGGGATATTATAGGTGGGTATCAGAGCTCTGGTTTGAGGGATTTAGAGGAGTACTTGTGTGAATCCAAACTCAAACTAGGATCCGAGAATTTTCACTAAACATTTTTGTAATATAAATTTTTAATAAAAGGGTTAGGTTCAGAAGATCAGCTCGGTCTCTTGTCGTGTTCTTTTTTTATTGTTGGCTTGATATTGGGAATATGGACTTTTGACTTAACCATGGTTTATATAGGAAGATGCGATGTGTGCAGTCAGTTGGAGCCCGAACAGGAGAGTGGTTCCCAGAATACCCATACTTGTTATTTGTGTTGAATTTGAACTTGATGATATGTTAATTGTTAGAAAAGTATGCTAGAGTATAAGTTAAGTTCTTTTAGAGACTATTGGATAGAATGCATGATTTATGTGATGCCTTGTGGTATATGGAATTTCTTAATATATGTTATTTGGTTGTGTGATTGCTAAGTGTATGTTGTATAGTTATATACGACCATGATTAAATAGCCTTAGAATGATTGACTTAGCCTTATTTCTTGTTCCTAGTTTGGTTGTGGACTTAGGGTAGAATCAACTATTTGACAGTCTATTTGACCATATATTGTGTACAACAAGAATGCACGAAGCAACCAACAATACGGGAGCGAGTACAATCCTAGGAGTAGTGCCTAGGAAGTTAATTATGGCGCTTAGTAGGAGGTGGTTGTCAATTACACCTATGAGGGTTCTAGTGTAGTGACTTAGGACCTTGCGATGATTCCTGAATTGACTACGGATAGGTGTGGATGGTAGTATAGGCCCTTACTATTGAAAGCACATGATCCGTATGAGATTCAGAAGAAATCTCGAGGTTACTAAGCATCTATTAGGGGGAGGCCTGGTGTGTTAAGAATTTTGTTTTGATCTCTGATCTTTCTATTGTACATTTTCAGTATGGCAACTATTGGAGGTTCAGGATCAGGTGCTTGTGGCACTGTGAGGACAGGTCCGAGTGATGAGGGGATTCATGGGATCATTGTTGTCAGAGTGGGTGAGGTGATCAGCGAGGTGATTCTAGAGTGTTTTGGGTTGGTTAAGACCGCATTGATCGAGGAGTCATACCGGTGCTTTGTCGTCGTCGTGTAGGCTACTGCTGTTGTCTCCATTGTAGGATCACCGATAGGCGGGACGATGCAGTACCGAGAGTTCAGTTATACAAAGCCTCAGGAGTTTAGAGGCGATAGGGACTTGATTATTGCCTTGATATAGATATCGGATATGGAGGGATTTTTCTAAACAAGTTCGTTTCCTGAGGACTAGAATGTGAAATTTGCGCGAAAGCTTATTCGTTCGGGTGTGAAGGATTGGTGGGAGTTTGTGACCCAGATATTTTCACATATAGAGCGAGCCACAGTGACTTGGGAGTAGTTTCCGGATATGTTCTGCGAGAATTATGTCCCTCTTATGGAGCTAGAGTAACTGAAACAAGAGTACACGTCGCCCAAGCAGACGAAAGAGTCAGTGGCGAAGATTACCAAGATGTTTATTTAGAGAGCTCTTTTTTCCACTGACTATGTCACTTTAGAGTAGGTGTAGATGTTTCAATACTTGAGTATGCTCAAGGAGCAGATTCGGGAGTTGTATTGACTTAGCAATATCAGACTTTGACCGAGTTGCAGCCAAGTACCAGGAAAAGGGAGATTGAGTTGGAGATTCAACAGAAGGAGGAACATGCAACTTTAAGGAAATATGATCCGGTGTCCAAGCAGTTCAAGTCAGTCAAATGGACTTCAGATCTAGCTGAGGGGAGGAGATTCGAGTGTGGCAACTGCTAGAAGTTTCATACTGGGAGGTGTGAATCTTTTGTATGTCATAGGTGTGGCAAGGAGGGCCATTTTGGTAGGGATTGCAGGAAGAGTATGCGAGCTTGCTTCCATTGTGGCTAGGACAGACACAACATAGCTCGTTATCCTTTTCTCGTCTTCGATAAGGTATTGGAGCGCACGCCCATAGCTTGATAGTTACCCGACGGTCGCGTGGGACGGGTGGAGTTCCAGAGACCGAGGTTTGAGCAACCAGCTCTTTTAGTTAGTTGATTATTATAGTGTTGGTATTCATTGGAATTTTTGTTTATGTTTTGAAATTCAAATGTAATCTTGAATGATCAATGAAATTGAATTATCTTATTTACCTATGGCTTTCTGTAATTTCTTATTGTGAATGGTTGATTATTGTCTTTAGAGTTTTTCTCGCATGCTGGAATTTGTGAATGTTGTTGTGGGTGTAGATTCTATAGAGCATATAGAGGTTAAGGTTGGGGGGTCAAGTAGTAAAGTTCAAGTTGGACTAATATGTAGTAAGGTTGTCGAAGTTGTCCGAGTCTAGCATACTCCAAGTGGGTGAGAGTGGTGCCTCACAACAAGAAGACCTTATGCCAAGTTTCAGTTTTCATCCTAATTTCTCTAAGATCAATACTTCTATGCAATTGTTTATCTTCTGATTTCATACCAAGATCATTTTCAACTATTGGATTTCCCTACAAGTCATCTTAGTTTTAGATGTGATAGAAATATGTAGGGTGTCCTCGTGTGTTAGACTCCAGGGTGTTAAGAGCCCATGTTTAGGGTTGTGACAAGGGATTCCTTTCCTATTCTTGTTTTCTTGGGGCTTGAAATTTTGAGTCATATCCTTAATGCCTGGTAGGGTTAGTTAGGTTTTGTTAGGATCGATGTGCATTATGTTAGACTGAGAGTGTTGTTGATTGGTTAACAACCCAGAGGTATGCCCTAGTGTTGTTGATTGGTTAGCGGATAAGGGGTAAGCATGAGTGCTGTTGTTGGATAACAGATTGGGGTTAAGCCCCAGTGTTGTTGTTGGTTAGTGAATTGGGGGTAAGACCGAGTGTTGTTAGTGGATAACGGATCAGGAGTAAGCCTGAGTGTTGTTAGTGGATTGCAAAACAAGGTTGTTATAGTTGAATAGGAGTTTGGTCCATTTTAGTATGTTATTGATGGGTTTTCTTGTATTGATGCATTTATATGAAGGGTTATCATAACAGCAGTCAGCTGAGAGTTCCAAGACTCGGTGGTCTGAAGCACGACGTATAGCCGAGAAGATCAAGGACTGATCAAATGTACAGATTCTGGTCAATATATTTTATAGAAAGGGTGGATTACTCTTGTCTTATGGGTTTTATAGGAATTTCTCACTGATGTGTCACTCTATGAGGTTGAAGGCTGTGATGTAGTTCCTTGTTTTTTTATATTCAGTGAACGACGTAAGGCCAAGAGACCTTGGACAGACCAGGAGGTGGGTTTCGGTTAACATGGGAGTCAATTCGGATGGCCCTGTCTACCTGAAGGTTAGATATGATTTCGGGGACAAGAGGTCGTGGACTAAGGAGAAGATTTCTCTCATGAAGGTTAAGGATGTTTTGTGAAGCAATGTTTTCATCAGGTCGCTAGATTCTCGTTTAAGTCTGTAAAGGTGTTGGGAGGTAGTCTGCTGATCAAGGTATGATTTGATAGTTGTTATTCAGACCGTTTAAGTCTCTGCCCAAATTGGCTCATGGGCCTGGTTTTGGAATTTCATTGTTGATGGTGGTAGGTGCTTATATTCAAGGGATCTCAGTAACATCCCAAGATTTGTCATTTATAGTCCTTGGGGATGGAAGGGTGAATCCATGAGAAGGCTAAGGGCTAAATTGCAAATTTGCGATCAGGAGGAGTACGTTGCGCGTACATCAGGGTAGACTAAGCGTACTAGGCGCGCCCTAGTATGCTGGGTGTACACTTGTGTACTCTGGGCGTACTCATGTTAGAAGGAAACCCTAATATTTAGGGTTTAGGTGCTATAGAAACATCCTTATGGCTCATTTCTCCATCACTTTCATCCTCCATACCTTACAGACGTCCCAAACCCTAGCCTTGTGTGTGCATGTGAGTTTGTGTGCGTCTTGAACTAAATAGTTTGAGAAGGAAGCCAAGCTTGAAGATATGAAGTTCTCTTATCCGCTAGAAGCTCTAGGAGGTAAAAAGCTTCTACCTTGGTAATTATTTTGAGTAGATCTTGTGTTGTTTAGCTTCTTGCCACTTTTCTTGTCCCCAAAAGCGTCATATTGTTCATAATGCGTTTTGGACATGTTAAGCTATCCTTCTAAAGCCTATGAAGGATCCTAAGTGATAAAAATGATGCCCCAATAGCTGAATGTGTCCCATGCATGGAGTAGGAAGGTCTTAATGGGTTAAGACCCGGTATTAAGAACGTTCTGGACATCCAAAGTCTTAAAGTTCAAGGCTTTAAGAGTCTTAGGCACATTTGGTCGATGGATATGGAGTTTGGGCTTAAGTGCTTAAGCCATTAAGCACTTATGAGAGTTTTGGTACAGACTCGTGTACGTCCCGTGTAGAGAGCAGTACGCCCTGTGTACCAAGTCAATGGACCCATTTTTCAGTCAAAGCAAGACAGAGGACGCCCCATGTACCAGAGGAGTACGCCCAACGTACGCTCCCTATTGGGGTTTTACGATTTGGGCTTCGGGATTGGGCCACCTTTGGGCCAGTCGGACTTAGGCGTTGTTGGACTCTCTGGATAAGAGTGTTTTGAGCCAATTTTGGTAGTGAATCTACAAATGAGGCCCAATTAGGGATTTGGGCCCAATTTGGAATATTGGGCCAATGAGGGGCCTTCTATATGTGGACTTTTGGATCATGGATTTGGTATTTGGCCTTGGACCAAATTAGAGAAAAGGAAAAATGGACTACTATTATATGTGGGGCTCTTGGTCATGATTGATATTCCCATTTATTGACCTATTATTCGTTATTTTGGATAGTTTGGGATTTTTGGTGAGGCAGTGATTTGGGAATTTGATTCTTTAGTTCATATCAACATTGCGAGGCGAGTTATCCTCACTATACCCAAGGGTCTAAGGCACCAAGGTTAGCCCTTTGAACTATTTTTTGGATTAGTTGTCGTTATGATATGTTAGATCGATATCCTGGTAGATAGGATGTTTATGCTTAGTGACCTATAGTTTGGTCTGACTGTCTATATGTTGGGAGGAGATTACATGTTATATGTGCACATGATTGATTGGTAGTTGAGGGTTTTCCACCTCGAGGATGACAGGACCCTAGTATGTTGTCTCTATAGATTGTTGTTTGATTATCTGATATAGGTGCACATGTTTGATTGGTTATGTGCATACCTACCCGATGGTTGTGGGCCGAGAGTATTCCATCCCGAGGATGATTGAACTCGTAGTATATGGGCATTCCAACCCGATGGTTGTGGGCCGAGAGTATTCCATCCCAAGGATGATTGGACTCGTAGTATATGGACATTACAACCCAATGGTTATGGGCCGAGAGTACTCCATCCTGAGGATGATTGGACTCGTAGTATATGGGCAGTCCAACCCGATGGTTGTGGGCCTGGGGTATTCCAACCCGATGGTTGACTGGAACCGTAGTATGTTGGCATTCCAACCTGATGGTTGAGAGCCTGGGGTATTCTGGGGGTAACTTACTAAGCCTTCGAGCTTACATTTATCGATTATTGTTTCAGGTACAGCGGATGAAAGCAAAAAGGCGAAGGGGTGACCGTACACTTACTCGATTTATGATTATAATTTCTGGGAACTCTGATATGAAACTATTTTGAAAACACTTTGTAATAATTAATGGTGTTTTGGATATTTAAAAACTTTTAAATTTTCATTAATTTTATGGATGTTACAAGTTGGTATAAGAGCCTTGGTTTGAGTGAATTGGAGGAACACTCGTGAGAATCCAGTCTCAAATCAAGGAAAAGATTTTCAAATGGTTTTTAAAATAATAAAGGAGGATGCAAGTGTACGATCAGCCAGGGCTAGTAAATAGCCTCCAAAATACCTTGGAGTTATTTGATATTGAGATCTGTTAGAAAAACATGCTAGTACTAGGCTAGGGACCTTCAGGAATTACATGATAGAATTGCCTGATTGTATGATGCATGCTAGCCTAGGGTTTTTCCTGATATGAAATTGAAATCGTTACAGTAGTTGCTTACTGTATGCATCACGACCATACATAATTAAGATCTTATAGCTTGGAATGTTTGGTTTTGCCTTATATCCTGTTCTTGTCTGATGAAGGGCTTAGGGTAGTATTAGGTATTCGAAAGTCTATAGGGTCCAATGTTATGTTTGGCTAGCATACACGAGTGCTGAGGGTTGGTGGAAGTTTCATGGGTGGGTTATGCGAGGTCGATATGCGAGTATGAGATATTTAGCATTCCTCTAGGAATGAGGATTAAGCGCTCGCTATGTTATTGTATATTGTTAGGGTGTTGTCATGATCCTTGTGACAAATATGGGTAGGTGTGGAAGGTAGTATGGGCCTATACTACTAAAAGCACATGACCCATATACGTGTAGCAAGGAACTCACAAATCCCTAGGGTTTTGTTGGGAGCTGGTTCTCTATTGTGATGTTGATTAAGACCGGATCCGGATCGAGATCAGGAGCTGGCTGCCAGGATAGGCGAGCATTTACCGAGGATCGCGTCAGGGAGGTCATCCGTGAGGAGATGGATGCCAGGATTCGGGAGATACTGTAGGATGAGGTCGCTGCTCTTTTCCGGGCTCAGTTACCGGAGATGTTTGGGTCTATCAAGACCATTGTGGTGGAGTATTTCCATGAGCGTTATGCAGCCTTTGCGGAGACAGCTGCCACAACAGCTAAAACAGCTATAACGGTGGCAGGGGGAGGCGCCAGTCGGGGATTTCAGTACCGGGACTTTGATAACACGAAGCCCCCGAATTTCAATGGGACTCAGGATCCGATCATATCCGTGAGGTGGCTGTCTGACATGGAGCGATGCTTCTTCACATGTTCATGTCGTGGTGACCAGAAGTTCATGTGTGCTCCGAACCTGCTAAGTTCAGGAGCGAAGGATGGGTGGAGGTTGATGACTAGATCATATTCGGATAAGCAGCGTACTACGGTTGCTAGGGATCGACTGTTACATACCCGTTATGTCCTTCGGGTTGAGCAGGAGAAACTGGCGCATGAGTTTACAGGATTCAGAGTCGCTGACAGAGATCACCCACATGTTTACTGAGAGGGCGATGTTTTGCCTTGAGTTTACTTTGGAGCAGGCTCAGATGACCCGATATCTGAGAATGCTTAAGACGAACATCAGACAGTTTGTTTCCACGCAGAGATGTGATACCTTGCTAGAGTTAATGGAGGCTGCCAGGCGGTACACGTTGCAGATTGAGCTTCAGTTGAGGGAGAAGAGGAAGACCCTGACATAGTCATAACCTGCGCCAAAATGATTTAGGGCCGCTGATTACAGATAGGAGAGTCAGAGGGGTCGCACTTGTGAGAAGAGTGGCAAGGTACATGATGGGGGTTTGTCGATCTTCTTCAAGATGCCACAAGTGTGGCAAGGAGGGTCCCATCATAAGTAAGTGTAGGCAACAGACTCAAGGTTCTAGTGTCACACTTTGTTTCCATTGCGAGCAGGTGGACTATATGTAGGCCTAGTGTCCCCTACTAGTTGCCAGGCCAGCACAGGCCCCTGCATCAGCTACCTTGAGGATCATGGAGACGAGCCACAATAAAGCAAAGCCTCGGAGGGCTCGGAGACGCGCCTTCCAGCTCACTGCTAAGGAGGCCATGACAGTACCTGATGTGGTGACCGATATGTCTTTTCTCCTATCTATTTGTTTATGATTGTATTATGAGCTTTCGTTTTCTTTTTGCATGAGTTATTAGGACATATGAGATGTTAGGGATTATTCATTGTTAAGGGATTGTAGATGGTTAGGATCCGGAGATGCATGTGGGGATAAGGAGTTAGGATAGAGAATCGCCAGTCTCGGACGAACAGTTGTAATTCAGAAATTCAGAGGTCATCAGCAGGAATTCAGATTCTCTTGAAGTTCGGTTACTTCGTATCAGAAGGATTATCTTGCGTAGGTTAACCCCTCTAAGGTTAAGTCTGGTAATACTCGATTGGGACGGTTAATTCATGTATCAGCTTCGCCACCAGTACATAGTGGTTAGTGCTCTAAGTGGGTTAGAATCGGGAATTCTTGAATGGGACGTCAGCCATTGAAGATGCGCGTTTGTTGTGGTTCGGATAACGGTTTCCAAATTGGTTGGGTTGAGGCGGTCCAGACATGCTAAAGACTTTGTATGGGTTTTGATAGTTCTATGATCGGGTACTGAGTGTATGTCTCTTGTTAGAGCGCATTCAGAATGGATGTATTGTTGAGGTTCAGGTGAGTTGTACTCGGTTAGGACGAATCAGATGATTTTGGATGAGACACAAGGATAGATCCTCGGATCTGAAGTTTTGTGTGGACCCGAGTTATGTATATATAGGTATTCCAATCTAGGGTATTCCATCATGAGGATGACCAGTCCCTATGATTGATTGGACCTAACATGTTTGGTATTCCATCCGGAGGGTTGATTGAGCCAAACATGTGCGTGATACGAAGGTATTCCATCCAAGGCATGACTCAACCCATCATAGGCATGCCTGGTATTCCAGCCTGACATTGATTGGGCCAGGCATGAGTGTCCGTGCTTATTAGTAGGTTCATTACGCATGTTATTTCGGGAACTGAAGGACGCATTATCCTGTCAGCACAAAAAAGGCTTTGCTTCAGGAAGAAGGAAAGTTGGGTTTCCAATACTTTGGATCATCAGGATTGTTGTTAGATTTGGCAAGGTGGCATATAGGTTAGACCTTCCGAAGAAGCTCAATCAGATTCGTGACACTTTTGACATCTGAAAGCTGCAAAGGCGCATATTGGATGAGGAGGCGGTTGTACCGCTGGGTGATGTTTGGGTCGGAGAGCACCTAAACTATGTAATGAGACCAGTGGCAGCATCGAAAAGGATCCAAGTAGACTGGGGAGCCGGATTCCGAGATGCAGGAGCATTATCTTGAATTGTTCGCCGCATCAAGCTTCGAGAACGAAGCCTGGTTCAAGTGGGAGAGAGTTGTAACATCCCAAGATTTGTCATTTATAGTCCTTGGGTATGGAAGGGTGAAGCCATGAGAAGCCTAAGGGATAAATTGCGAATTTAGGATCAGGAGGAGTACGTTGCGCGTACATAAGGGTATGTTGAGCATACTAGGCACGCCCTAGCACGCTGGGCATAGACTTGTGTATGTTGGGCGTACTAATGAATGAAGGAAACCCTAATATATTGGGTTTGGGTGCTATATAAACATCCTTATGGCTCATTTCTCCCATCACTTTTAGCCTCCATACCCTAGAGACGTCCCAAACCCTAGCCTTGTGTGTGAGTGTGAGTTTGTGTGTGTTTTGAGTAGATCTTGTCTTGTTTAGTTTCTTGGCACTTTTCTTTTCCCAAAAACCCCAATATTGTCCATAATGTGTTTTGGACATGTTAAGCTGTCCTTCTAGACCCTAGGAAGGTTCCTAAGTGATAAAAATGATGTCCCAATAGCTGAAGGCGTGCCATGCATGGAGTAGGAAGGTCTTAATGGGTTAAGACCACGTATTAAGAACTTTATGGATGTCCAAAGTCTTAAACTTCAAGACTTTATGAGTCTTAGGCATATTTGGTCGATGGATCTGCAGTTTGGGCTTAAGTGCTTAAGCCATTAAGCACTTATGAGAATTTTTGTATAAACTCACGTACACCCCACATACTGAGTCAATGGTCCCATTTTTCAGTCAACACGAGACGGAATACACCCCGCGTACCAGAGGAGTACGCCCAACGTATGCCCCTATTGGGCTTTTGCGATTTGGGCTTCGGGATTGAGCCCCCTTTGCGCCAGTTGGACTTGGGCCTTTCTGGATTCTCTGGATAAGAGTATTTTGGGCCAGTTTTGGTAGTGTATCATTAAATGACGCCCAATAAGCTAGTTGGGCCCAATTTGGAAAATTGAGCCAATTAGGGCCTTTGTATATGTGGACTTTGTTGGCTTAGATGTCTAAGCCCAAAACTATTATTAGTATGTACTTGACCCGAGAGTAGCATGGTCCATTTGGGTTGCATGCAATCAGAACAATTTGGATAGACTTTTGTGAGAAGAGGATATTTATGATTTATTAATATATTATAAGGTCTAATAAATTAATGTGAAATCATATTATTTAATTAGTATTGATCAAGAATTAGTTTGGAATTAATTTTGTGGTCAAAGGAGACTAATTAAATAAATGGCGATTGATTTGGTAAAAAAATTTAATTTATAAAGTGGACTTATGATCCATAGTTCTTCATGTTGAGCTAATCCCATGTGATGACCCATGGATACTCCATGGAGGTTAAATCCCATGGATAATGAGGAATGTGGAAAGTCATGAGTTAGATGGTGTAACCCTAATGTGCTTACTATATAAGAAACCCCAAGGCTCATGAAATTCGCACTAGTGGATACACACGAGGGCTAGACGATTGTGAAGCAATATATTCTTCTCTCAAGTTATTCCAATTGTTGGTGGTGTTGTGTGATTCCATTTGAGGTGCAACACTTGGGGAACTAAGTTCTTAAAGGTCCAAGGCTTCCAACTTCAACAAAAGGTATGTCTTCTAACTTGTTCTATTACCCAAGTATCAATGTTTTGTATGCTAGTTAGGGTAATACCTTGGAAAGTTCAAGTTTGCATGTATAATAGAGAAAACATAGATCCAATGTATTTAGGGTTGCATGTACACCTTCGGAGTGTTAGAATACTCAAAATCCAATATTGGTTTCAGAGCCTAGGCTTGCTTTCCATTATTCATAATGCTACTTGTTTTTCCAAAGTTGAAAGTTTGCCATTTTCGCATTTGACTGCTCACCACGACGTGATAGCTATTACCACGACGTGGTGATGCACCTAGTTTAGAATTCCGAGTTTTGCCTAACAATTGGATTTGAATCATTACTCTAAACTATTTTTGGAACTATAACCTATTTTTTTGATATGGTAATGATCATGCTTGTCTAATTAGAAGATAATTGTCAAAGTGTTAACTTTTATATTAGGTTCATATGATTCTTGAAAATTGTTGATATGAATTATGCGTGCTTATGAGCTTTGTTAGATCATAGAAATTATTTAACATGCTTCTTAGTTTAATTGGTGATCTAAATGCTTTTTAATGGACTCCATAACTTGTCCTCAAGTTATGGAGTTCCAAGAGTCTTTTCCATTAAAATCATTAAAACTAAGAAGTTATAGAAATAAAAGGTTTTCAATAGTTTCAAAACATGCCCTCATGTTTTGGAATTTGTAAAGCCACTTTAGAAAACATTAACTCCAAACCCTAGAATTTTTAAAAGTTTAAAATTCAATCATTATACTATTGTAATATTATAGGTTTAATATTTATATATATGTATAAGAGTAAAGTCAGTCTTACCATTAGTATGCCTCATTCACGAAGCCGGTCTATAAGGGGGTATAAGGTTACTACCTATAAAATGGTAGTTTAATGGGTGACCACTCTCACCCACTGCATCCTTGACTGGTGGAGGGTCGTTAGTCGAACGGGTAGGATATGACTCTAATTCTCCCTTCATTAAAAGTATAATGATAAATATAAAGTAACCAAACACTTATAAATTCCTAAATCTTAGTTACTTAGGAAAATATGAATGTTTTGCTAACCCATGAAATTTCACTTTGCACCTTGTTAAGCCGTTAGTGGAACGTGTGTGGTTAGTCGGCACACTAATCGGGACTGACAGTCTGTGGCAAAGGTTAGCTTGATAGTAATCATAGATCAATGGAGCATGTGTGGGTAGCCGACACATTGATTAGGTGGTGTAACATTAGGTGTACCAAGCTAATTTGCATGGTTATTCACACCTTGTTTCTGATCCTCGACATCGTAGTCACAAACTTGAAGGGCACACTCGAGATTTAAACATGCCATTGAAATTGTTCAATTAATCTCAAAGGATCTAGGAATTTCAATTCACTTAAAACCTAAATCTGTTTTTTTTGTTTTTCGAGATGGAAATTGGTAAATGGTCATTTACCTACCTTCAAATATTTTGCAATTTGGATTACGAGATCCCTATTCCAAATTTTAAATTATTGTGTTGGGTCCTAGCCTTAATATTTCATTTGGGTGTTATATTAAGGACTTAAATCAACTAAATTGAATTTCTCCCATTGTAGATGTCTAGTTTAGACAACTATGATCTTCCCAAATCTTTTGGAACAAGCTTTCCTGTTGAAGATGATGTCCCGTGGTTGGATCGTGGAAGTCAAACTTCACTTCCTCCACCTCCTCCAATAATTCTCCCTAACCCACAAGTTCAAAGACTTGAAAAATTCAATGTCAGTCAAGCCCTAATTGCCATGAAACATTATGATGGAAGGCTTGTGTGTACTCATGTCTTGGAGATGAAGTCACATATTGACAGGCTGAGAGTATTGGGTGTCGTTGTCTCGAGGAAGTTGGCTATTAACTGGGTTCTTCAGTCACTTCCTGAGTCATAGAGTGAGTTCATTAAGGACTACTATGTGACGGACCACGACCTTAACCTTATTGATCTTACGTATATGCTTGTTGCTGTTGAATAAGCAATGATTTGGCGTACTAGAAAAGCAAATTTAATTGGAAGATATACTCCCCAAACTTCCATGGACATTGACAACGGAAACATTGGAAGTCCATAATGTTGGGTTTTGAGCATTCTAACACTCCTCAGATGTTCATGCAACCCTAAATACCATGGATCTATGTTTTCACTAATTATACATGCAATGGTGCTTCCAAGGCATTAAACCTATAACTAGCATACAATTGACATATACCACACAAGAATCTAGTTAGGATAACATACTTTATAGTGGAGATTGAAGTCTTGATGTATCAAGGTTGAAGAGCTTAGCCCTAATAGTGTGGAAGCCTCAAGTGGAATCACAAACCACCATCAACAACTTGGAAGAACTTGAGAGAATATAGAGCTCGCTAAAAGCGACCACCTCTTCATTTTCACACACACTAGTGCCAATTTTGTGAGTCAAGGACCCTTTTATACATTATGGAGGATTAGGGTTACATCCATGTAAACGCTAATACCCATGACCTTTCATTTACATATGATCCATGGGTTAAAAGCTCCATGGATTATCAATGGACTTCTACACACTTTTAGCCCATCCTAAATTAGCCTTGGCCCATTCCATATATATATATATATATATATATATATATATATATATATATATATATATAGATATATATATATGTATATATATATATATATATGTATATATATATGTGTATATATATATGTATATATATATATGTCACACCCCAAAACCAAGAACGGTGGAAACGTTCTGGGGCGGAGGACGTCATGTATAATATCAACAACAATGTAAAGTAGTAAACAAGCAACAACATCATCCATTGCATTAATAAAATAATTGTTATATAATTGTATTCTGTCAAATTTTGATAAACACTAAAGCATAAATCAAAATGAAAGATAAGTCTTGAACAAGCTCCATCTTCCTTTCTCCTTGCATCGGTACCTGTCTATGATGACCTGAGGATACAAGTAATTTTGAAAGCGAGTATCAGCTTTGAAGCTGGTGAGATCATAAGTATTTAGTGTCTTAATTTGTATGTAAAAATTTGTAAGTCTTTGTAATTCAAGAATTTGTAAGTTTACAAGAACTGTAAGTATTTGTAAGTGTATATGAACTGTAAGAAATTGGTAAGTGTATATGAATTGTAAGTGTTTGAAAAACCCTGGAATCCCTATGATTCCTATTAGTATGAAGGTGTCTTCTACCAAGACCTAATTGTTCTGTGTGTGTCTCTTGTAAGAGTGTATATTTTCCCAAGTCTGACTACTATTTATCAAAAGATAGTTTCTACATTACCGTGCGTCGTATGAAAAATTCACGAAGTGAATGTAATGGGAAAAGAAATAGTACTATGGTGTAGTGTCGAACTACAAACGTACCTATTACCTTAAATCTAGGGTAATACTTCCAAGTACCTTAGTATTTGATATATATACAAATAACTACATCGATACTCAATTGCCTTATTTGAGGGATAAGGTATAATGTGATGTCTAGATCCCAGACTGTACGCTCCCCTATCAAAGGGATTTTGGGACCTACCCACGACCCCTACACGAATGCAAGCCGTGAGCATCCACATTACTAATGATCATGTATACTCTATATAACTATCACAATTGTGGTGTGATTCATCAGTATAGTTAGATCCTGAACTGGTTCCGTGCTATAGCCCCTAATGACGTCTATTCTATGTATATGTAAGCGTACTCATGTAAGTGTGATCATGTAATTATACTCATGTAAGTGTGATCATGTAATTGTACTCATGTAAGTGTGATCATGTAATTGTACTCATGTAAGTGTGATCATGTAATTGTACTATAATGTTCTAAGTGTGCTAGCTGTAATGTGTGTTCTTTCTATCTAGCAAGTATAGTAATGAAATCATTCTAGTATAGATGTATATGTAATGTACAGTAATGTTCTAGAAAGTATTGACTCATGAATGAACTGACTCATTGTATGATATCGCGTTCTAGTAATGGTTCTAGTATCTTCCTGAACTACCCATATGGTAGCTTACTAGTAATCTAAGTGGTACGTATGGACGTGGATGTATACCCTTGCTACCCAAGGGCATAAGATGAACTGGAAGGACCTTTTATGACTTTATATGTACACATGATATATAACTAATATTTAAACGACCTTCGGACGAGTATCCGATATCCCACCAGACCACATCTCAAGCGCGAAAAGGAAATAGGGTGGATAGCCTTCCTAAGTCTTTTAAACATTTCTTATATAACTATACATATAGAGGCATGCAATTTATAATACCAAAGCATAAATAATTTTAGTAAAACATTTGAAATATAAATATTAGTCTAAGGAAAGATCGACTTGATGTCAATCTATAAAACAATTTGAAGGCATAAGTTTGATAAAACAATATAAGTACAAGGAACATTTGTTTGAAAACACAGTTGTAAATAAGTTTGAAATATGATAAACAGAGTAAGAAGTACAGTGTAATAAGTAGTTTGAAAACATATAAAATGTTTATAAAAATCATTTGAAGGAAACTGTTTGGTAAAACGGCTAATGAGTAGCCAAATCCTTTGGATGTTGTATATTAATCACATGTGATTGATGTAATAAGTAATATAGTCCTACTTACTGATCACATGTGATTGACATAATAAGGAGCATGATTCTACTTGTATCCGCCCCCCCCCCCCCCCCATAAAACATTTAAAATAGTTTAAAACATTAGTTAAGGGGTATGAACGGGCTGTTATCGTACGGAAGGATCGGACAAGTGCTTGGTGTCAAGTGGAGACTTAGACACACACAATGATCCTAATTACATATGAAGACATATGTATATAAATAATTAGAGATTTAATCACTAATCATACAAGTATAAACATTTAATCGCGAGGACAACACTTTTGGTCAAGTGCTAGGAGGCTAATGGGTTGCAACAAAGGAGTGCAATGCCCCTAATGGATGTTTAAGGTCAAAAGACCATATTCATTAGAGTTTACGGCCCAGGGGAGTAAGCTCCAGGCCGTAAACTCTCAAACAAGTCATGAAATGGAGTTTAGAAGTACTACAACCTTAGAGGGGATTTGGTTCAAGGCTATACAAGAGTTTAAGGTACCATATTGACTCCTAAGGGGAGTTTACGGCCCAAAGACCCTTTTCCCTTAGAGTTTACGGCCGTAAACTCCCTTGGGAGGGTTCTTATTGTCCGTTCAAGTCTTTAACATTTCTAGGAACAAGTCTAAGCTTCAATACTTGGCTTAAGGAAGGTGTATGGCATTAAATGGAACCATTTGATGGAGTTTACGGCCATAGAACTCTTTGGGCCGTAAACTCCTTCACACATGAGGTTCTAAGAATTTTAACTAGTCCAAAACTCATCTAGGTACTTGCCCTAAAAGTCTCTTGGCCTAAGGAAGTGTCTAGAGTGTCCTTTGACCCCTTTAAAGGAGTTTACGGCCCAAGAAATACTCTTGGCCGTAAACTCTTCAACACTTATGCTTTTCATGAGTTTTCTAGGTCCTAAACACATTAAGGTCTTTGCCTAAAATGAAGACTAAGCCCTAGGAAGAGTTTGAAGGGATTTTGGCCCTTGATCTTGGAGTTTATGGCCTAAGGAGCATCTTGGCCGTAAACTCCCTTCCAAAGTTGGTTTCTAATTGTTTTGTTGGTCTAAGACATGAGTTTAAGGCTTCTAGGTTCTTGTTCTAAGGCTAAAGGATCACTAGGCACTCATTTGTGCCCTTTACTTGGAGTTTACGGCCCAAGAGGTGGTTCCTTGGCCGTAAACTCCTCAAACTAAGTGGTTGTGATTTGTTTCTAGCCTCTAATGATCAAACACTAAGTCCTTAGTTAGATGCCTAACACGGAAATGGGACTAGGTGGCCTTTAGGCTTGATTTTGGAGTTTACTCCCCAAGAACGTTCTTGGGCGGTAAACTCCTGGATCTTGTACTTTGGACATGCAAATAATGTTATTAAGCATATAACAAGTATTAAAACACATCTATGAAAGTAGACTCACAATCTGGGATGAAAACCCAAAGATCCGTGAGAGAGTATTTGGCTTTTCTCTAATTGGAAATCAAATAATGAACCAATTTGGTTCAGAATTCTATTTATAGTCCTGAGATTTTTGGCAGAAAATATTTCTATTCTCGAAATGGATTCTAATGACCTAGAGTAATGGAATTACAGTGTTGCACAAAACCTTGTGCATCCACTCTCCTAATAACTCCTTAGGTGTAAAACCGTAAAACTGCCAAACTTATTCCATAAGTTTGAATTTTTACTGAAACTGCTCTACTTTTATTGGATTGATATGGTTTGATTTGAATGGAAAATTTCGGGTTGTCACATCATCCCCCTGTTAGAGGGAATTTCGTCCTGAAATTAGAATTTAGGCAAGGAAGTATGCACGAATGATCGAGTCGTGAGGAGGAAACTTCCTAATCGATTGGTTCTAGCGCACTTAAGTGAAATCGGGCTCTCGGTTGGTATCCCAACGAACCTTCACTAATTGGCGACGGCGTTGCTTCGTCCATTTGACCTCTCGGTCGAGGGTCACTACGGTTCTGATATGAAGGCAAGGATCTCGATGAATGGACTTGTAAGAGTCCTAACGGAAAGGTATGGTTTCACGATCGAGATGCGAAAAGTAGAAAGTATGTTACTGAGTTCGCGGAGTAGGTCTAGTTTGTGCGAGGCATAGGACAGATTCCGATAAGAATCTCGGAGGTCCTAACTATATTGGATTTAGATTTCCACGCTTTACGAAGCATATTAAGCCATTCTCAGAGTGAGTTATCCTGAAGAACTTGGTCACTCACTCGGAATCTCAAAGGTTCCTTTTCTTGCGTAATTTCCCAGTCAAAGGCCACCCCTCGCTGGGTCAAAGAGGTACGAGTTTCTGAAGCTTGCGAGGAGTTCTGAATGAACTAAGGTGGTAGGTCGGTAAGACCTAAAATTTTTGCGAAAGCTGTCGGCGTCTCTAGTGTCGATGAATGCTCAATGGTTTTGGCAAATTGAAAGAGTACTCGAAATTTCCCACATTACTAACAGTGTGTCCTAGAAATTTGACTCTTTAATTTCCAAATCTCGTGCCTTGAGAACTTCACGAGAAGTTCCTCTGAAGGAATGTTTCCATGGGCTTTCTTCTTACTACGAGGGTAGATAAGTAAGTCATTTAATGGAGAAATGACGAATTGATCCAAGTAAGAAAGACGTAACCCTATTCATTTAGCTCATGAAAACCATGGGCGTACTGGTCCTATCCGAAAGGTATCACTACGGACTCGAGGCGTCCGCATCGAATTCGGAAGATAGTCTCCCAGACATCCTTCCCTAACACATCGAACTTGTCACACCCCAAAACCAAGAACGGCGGAAACGTTCCGGGGCGGAGGACGTCATGTACAGTATCACAACACAGTAAATGTAAATAAGCAAACAACATCATCCATTGCATTAATTATATAATTTTAATACAAGTGTGTTCTGTACAGTTATAGACACCAAAAATAATGAAACACAAAATAAAATGAGATGAGTCTTGAATGCACTCCATCTTCTCAAAAGCTGGCCTCGGTACCTGTCTACTGATGACCTGAGAATACAAGTTATTTTGAAAGAGTTTATCAGCATTAAGCTGGTGAGTTCATAAGTATTTTAGTGTCAATGTTTCTTGTAAAAACTTTTGGACCTGTCTCAATGTATAAGTTTGTAAAAATGTAAGCAAATGTTTGAAAGTGTTTGTAAAAGTTTGAATCTCTCAGAAAATCCTATATTTTCTATAAAAGTAACCTTCTACCAAGGCTAAACTGTTTTGTAAACTTGTCTGTTGTAAAAGTGTGTAATTACCCGAGTATAACTATCATTTGTTAAAATATAGTTTGTACACTAATGCTTAAGTGAGATTATCACTAAAATATGTAATGGGTAAATCATTGTAGTACTGTAGCTTTGTATAATAAGACTACTGCTGTACTAAATACTACTACCTTAAACCGGATTTCTATTAAGGTTTATTGTGATTAATTGCACCATGCTATCGACTGATAATCAACGACATAATGAACGGTCGTAATAAGAAATGACGTTTGGCACCCGCAGACCTGCAGGTCCGGCTGTAGCTAGTAGCAAGGTGTAGGATAGTCAATCCAGTATAGATCTATACGCAAACTCACGCTCTCCCTCCAAGAGAATTCTGGCTACAACTCGGGCCATGACATTTAAGGCATGCCCGATACAGTGGATCACAATTATTACGTATTTATGTATATGTATTGTTTCTCGTATATCTGTATATGTATTGTTTCTCGTATATCTGTATATGTATTGTTTCTCGTATCTCTGTATATGTATTGTTTCTAGTATACCTGTATATGTATTGTTTCTAGTATATCTGTATATGTATTGTTTCTAGTATATCTGTATATGTATTGTTTCTAGTATATCTGTATATGTATTGTTTCTAGTATATCTGTATATGTATTGTTTCTAGTATATCTGTATATGTATTGTTTCTGCGTTACCCCGATGGTAACCAGCTAATGATGTACAGTTGAATATGAATATGGAAGTACTTTTATGTCTATACATGTATATATGCTATATAAGTAATAGGGAAACGACCTTCGGATGGTCACCCGAAATCCCACCAGACCACATCCAAATCGAGGAAAAGGAAATAGGGCGGATGGCCTTCCTAAGCCCTTTAAACATTATTTATATATCTATACATATATGGGCATGCAATTTGGTATATAAAAGCATAAATAAGTTTTCATAAAACATTTGAAGCATAAATATAATTTCAAGAGAAGATCGACTTGATGTCGATCTATAAAACATTTTGAAGGCAGAAGTTGATAAAACAGTTTAAGTATAAGAAGCATTTGTTTGAATCACAGTCTATAAGTAAGTTTAGATAGTAAAACAGTTTGTCAAACATTTCAATTGTAAAGCAGTTTGAAAAACAGTTTGAACAGTGGTAAAAATCGTTGTTTTCCTAGTTATTAATCACATGTGATTAAATGCAATCACATGTGATTGAAGCAATAACTATAAGTATTTGACTTGTATCCCCCCCCATAAAGTATTTAAAACACTTAAAATCATTTCAAAGGTTGATTCAAGGGGTATGAACTCACTTGTGGTGAGTCGTTTGAATTGCAGTGTCGGCTACCGTGTTAGGTGACAAATAGAGACTGGTTTACACGCACGAGCCTAGTTATCATATAATAAACATATATATAACTAATTAGACATATAATAACTTAAATAAATAAGTTAAGACACTTAGCAGACATTTAAACACTTTTATGAGTGTTTAGGGTTCAAATGGTTGCATCTAAGTTGATACGGGACAAGGCAAAAGGGTTTGAAATATCAAAGGGCCTTGTATAGGAGTTCACCATCCAACAAACCCCACACCTTGGAGTTTACGGCCGTAAACTCATAGGCTTATGGCCGTGAACTCCTCAAATGGTGTTTTTGGGTGTTTTGTGGTGTTATCTTGCATCTAGAACACTCCTATCTTTATTGGAATAATGCATGAAGTAGTTTTAAGGCTTTAGAACACTCCATAAGGGAGTTTACGGCCTAAGGTCCTTCACCGTAGAGTTTACGGCCGTAAACTCTAGGAAATTAATTGATTTGAGGCACTTAAACATCAAAAATGGCATCCATGATTTTATCTAAGGCTAATGGGGGCAAGAGGCACACTTTGGTGCCTTCACTTGGAGTTTACGGCCCAAGTCATGTTCCTTGGCCGTAAACTCCTTCCAAGGAGTGATTAATTTGTTTTCTACTCTCCATTCTAGTCCCAAGGGTTCAAGGAAAATTGTATTAAGGCCTTAGGTGTGATTGGAATGCATTTTGTCCCACAAAAAGGGGTTTACGGCCCAAGAGAGTTCTTGGCCGTAAACTCCTAAAAACTTATGGCTTTTATGGGCTTTTGGTGTTCAAATCAAGCACATGTACTAGTGGTTAAGGTCCTTAAGCATTTGGGGAGAGTTTTAGGGCATTTAAGCCCTTAAAAAGGGGTTTATGGCCCAAGGTAGTTCCTTGGCCGTAAACTCCAAAGACTTATGTTTCTTGGATGCTTTTTGGCCTTAAAAGATCATACTCTAACTCTTAAACAAGTCCTCTAACATAGGAATGGGTCTAGAAAGCATTAGAGTTCCATTTTGGAGTTTACTCCCCAAGAACGTTCTTGGGCGGTAAACTCCCGGATCTTGACATCTAGACATGTTATTGTTGCTAATATGTATTAAACAAGTATTGATACACATATAGAAAAGTAGACTCACAATCTGGGATGAAAACCCGAAGATCCGTCAGAGAGAATATGGCTTTTCTCTATTTGGAATTGTGAATAATGAATTAATTTAATTCAGAAAACTATTTATAGTCCTGGAATATTTTGGCGGAAAATATTTTCATTCCTGATGTTGGACTGTAACAGTATGAAACTTGAAATGCCCAAGTTTCACAAAACCAGGAGTATCCACTCTCCTGATATCATCTAAAACATAAACCCTAATGTACACAAACTTGTTTGGAAAAACTTGAAAATCACAGAAACTGAACTAACTTCTAATGAATAGATGATGTTCATACAATTGGAAATTTCGGGTTGTCACATCATCCCCCTGTTAGAGGGAATTTCGTCCCGAAATTAGAATTTAAGCAACTGAAAGTTACAAACAATCAAGCGAAAAGATGAGGGTATTTCAACTTCATCTGATCCTCGCGTTCCCAAGTGAATTCCGGTCCTCGCTTGGCGTTCCAGCGAACCTTCACGATAGGGATACGGCTTTGTTTCGTCTGCTTGACCTCACGGTCCATGACTTCTACAGGTTCTTCCACGAAGTTGAGGCTCTCGTTGATCTCGATCTCGTCGAGTGGGATTAAGAGAGTCTCGTCAGACAGACACTTTTTCAAGTTAGATACGTGGAATGTAGAATGTACGTTACGCAGTGTGTCGGGTAGATTAAGTTTGTAAGCTACGGGGCCGACTCTGGCAAGAATCTCGAAAGGCCCTATGTACCTAGGATTAAGCTTCCCACGCTTGCCGAAGCGTATCAAGCCTTTCCAGGGTGAGACTTTGAGAAGGACTCGGTCTCCCACCTGAAATTCCAAAGGTTTTCTTCGTTTATCGGCGTAGCTCTTCTGTCGGTCTCTAGAGGCTTTTAATCGTTCACGGATTTGAACGATCTTCTCTGTCGTTTCCCGAATGATTTCCGGACCAGTGAGAGTACTGTCGGAAGTTTTCCCTCTCGCTAATTGGGTATCACCAACCTCAGCCCAGCACAGAGGGGATCTGCACTTGCGGCCGTAGAGAGCTTCAAATGGAGCAGCCTTGATGCTTGTGTGATAACTGTTATTATAGGAAAATTCGACAAGAGATAAATGAGTATCCCATGCCTTCCCAAAATCAATCACACAGGCTCGCAACATGTCTTCCAATGTTTGAATGGTTCTCTCACTCTGTCCGTCGGTCTGTGGATGGTAGGCTGTGCTCATATCCAGCCTCGTTCCTAGGGAATGTTGTAGGGATTGCCAAAATCTTGAGGTGAACCTACTATCTCTATCGGAGATAATGGAAATAGGTACACCATGCAACCGTACAATTTCCCTAATGTATGTTCTCGTAAGTTTCTCCATCTTGTCTGTTTCTTTGATAGGCAGGAAGTGTGCAGACTTGGTCAATCTATCAACGATGACCCATATGGTGTCAAGTCCACCCGTTGTCTTGGGTAACTTGGTTATGAAATCCATAGTGATCCGCTCCCACTTCCATTCTGGAATCTCTGGTTGTTGCAGTAAACCAGAGGGCTTCTGGTACTCGACCTTAACCTTCGCGCAAGTAAGGCATTTACTCACGAAGGTAGCGATCTCTGCTTTCATATTAGGCCACCAGTATAGCTTTTTCAGATCCAGATACATCTTATCTGAACCTGGGTGGACGGAATACCGAGTGTTGTGAGCCTCGGTCATGACCACGTCTCGGAAACCACCGTGTTTCGGTGTCCAGATCCGGTTCATGAAATATAAAGCTCCGTCACCCTTGGCTTCGAAGTTCTTGTCCATTCCCCTAAGGGATTCACTCGACACATTTTCAGGTTTCATGGCCTCTAATTGAGCCGCCTGAATTTGCTCAGTCAAGTGTGAATGGATGGTTATTGATAATGACTTGACCTTGCGACCAGAATATTCTTTCCGACTTAGGGCATCTGCTACTACGTTGGCTTTACCCGGATGATAACGAATATCGCATTCGTAATCACTGAGTAGCTCGACCCACCGTCGTTGTCTCATGTTGAGCTCCTTCTGATCGAAAATGTGTTGCAAACTCTTGTGGTCGGTAAAGATAGTGCTCTTCGTTCCATACAGGTAATGTCTCCAGATCTTCAGAGCAAAAACTACTGCTCCTAGTTCAAGATCGTGGGTCGTGTAGTTAACCTCATGTGTCTTCAACTGCCTCGAGGCGTAGGCGATGACCTTACCTCGCTGCATCAGAACACATCCGAGTCCTTGATTGGATGCATCGCAATAGACTACAAAGTCTTCTATTCCTTCCGGAAGGGATAGTATTGGCGCGGTGCACAAGGCTCGTTTGAGCGTTTGGAACGCTCTTTCTTGCTTCTCTTCCCAGTCAAAGGCCACGCCTTTCTGGGTCAGGGTCGTAAGAGGCTTCGCTATTCGGGAGAAGTTCTGAATGAATCTGCGGTAGTAGCCAGCGAGACCTAGAAATTGGCGAATTTCTGTAGGTGTCTTTGGTGCTGACCAGTTCTCAATGGCTTTTATTTTGGATGGGTCCACGTGGATTCCTTCTTCGCTAACCACGTGTCCTAAGAATTCGACTCTTCGGATCCAAAATTCACATTTCGAGAACTTCGCATAAAGTTTCTCCTTTCGTAAAGTATCTAGAATTTGTCGCAGATGATCTCCATGCTCTTTCTTACTTCGGGAGTAGATCAGGATGTCGTCAATAAAAACGATGACGAATTGATCTAAGTAAGGTCGGCATACTCTATTCATCAGATCCATGAAGACTGCGGGCGCATTGGTCAATCCGAATGGCATCACCACGAACTCGTAGTGTCCGTAACGAGTTCGGAAGGCTGTCTTTGGCACATCCTCCTCGAGCACTCGTAACTGGTGATATCCGGATCTCAGATCAATCTTGGAAAAATAGCTCGCCCCTTGCAGTTGATCGAATAGATCATCTATGCGCGGCAGAGGGTAACGATTCCTGATCGTCAACTTGTTGAGTTCCCTGTAGTCAATACACATACGGAATGATCCGTCTTTCTTCTTAACGAACAAGACCGGTGCTCCCCAAGGTGAGAAACTTGGTCTTATAAAACCCTTGCTGAGTAGTTCGTTAAGTTGACCAGAGAGTTCTTGCATCTCGGCTGGTGCTAAACGGTAGGGCGACTTGGCTACTGGGGTAGCTCCTGGGACCAAGTCGATTCTGAACTCGACTTGTCGTTGCGGAGGTAACCCGGGTAACTCTTCTGGGAAAATGTCGAAAAAGTCGTTCACTACTGGGAGGTTCTTTAGTTCTTTCGTTTCTAGGTTCGTGTCGACGATGTGAGCAAGAAATGCGTGGTATTCTTTGCGCAGATATTTCTGTGCCTGAATACTAGAAATAATGCGAAGACTCGCACCAGGTTTGTCGCCGTAGACTATAAGGGTTTCGTTAGATGGGAGGTTTAAACGGACTGCTTTCTCATAGCACATGATGTCGGCTCGATGAAGACTTAACCAATCCATGCCGATAATAACGTCGAAACTTTTTATTGAGACCGGCATAAGGTCAATTGGGAATGAATGGTTATCTAAGGTTAGAAGACAACCTAAGTATATGCTATTAGTACTTTCAGTTTTCCCATTGGCCATTTCTACTGTGAATTGTTCATTAAGTGCTTGTGGTTGTTGCTTAAGCATGCGAGCAAATTTGTGGTTTACGAAGCTTCGCTCCGCTCCACTATCGAACAGAATGCATGCATAGGAGTTATCAAGGAGGAACGTACCAGTCACCACTGTCGGGTCAGCAACTGCTTCCCCGTGGCCTATTGCTAGTACCCTCCCTGCTCCTCCAGTATTCCTCGCCTTAGGGCAGTCCCTTTTAAAGTGGCCTGTTTCGCCACATCCATAGCAAGTTGGGCTCACGCCAGAGCCAGGAACTTGGGAGATCGGTTGCGCCGGGAACTTACAGAATCGGACAGTGTGTCCTTTTCTGTGGCAGTTGGTACACTGCATCTCACGGCAGGCGCCGTGGTGGTGGAAGTTACATTTGTTGCACTTCGGCAAACTTCCAGAATACTGCTTCCCCGGAGCAGTAACAGCAGTAGGGGCTACCGCAGCATGTACTGCTATGATTTGTTGTTTCTTTGAAGCTCGTTGTTTCTTCTTCTCATCCCAGAATTTCCGCTTGTTGCCAGCGGGTTTGGAGGGTTCTGGGATGGCTAGGGTGGGTGTAGTTGCAGGGGTCTTGACTCCATGGTCAATAAGTCTTTGTGCCAATCGCTTGGCACTGTCGAAAGTAGTAGGGTTGGATGCTAAGACGTTCCCCTGGTACGGAGGCACTAGCCCCCATATATACCGCTCAATCTTTTTCCCTTCAGTGGGAACCATATTGGGGCATAGGGCCACCAGTTCGCTAAAGCGGGCAGTGTAAGCGATCACGTTGGTGCCCTTCATTGTCAGATTCCAGAGTTCATGTTCTAACTTCTGGACTTCGCCCCTAGGGCAGTACTCCTCAGTCATGAGGTCCTTCATTGTTGCCCAGCCCATGTCGTTAGCCACGACGAGAGTTAGGGCTTTGACGTGGCCGTTCCACCACGTTAGGGCTTTATCCTCGAAGGTGCACGCGGCATATTTTACTTTGAATGTTGCAGGGCACGAACAGATTTCGAAGACTGATTCAGTCTTCTCGAACCATTGCGAGAGAGCAATGACTCCGCCGGTGCCATAGAAAGGCTTCGGCTTGCAGTTTGTAAAATCCTTGTAAGAGCACTCCCTCAAGCGCACAGGGATTTCAACTGGGATAGATTCAACAGGGGTTCCACCTCTGCTAGCATCCGATGAGTGATACTGAGCCATGGCAGTAGCCACTGCTGCAGCTACGGCAGCATTCAGGGCTGCAGTATCGATGACTGCAGGTGGTGGAGGCGGTGGAGGTACAGGATTATTCCTATTCCTGGGAGATTTGCGAGGAGGCATCCTTCAGCTCTAAGTTCATAAAAACAAGAAGGATGATAAGAATCAATTTGTAAGCAAAGTGAGAGTGACCCATGGACTAAATAACCATAGCCCAACCGTTTGAATGAGTGTTTGAAATCACCTAATAAATATTAGTAGGAATACACAAGTGTACAAATTTTTCCCACAGATTATATAGGTTTCCAATAGTACGGGTATTACTGATGTAATAAGTTCAAGGAAAAATCGACCTAACAGTAGGTCTTACATCATACCATAAGGACAATACTGACAGTCCTATATTCCTAATTAGAGTACCGAAAGTTAGGAATATTTTACAGACAAGTGCTACTTAGAGCACATAAGTTTAAGGCTATCCCTAATTCAAAAGACAGAGATGTACTAGACATCATCTAATGGCGATGGGAATTCCTCGGGCGATCCCTGAGGTTGGACATTTGACGAAACACCTCTTGAAGGTGTCGGTCCTGAGCTCTCTGACGAGCTCGAAGTTCTAAGACTTCAGCACGGGAGGCAACCAGCTGTTGCTGCAGAGTTTCGTTGGTTCTCCGGGTCCGTTCCATGTCTTCTTCAAGACGGCGAATGCGGAATGTATTGACACCTGAATTGGCATCAATCTCCATGACCCGGTCGATGGCTGCTCGACCTTGTTCGACATTACGAGCTATTCTACGGATGATCACCGGCAGAGCTCTGTCAGCAGAGCCACCATCGCTGATGTTGTAGAAGGTTCGGTCCCCAAAGTATGGTAAGGGCTGTCCTTGCTCATCACTCCAGCGATTCAGATTGTTTGCCCACATGGGAGTAGGACCTAGAAACGCTGGTCGAGGGTTGTTGTTCGGGGCTTGACCTACAAGCGGTAGGTTGTTGACTTCAGGCTCGGAGTCAGATCCATCCGAAAAGCCTTCTGCGAGGTGATCATCCAAAGGGATTGGATGGTCATCTTCGGGCTCTTCATCGATCCACCCGACATTGCCTTCATTGGGAAAGTACGGGTCGCCATGATGGAATCCAGCCATTTAGATCTACGCGAGAAGAGAGGTATAAGAATATAGTATACGTGTAACTAGTAGCACAAAATACTCCTATAGTATTTTAAGTTCTAAGTTCTACTGATCCTCTTGTGGTATTGTTGGTAAGTTTTTAGACTTGTTAACATATCACAACCATTCTAGGGCATATGCTAATCACTCCTAGGACCAGCATAGTTGATCAGGCTATGCCATTCCCAGGACTGACCATACATCCCCGAGCTCACTTGTGATATTCAACAATCGTAATACTTTTGTTATTGTCATTGTGACACTGATTTTAGTATAATGTAGACTAGTATACTTAATTAAATATTTTATTATTTTAAAGTATAGACTCTTGGTTAGAGTGTTTTAGTCCCTTTTGGGTTTATAGATTAGTATACCTTTTATGGGTTGATATACTTGATTCACTATAAACAATGCTCTGATACCAATCTGTCACACCCCAAAACCAAGAACGGCGGAAACGTTCCGGGGCGGAGGACGTCACGTACAGTATCACAACACAGTAAATGTAAATAAGCAAACAACATCATCCATTGCATTAATTATATAATTTTAATACAAGTGTGTTCTGTACAGTTATAGACACCAAAAATAATGAAACACAAAATAAAATGAGATGAGTCTTGAATGCACTCCATCTTCTCAAAAGCTGGCCTCGGTACCTGTCTACTGATGACCTGAGAATACGAGTTATTTTGAAAGAGTTTATCAGCATTAAGCTGGTGAGTTCATAAGTATTTTAGTGTCAATGTTTCTTGTAAAAACGTTTGGACCTGTCTCAATGTATAAGTTTGTAAAAATGTAAGCAAATGTTTGAAAGTGTTTGTAAAAGTTTGAATCTCTCAGAAAATCCTATATTTTCTATAAAAGTAACCTTCTACCAAGGCTAAACTGTTTTGTAAACTTGTCTGTTGTAAAAGTGTGTAATTACCCGAGTATAACTATCATTTGTTAAAATATAGTTTGTACACTAATGCTTAAGTGAGATTATCACTAAAATATGTAATGGGTAAATCATTGTAGTACTGTAGCTTTGTATAATAAGACTACTGCTGTACTAAATACTACTACCTTAAACCGGATTTCTATTAAGGTTTATTGTGATTAATTGCACCATGCTATCGACTGATAATCAACGACATAATGAACGGTCGTAATAAGAAATGACGTTTGGCACCCGCAGACCTGCAGGTCCGGCTGTAGCTAGCAGCAAGGTGTAGGATAGTCAATCCAGTATAGATCTATACGCAAACTCACGCTCTCCCTCCAAGAGAATTCTGGCTACAACTCGGGCCATGACATTTAAGGCATGCCCGATACAGTGGATCACAATTATTACGTATTTATGTATATGTATTGTTTCTCGTATATCTGTATATGTATTGTTTCTCGTATCTCTGTATATGTATTGTTTCTAGTATACCTGTATATGTATTGTTTCTAGTATATCTGTATATGTATTGTTTCTAGTATATCTGTATATGTATTGTTTCTAGTATATCTGTATATGTATTGTTTCTAGTATATCTGTATATGTATTGTTTCTAGTATATCTGTATATGTATTGTTTCTGCGTTACCCCGATGGTAACCAGCTAATGATGTACAGTTGAATATGAATATGGAAGTACTTTTATGTCTATACATGTATATATGCTATATAAGTATTAGGGAAACGACCTTCGGATGGTCACCCGAAATCCCACCAGACCACATCCAAATCGAGGAAAAGGAAATAGGGCGGATGGCCTTCCTAAGCCCTTTAAACATTATTTATATATCTATACATATATGGGCATGCAATTTGGTATATAAAAGCATAAATAAGTTTTCATAAAACATTTGAAGCATAAATATAATTTCAAGAGAAGATCGACTTGATGTCGATCTATAAAACATTTTGAAGGCAGAAGTTGATAAAACAGTTTAAGTATAAGAAGCATTTGTTTGAATCACAGTCTATAAGTAAGTTTAGATAGTAAAACAGTTTGTAAAACATTTCAATTGTAAAGCAGTTTGAAAAACAGTTTGAACAGTGGTAAAAATCGTTGTTTTCCTAGTTATTAATCACATGTGATTAAATGCAATCACATGTGATTGAAGCAATAACTATAAGTATTTGACTTGTATCCCCCCCCCCATAAGGTATTTAAAACACTTAAAATCATTTCAAAGGTTCATTCAAGGGGTATGAACTCACTTGTGGTGAGTCATTTGAATTGCAGTGTCGGCTACCGTGCTAGGTGACAAATAGAGACTGGTTTACACGCACGAGCCTAGTTATCATATAATAAACATATATATAACTAATTAGACATATAATAACTTAAATAAATAAGTTAAGACACTTAGCAGACATTTAAACACTTTTATGAGTGTTTAGGGTTCAAATGGTTGCATCTAAGTTGATACGGGACAAGGCAAAAGGGTTTGAAATATCAAAGGGCCTTGTATAGGAGTTCACCATCCAACAAACCCCACACCTTGGAGTTTACGGCCGTAAACTCATAGGTTTATGGCCGTGAACTCCTCAAATGGTGTTTTTGGGTGTTTTGTTGTGTTATCTTGCATCTAGAACACTCCTATCTTTATTGGAATAATGCATGAAGTAGTTTTAAGGCTTTAGAACACTCCATAAGGGAGTTTACGGCCTAAGGTCCATCACCTTAGAGTTTACGGCCGTAAACTCTAGGAAATTAATTGATTTGAGGCACTTAAACATCAAGAATGGCATCCATGATTTTATCTAAGGCTAATGGGGGCAAGAGGCACACTTTGGTGCCTTAACTTGGAGTTTACGGCCCAAGTCATGTTCCTTGGCCGTAAACTCCTTCCAAGGAGTGATTAATTTGTTTTCTACTCTCCATTCTAGTCCCAAGGGTTCAAGGAAAATTGTATTAAGGCCTTAGGTGTGATTGGAATGCATTTTGTCCCACAAAAAGGGGTTTACGGCCCAAGAGAGTTCTTGGCCGTAAACTCCTAAAAACTTATGGCTTTTATGGGCTTTTGGTGTTCAAATCAAGCACATGTACTAGTGGTTAAGGTCCTTAAGCATTTGGGGAGAGTTTTAGGGCATTTAAGCCCTTAAAAAGGGGTTTACGGCCCAAGGTAGTTCCTTGGCCGTAAACTCCAAAGACTTATGTTTCTTGGATGCTTTTTGGCCTTAAAAGATCATACTCTAACTCTTAAACAAGTCCTCTAACATAGGAATGGGTCTAGAAAGCATTAGAGTTCCATTTTGGAGTTTACTCCCCAAGAACGTTCTTGGGCGGTAAACTCCCGGATCTTGACATCTAGACATGTTATTGTTGCTAATATGTATTAAACAAGTATTGATACACATATAGAAAAGTAGACTCACAATCTGGGATGAAAACCCGAAGATCCGTCAGAGAGAATATGGCTTTTCTCTATTTGGAATTGTGAATAATGAATTAATTTAATTCAGAAAACTATTTATAGTCCTGGAATATTTTGGCGGAAAATATTTTCATTCCTGATGTTGGACTGTAACAGTATGAAACTTGAAATGCCCAAGTTTCACAAAACCAGGAGTATCCACTCTCCTGATATCATCTAAAACATAAACCCTAATGTACACAAACTTGTTTGGAAAAACTTGAAAATCACAGAAACTGAACTAACTTCTAATGAATAGATGATGTTCATACAATTGGAAATTTCGGGTTGTCACAGAACTGGTGATATTCGGATCTCAGGTCTATTCCTGGAAGTAGTTTCTTTCCTTACGTTTGCTCAACCATTTTTCTATGTGAGGCAGAGATAACGATTTCTATGAAAATCTTGACGGATTCCTCGATATCCGAGGCACATACGATGCGATCCATCGATCTCTGGAAGAATCTGACCGGGGTTCTCTAGGGTGAGAAACCTAGTCTTCTAATTCTATTTCTGTGTGGTTCGCCAAGTTGCTCGTGCTGTTCTTGTATCTCCGTGGGTGTTTAAACTATAGGGTGATCTGTTTTCGGGAGTTGTACTGGGTTCTAAGTTTGTTCACATGACGATGTGATTACTCGTATACTTAGGCAGTTTCTCCATCCTGAAGTCCATTTTAGAATTCATACCGAGCTTCACGATCACAATTTCGTGTATACGAGTCGTATATAATGAAGATTGAAAAGGTAGTCGAATAACTGATTCTTCCTTACCCTCACATCCCAAGGAGGAAAAGAGTTAAGGCGAAATCATTAATTCTAAACCTGTAGAACCTTGATTATATAACACTCTTATGTATACCTTCCTCAGTGATAGATCATCCATATGAATTCCTGGATTGAACTTGACGTACTACACGAGTGGTACTTCGGGGATTTCTTTGGAAAGAAAATAACTAAGAGGTACTCCTAGAATGAGCACTTCGGGGATTTCTTTGGAAAGAAAATATCTAAGAGGTACTCCTGGAATGAGTACTTCGGGGTTCTGATATGACGTCTTCGCTGGAAAGGTGATCTAGAAGATAGGGACGTACGTATGAAGTTGTTTTCGCGTCGATCAAATGGAATCTGATTGTATGATAATGTCGGAATCATACAGAAACTTTAAATACATTAGAATTAAACATAAGACGTTTATAGATAAAACACAACCGTGCAACCATGAACAAGAGTTACAGTACTTTCAGATTTACCACAAGACTATTGCTGCGAATAAGATATACTACAAAAGACAAGTATACGCAGCACGAGACTCCCTATACAGATAGGATCTCGCAAAAGGTAAGACTCTAGTTGCACTAGTTCTAGGTAGTTTATAAGTCTGTTACAACGAAACGCCTTAATAACATTAACGTGGTTCCTGAGCAGGCTCTCCTGCAGCTGTGATCCTGAGAATCCTCCCGTCTGCGCCAGAGTTCTGCGTTATCGGGCAATCCTTGTGGAGGTGTCCAATTTCACCGCATTGGTGACATATCTAGACAGTACCCACATCAGTGGAGGAAGTGAAGTGTCGGGTAGGAGTTATGGGATCACGGGTTCTTTCCTTGTTTTCCTTCTTCGGGCAATCTCTTTTATAGTTCCCGAACTCACCACAGTTATAGCAATTTAGGCTTGCCCCAGTGGTGGAGGTAGCTCTATAGAAACGAGCGATGTGCCCTTTCTTGTTGCAGTTTACGCACTGCAAGACTCGGCACATTCCCTCGTGGTGGTAATTGCACCGGTCGCACTTTGGGAGTGTTCCCTTATATGGTCTGCTCGGTACTGGGATGGCAGAGGTTTGTGGCTGTCGCCTGGAAATTCTCTGAAACCGTTTGCGTTCCATTTTGGCTTTACGTTTTCTTTTCTTGTTCTCTGCGTTCTGGCTTTGCGAGCCTGTGGCTGTTACTGTTGGACGACTTCCTGGAGGGATATCGCGATTGGAAACTTCATTCCCATCAGCAGCATTGACTGTGTTGTTAGCGCTACGGTGCGCCATGACCGCGGTTACGGCAGCCACTACGGCAGCTGTAACTGCCGTTTGAAAGGTGGCGGCGTCCATCGGAAAAGTAGAGGTCTCGTTGCTTGGCTGGTTGTTTTCGGATGACGACATGATCCTATAACACGTAAGATAAGAATTTGTGAGCGATTCTGGTTGACCCTGATGTACTTAGATTGTTCATGAAAAGAGTAAGAGTATGATCTCGAAAGTTTGACCTACATCCCTATGATGCAGTCCTGGTTAAAGAATGAAAGTATGTTCGCGAAGGTTTGACCTACATCCCTATGATGCAGTCCTAGTACGGAATGGAAGTATGTTCGTAGAATGGTCTCAAGACGTTTGTCGTTCGAGCTGAGGTATCGTGGGTTGGTGAATAACAAGATCCAACCACTGAAAGAGACTTGGAAATGCCTCTGGAGATAAATCACCATAGTCCAATGACTTGACTAAAGTATGATTCAGATAGACTCCAATGAAAGTAAGATAAAAGTACTTGAATGAAGAATGACACAAAAGTTAGCCGGCTGTCAATACCTTTGATGTTCACGATGTAAAGATTCAGGAAAATGACCTTGTAAAGGTCTTACATCATATCGACAGAAGATAGTTCCTGACAGCATAAAGACCTAACTAAAGTACTTACGGTAAAGATAATTTCATAGAAAATACCACATCGGGCATAGACAGAAAAACACGATTACGTTTTATAAGGGAAATAAAGTAAAGCGTCTACTACTGGCGACGGTCATCCCTCTGGTGAACTCTTAGTTCAACCAATTGACGTTCCATGTCAAGTAGGTGTCTTTCGAACACCATTTGGCGTACTCGGAGCTCTATGACTTCGGCTCGTGATTCAGCCAGTGCTTGCAACAGGGTTTCATGGTTTCTCACTGGTATCTCGTGAGTATCTTCTGGATGAATGGTGTGGAGGGTATGCATTCTAGCATAGGCGACTACTTCCGTAATCTGACGTAAGGCTGTCCTGCCTTGAATCTCATTTTGGGCCTCTCTGCGGACCAAGATTGGCAAGACTATATCTGCTAAGCCCTCATTGTTCAAGTCGTAAAAGCTTCGGTCACCATCAAATAGCATAAACTGATTTTGTCCTTGGCTCCCTGTTTCCAAGCATTCCACTCACTCAGGGTCGGGCCATGAAAAGTCGGAAGAGGGTAGGAATTGGAAAGGAGCTGCTTGGGGTAGGTTCTCAACCTCTGGTTCGGGGTTAGTTTCATACGAAAGGTCTTCTTCATGGTGATCATCCAAGGGGATAGGATGATCATTCTCTGGTTCTTCTCCAAACCAACCAGCTATGACTTCATTCGGAAGATACT
Organism: Lactuca serriola; assembly: GCF_051521515.1. Lineage (NCBI taxonomy): Eukaryota > Viridiplantae > Streptophyta > Magnoliopsida > Asterales > Asteraceae > Lactuca > Lactuca serriola. The sequence continues at coordinate 173,079,910 of NC_136408.1, read as the reverse complement.
GGTTGTCAAGGGGATGGAGTCCAACTATGATTTCTATGCGAGAATTTAGGGTAAAAGGATAATTATTAGACGAACTATCTAAATCATTATTTAGAAAACCTTCATTAGTTACATCGCTATTTGTGAAGTGCATACCAGCTATGTGTAATCTAAACAGGATAGACCTTCAAATAAGTGACCTTACCTCCTTATTCACACAGAATTGGGGTAAGGCAAAATTATCACAGATTCTGAGTCTATAACATCCTAATTACATGTAGCCTCAGTGTATCCACTTAGCAACTATCAACTTAGTAATGAAGATCCCTTTTTTAATTCTCAAGTATAAAGTACTTATAGTAACACCAAAATACACCTATAGTATTTTAAATTTATTGTTATGTTCTATTGTTATCATTGTGGTAGGGTTGGTAAGATTTTAGCATTGTTGCAACCACACACTTAAACTTAGGCACATGCTAGTCAACCCTCGGATAATATAGGTGATCAGGCTATATATTCCCAGTTTTGACCATATGTCTCTAAGCCCAGTTGTGTTGCCCAACAATCGTAATTCTTTTGCATTTTCCTAATGACACTGATTTTAGTATGAATGCAGCACGTATACTTACTTAAATATTTTACTATTTAAAGTATAAACTCTTGGTCAGAGTATTTTTAATCCCTTATGTATTTATAGTTAGTATATCTTTTATGGGTTGATATACTTAATTCACTATAAACAATGCTCCGATACCAATCTGTCACACCCCAAAACCAAGAACGGCGGAAACGTTCTGGGGCGGAGGACGTCATGTATAATATCAACAACAATGTAAAGTAGTAAACAAGCAACAACATCATCCATTGCATTAATAAAATAATTATTATACAATTGTATTCTGTCAAATTTTGATAAACACTAAAGCATAAATCAACATGAAAGATAAGTCTTGAACAAGCTCCATCTTCCTTTCTCCTTGCATCGGTACCTGTCTATGATGACCTGATGATACAAGAAATTTTGAAAGCGAGTATCAGCTTTGAAGCTGGTGAGATCATAAGTATTTAGTGTCTTAATTTGTATGTAAAAATTTGTAAGTCTTTGTAATTCAAGAATTTGTAAGTGTACAAGAACTGTAAGTATTTGTAAGTGTATATGAACTGTAAGAAATTGGTAAGTGTATATGAATTGTAAGTGTTTGAAAAACCCTGGAATCCCTATGATTCCTATTAGTATGAAGGTGTCTTCTACCAAGACCTAATTGTTCTGTGTGTGTCTCTTGTAAGAGTGTATATTTTCCCAAGTCTGACTACTATTTATCAAAAGATAGTTTCTACATTACCGTGCGTCGTATGAAAAATTCACGAAGTGAATGTAATGGGAAAAGAAATAGTATTATGGTGTAGTGTCGAACTACAACCGTACCTATTACCTTAAATCTAGGGTAATACTTCCAAGTACCGTAGTATTTGATATATATACAAATAACTACATCGATACTCAATTGCCTTATTTGAGGGATAAGGTATAATGTAATGTCTAGATCCCAGACTGTACGCTCCCCTATCAAAGGGATTTTGTGACCTACCCACGACCCCTGCACGAATGCAAGCCGTGAGCATCCACATTACTAATGATCATGTATACTCTATATAACTATCACAATTGCGGTGTGATTCATCAGTATAGTTAGATCCTGAACTGGTTCTGTGCTATAGCCCCTAATGACGTCTATTCTATGTATATGTAAGCGTACTCATGTAAGTGTGATCATGTAATTGTACTCATGTAAGTGTGATCATGTAATTGTACTCATGTAAGTGTGATCATGTAATTGTACTCATGCAAGTGTGATCATGTAATTGTACTCATGTAAGTGTGATCATGTAATTGTACTATAATGTTCTAAGTGTGCTAGCTGTAATGTGTGTTCTCTCTATCTAGCAAGTATAGTAATGAAATCATTCTAGTATAGATGTATATGTAATGTACAGTAATGTTCTAGAAAGTATTGACTCATGAATGAACTGACTCATTATATGATATCGCGTTCTAGTAATGGTTCTAGTATCTTCCTGAACTACCTATATGGTAGCTTACTAGTAATCTAAGTGGTACGTATGGACGTGGATGTATACCCTTGCTACCCAAGGGCATAAGATGAACTGGAAGGACCTTTTATGACTTTATATGTACACATGATATATAACTAATATTTAAACGACCTTTGGACGAGTATCCGATATCCCACCAGACCACATCTCAAGCGCGAAAAGGAAATAGGTTGGATAGCCTTCCTAAGTCTTTTAAACATTTCTTATATAACTATACATATAAAGGCATGCAATTTATAATATAAAAGCATAAATAAGTTTAGTAAAACATTTGAAATATAAATATTAGTCTAAGGAAAGATCGACTTGATGTCAATCTATAAAACAATTTGAAGGCATAAGTTTGATAAAACAATATAAGTACAAGGAACATTTGTTTGAAAACACAGTTGTAAATAAGTTTGACATATGATAAACAGAGTAAGAAGTACAGTGTAATAAGTAGTTTGAAAACATATAAAATGTTTATAAAAATCATTTGAAGGAAACTGTTTGGTAAAACGGCTAATGAGTAGCCAAATCCTTTGGATGCTGTATATTAATCACATGTGATTGATGTAATAATTAATATAGTCCTACTTACTAATCACATGTGATTGACATAATAAGGAGCATGATTCTACTTGTATCCCCCCCCATAAAACATTTAAAATTGTTTAAAACATTAGTTAAGGGGTATGAACTCACCTGCAGTATGTGACTGGAATTGAACGGGCTGTTATCGTACGGAAGGATCGGACAAGTGTTTGGTGTCAAGTGGAGACTTAGACACACACAATGATCCTAATTACATATGAAGACATATGTATATAAATAATTAGAGATTTAATCACTAATCATACAAGTATAAACATTTAAGCGCGAGGACAACACTTTTGGTCAAGTGCTAGGAGGCTAATGGGTTGCAACAAAGGAGTGCAATGCCCCTAATGGAAGTTTAAGGTCAAAAGACCATATTCATTAGAGTTTACGGCCTAGGGGAGTAAGCTCCAGGCCGTAAACTCTCAAACAAGTCATGAAATGGAGTTTAGAAGTACTACAACCTTAGAGGGGATTTGGTTCAAGGCTATACAAGAGTTTAAGGTACCATATTGACTCCTAAGGGGATTTTACGGCCCAAAGACCCTTTTCCCTTAGAGTTTACGGCCGTAAACTCCCTTGGGAGGGTTCTTATTGTCCTTTCAAGTCTTTAACATTTCTAGGAACAAGTCTAAGCTTCAATACTTGGCTTAAGGAAGGTGTATGGCATTAAATGGAACCATTTGATGGAGTTTACGGCCATAGAACTCTTTGGGCCATAAACTCCCTCACACATGAGGTTCTAAGAATTTTAACTAGTCCAAAACTCATCTAGGTACTTGCCCTAAAAGTCTCTTGGCCTAAGGAAGTGTCTAGAGTGTCCTTTGACCCCTTTAAAGGAGTTTACGACCCAAGAAATACTCTTGGTCGTAAACTCTTCAACACTTATGCTTTTCATGAGTTTTCTAGGTCCTAAACACATTAAGGTGCTTGCCTAAAATGAAGACTAAGCCCTAGGAAGAGTTTAAAGGGATTTTGGCCCTTGATCTTGGAGTTTACGGCCTAAGGAGCATCTTGGCCGTAAACTCCCTTCCAAAGTTGGTTTCTAATTGTTTTGTTGGTCTAAGACATGAGTTTAAGGCTTCTAGGTTCTTGTTCTAAGGCTAAAGGATCACTAGGCACTCATTTGTGCCCTTTACTTGGAGTTTACGGCCCAAGAGGTGGTTCCTTGGCCGTAAACTCCTCAAACTAAGTGGTTGTGATTTGTTTCTAGCCTCTAATGATCAAACACTAAGTCCTTAGTTAGATGCCTAACACGGAAATGGGACTAGGTGGCCTTTAGGCTTGATTTTGGAGTTTACTCCCCAAGAACGTTCTTGAGCGGTAAACTCCCGGATCTTGTACTTTGGACATGCAAATAATTTTATTAAGCATATAACAAGTATTAAAACACATCTATGAAAGTAGACTCACAATCTAGGATGAAAACACGAAGATCCGTGAGAGAGTATTTGGCTTTTCTCTAATTGGAAATCAAATAATGAACCAATTTGGTTCAAAATTCTATTTATAGTCCTGAGATTTTTGGCAGAAAATATTTCTATTCTCGGAATGGATTCTAATGACCTAGAGTAATGGAATTACAGTGTTGCACAAATCCTTGTGCATCCACTCTCCTAATAACTCCTTAGGTGTAAAACCCTAAAACTGTCGAACTTATTCCATAAGTTTGAATTTTTACTGAAACTGCTCTACTTCTATTGGATTGATATGGTTTGATTTGAATGGAAAATTTCGGGTTGTCACAATATATATATATATATATATATATATATATATATATATATATATATATATATATATATATATATATATATATAAGAGTCCATCTTTAATTAGCCTCTTTTGATCGCTAAATTAATTCCAAATTAATTTTTGAAAAGTAATAATTAAATAGTATATTGTAACTTATAATATATTAATAAATCATAAATATCCTTTTCTCATAAGTCTATCCATACAAATTGTTCCGGTGAAGTGCAACCCAAATGGACCATGCTACTCTCGGTTCAAGTACATACCAATAATAATTATGGGCCTAGACATCTAATCCAACAGTCTCCCACTTGGAAAAGTCTAAAAGTATTATTGCATATACGGCTTCATAACCCGACTAGCAATCGTAGCTCTTAAAGCCGTTGTCGAAATCTGAACGAATCAAATGACGTGTCCATTAAATTTGTGATCATATATTCCTGCATTCTAGATATCATTTGGACTGAGACATGGATTATAAACATTCTCTCTGTCCATTTTTTGTTTCCCGATTTTTGATTTTTGACAACTGACTAATTGATCAAATCAAATCAGTCTAGGCTTAGCCAAGCACTTAGGGTGTCATCACTACATCATCGAGGGGCCCACAAATATCACTTTTACACCATTAAGGGTAAAAGGAATGGATACAATTTGACTCATATTCTTGTACTAACTACTTGTTGAATTATACACAAAGGCACGTTTTATAACATCGAGTTACCAATGCGTTTTTGTGCAATCAATGTAGAACCAAGTCCTAGTCAACAAGTCAAATCTCTAGCTTTGAAGAATATAAGATATTATCGTCTCACGATTCACTCGTGATAAAATCCGTGAAGTGATTCAAATGAGCGTGGGTTTAATCCAATACTCAGAACTTATGAGCACTTATTAATGTTTTAGCAACCATTGCTATGTCTAATGCACCTTAGACAAATTTTACAAGCCAGATTCATGAAAGGCTTGATTTAATACCTACTTCGAATGTATTAACGACGGTGGATGGTTTGAATAACTTAGTCATTCGGGAGGAATGACCTAGTTATTCTGGATGTCAAAACATCCAAAGTGAAACATAAGAATAATACTAATCCTATATGGCCCCAACACTTTGAGATTAAATAAAACACCTTTATCTAAGCACCAGATTGATTACTCATTATTCAATGTTTCGATTTTATCAACTTTATACTTGAATTTAAAAAACACAAGTTGTCCCATACTCCAAGCATGTACACTATGTTTTTCTAAACACCAGTTATGCCATACACAAAGTATGCACACTATGTTTGTTTACGGTCCTTACTTTGTGAAATAGATCGATTGAACATAATTCCAATGATTCTCATTTCACACTCCCAAATCCTTAATGAAAAATGTAAGAATTCCAAATTCCTACCATTTACCGAAATATGTTAGATTTTAAACTTATGTGCACTGATCCTCTATAATGATTATGCACAAAGTCATAAAGACTTGTGAGCAGACATTACAGAGTATTCCAATGGAGATCAACTCCACAGAAGCGAAGTCTCATATTCAAAGTACATTGATTTGAACATCCTTCTTGCATTAAGTTTTCTAATCTTACACATATTGAATAACTTCCCCCTATGAGAATATTTCAATATTCCCATTTTAACTATCACTTTTGAACAAGAGTAGCCTCTTTTCAGAATATGTCAATATAGTCCTTCCAAAATTAACACTATACTTCCAAATGTCCATGAGAAACCAATCTTTGGTAAACCGTAGATTGTCCTCGACTATTGTTTAATCATTTTAGTCATATCCAATTCTATACCTTTTAACTTCTTAATGCCCCAGGAATTTGGAAAATATAGAAAGGATAAATATTATAGCACATGTAATCGATCCTGTACCCGAAGCATATGGGACACAATTCATGCTATAAAATTTTTATTTTCCATGTTCTCAAAATTTGACTATGAGGAGGGATGCCGTAATCATAATCGGATTTTGAGAACTCAATATATAGAATTTTCTTATGTTGAACCATTCCAACGTAAAATTCATATATATATATATATATATATATATATATATATATATATATATATATATATATATATAAATATGTATATATATATATATATGTATATATATATATATATATATATATATATATATATCCTTGACTAAAGGTTATTAAAATCTCAATCTAAGCTATTAGAATTGAAATGAAGTATATCCTCTCCCTTAATTATAGCAAAACAGCTTTTCCAACCCCTGCAACTTCAAGAATTGAAACATTGTTTTCCATAATTAACATTGCTAACTTGCAATACTTATCATAATTATCATGCTCCCACTAACATGATGATTAATAGCATAACACTTATGCTCCCACTAGCTTTGACATGTATCAAAAAACAGCAGGACTTCTAGAAGTCAATACTTTATTCACTATCTTACTAAAGTTCAGATTTCTGATACGAGATTGTTTTGACAAGACTTTATCAAAATCATAAAACTTTTCTTAAATAGCTCATATGTGTGTCTAAACAATTTCAGAACTATGAAAAGGGATGCAATAATCATAGTTTCAGCTGTTTAGACCTTTGCTATTTCTCATAAGTCCATGTTAGTGTGTCGATTAACCATGCACGATCCGCTAACGACTTTGAGGAGGCAAAGATCACAATTGCTATCTACTTAAAATCTACTTAGTGAAAGCGTTTCCTCACCATCATTTTCATGAATCGGAGAGAAACCTTATGACACTTAGATCTTTTTATGGTGTAAGTGTTCCTATCTATGTGAATTTTTCATAACCTTAATCACAAGAATATGTCAACTCAATAGGTTACAAACCTCAAGTTGTGTGCTAGTGATTAACAAAAGGTTTACTCTTGATTAGTTCTTGAAACTATTCATGATCTTTAAGACTCCCACTGTCCTCTTGACCTATAAGGTTATTTTTGTCAAGAACCATTCCTTTACAAAATAAATATTCAAGAGTTAGTGTGGATTCTTACCCAGTTAAACACTTCTCACAATTGGTATTAGTTGGTCTTTGTCTTATCGAAAACATCACAACATACCAATTTCATATATACTAGAGTAAGACAACATTTTACTCTACATTTTACAAGTGTTTTAAACCTTTCTTAAGATTATGTCACTCAAGTTACAATCTTAGAGTATGACCCTAAGATTTGATTTTGGAATGAAGTACGATTTATCTTTCGATTTAACCATTTCAACAATTCATGATTCCTCTCCTTAGTCAAACAAATGCATTAAGGTGTCCTTAGAGAATCAATTGTGATATGGTTTAATAATCACTAAGATAGTCATAAAAAAGATACTCAAGTACTCTCACATCTCTTCAAATTGGAGAAACTTTTATCTTTCTACCTTATTTGATTCTTCTCATCCATTCTGCCACACATTCAAAATTTTCCAATGTTTCAGAATTACACTTAAACTTGTAATCATAACCATATTTACTAAACTTTAGTAAATCATAACGAATAATCGTATTGACCTTTGTGGTGAACCTGATTAGCACACAACCACATGTAGCCAATCCTTTAGTCCTTCACTTGACACACACATACACGTGAACAAGGTATTAGTCTTAATTTCCCAAAGATGAAAATTCTCATTAATCACACAATACAACTTGCATGATTCCAAGTTTCTATCCAAATGAAACTTAAGTGATGAGAATCTTTCCTTATTTGGTAAATTATGACACTAGCATAAATGAAAGAATCAAATTTTATTTTCCAATATTGTTTTCAACGGAAACATATAAACAACAATTTTTCACAAATGCCATTGTAAGGATACTTAAAATAAATAAATCAAAACTTTTTTTATTATTTTAAAACTACCGGAAAATTCTTATCCTTACAATGAAAATACATATGAAAACTATGTTGATATCTATTCCTAAGAAATCTATCGTAACTCTTAAGCAGTTTCTCAAAATTCTGATCACCGAACCATTTTCGCGATCAGAATCAACATACTCTTTCTTTAAGCTTCCTTCGATTTTCTAAAACATCAAAAACGTACTTGGATTACATTATGTATTAAGAATCTCCAAAAGATACTTAATAGAGTTAGATAATGCACTTTACCTTAAGTAGAGTCAAACTTTTGACGTGACCAGATCTTTCAGGTAAATCTGGCAGCTTCGCAAGCAATGCCCCATCTTTTGGCAAAAGAAACATATGGACTCTTTGGAAATGGTACATGAGACTATCTCTGAGTTATCCTTTCTCTTTACCATTAGGTCAAATGAATGGAATATGGACGATTACATTCCATTGGGAAGAGAAAGCTTTTCTAGACTTCTAATATTACCATTGTCAATGTCTATGGAAATTTGGGAAATTGATCTTCCAGTCTAATTTGCTTTACCTGTGCCCCAAATCATTGCTGATTTTGCAGCAACAATCAAATAGGTAAGATCGATAAGGGTCAAGTCGTGATCTGTCATCAGGGAGTGACTGAAGAACCAAGTCAACAACCAGTAACCTCGAGACTTCGACACCCGACTCTCCCGGCTTGCCAATATGTGACTTAACCTCCAAGATGTAAGCACATATACTCTTTGCTTGCCAATAGGGGTTGAGTGACTTAGAACTTTCCAAGTCTTGAAACTTGTGGGATAGGGAGAATAATTGGAGGAGGTGGAGGAAGTGAAGTATGATTCCAGTCCCATCAATGTACAACAAAGGGATTAATCTTTAACCTTGATTACCATGTGGGATATCATCTTCCTTAGGAAAGCTTGTTCTTAAAGATTTTGGAAGACCATAGTTGTCTTAACCAGAAATCTATAATGGGATAAATTCAAGTTTAGTTGATTTAAAGTCCTTAATATAACACCCAATATAAAATATTAAAGCTAGGACCCAACAAACTATTTTATAATTTGGAAGAGGGATGTCGTAATCCAACCTACAAAATATTTGAAGGTAGTTAAATGATGATTTACCAATTTGCACCATGAAAAAAAAAATATTAAGTTTTTAATTGGATTTGAAACTCCTAGATCTTTTGAGATTCATTGAACTTTCAATGGCATGTTTAAATCTCGATTATGCCCTCTTTAGTTTGTGACTGGGATGCCGAGGATCACAAACAAGGTGTGAATAACCATTCAAATTGACTTGGTACCCTTAATTTTATCACCCAATCTATGTGCTGGTTAACCACACGCGCTCCACCGATCTATGATAAAACTTAAGTCATCCTTTTCCACACATTGTCAGTCCCATGTCAGTGTGCCGGTTAACCACACATGCTCCACTAACGACTTAACAAGGGTGCTAAGTGTAATTTAATGGGTTAACACTAAATTCACATTTTCCTAAGTAACTAAGATTGTGAATTTATAAGTGTTTAGTTACTTAGTATTTATCATTATACTTTTAATGAAGGGAGAATTATAGTCCTTTCCTACCCGTTCGACTAACGACCCTCCACCAGTCAAGGAAGCGATGGGTGAGAGTGGACACCCGTTAAACTGCCATTTTATAGGGAGTAACCTTATACCCCATTAGACACTGGCTTCGTGAATGAGTCCTACTAACGGTAAGGTTGACTTTACTCTTATACATATATATATATATATATATATATATATATATATATATATATATAAGTATTAACTTTTAATATTATAATAGTATAAGGGTGTGTTTTACACAATTAAACTACTTGGTGGGTTAATCTTATTAATTAAACTATACTCTTAATTTAATTAACCTTAAACCATGTCATAATGGAGCTATTAACTCTTTTAATTAAACACTTTAATTAATTTAATGAAGTCCATAAAGTTTGAATTTTAACTTTTAAAATTCTAGGGTTTGGAATTAAAGCATTAATGTGTGTGAGACTTTAAAAATTCCAAAACTTGAGGGCAAGTTTTAAAACTATTCAAAACCTTTCATTTTCATAATATATGAGTTTAATGTAGGTTTCTTAAAACTTTTAATGAAGAGACTCTTGAACATCCTGTAGGTTCTGAAAGGTGTTGCGTCAAGGGCTCGCTCTTTAGTTCATTGTGTCTCCGGATTGGGCCTGTCCATCCGAGAGTTATTTCTAGGGTTTTTTATTTATAGGTGCTTGCATGCATCTTAGTACATAAGATTTGGAAGTCAATTATTCTAAAAAATATTATCTTTATCGTTTGTAACCCTAATAGCCTCTACAACGGAAGTTCTTTATCGAGCTCTGCTGAGGTTTGAATCTATTGAATCATTCGACATATTTTGATTCATTCTTGTGCTTTATATTGTTGTTTTCTTTTTTCTGATTAACCTGTTAAAAGATCTAAATGATCAAATAGTTTCTTAACTCTTCAATTGGTATCTGAGCAGGAGACTGTGTAATTCATACACATCTCTTCTGTGAAAGAAGTGGTTAGGGTTTATTCCGCATTTACTGATATTTATTGAGCCGTCACTCCATAATTGACGTATCTCATTATTTATTCATTTTGCCCAAATATTACGTATTACAAGTCTGATCTAATAATAGGTTGAACGATCAAGCATGGACGATTCTCAATCCAATCCTATCAACATCTCAAACAGTATAGGATCTACAACCAAGATTCCAATTCTCTACACTCAAGATTACGAGGTTTGGGCGCATCACTTTGAAGACTACGTCATTGGATCTGAAGATAATGGGTATCTGATATGGGAAGCTATTGTGTCTGGACCATTTGCTCATTCAGGAACATCCAGAATTATTAAAACTCAAAAGGAGTATAATGATTTGTTGAAAGATGTGAAAAATGTTGCTCAGGACGAAAAGGAGAAGTTTCAGTGCAACATCAAGGCATTGAGACTAATTCGATTCGCTCTTCAATCTGACATGTTTAGATTGGTGAGTTCCTGTAGTACAGCTAAAGAAATCTGGGATCGGCTGCGAAAGTTGTATTCCACAGATGAAGATCTGGAGCACTCAATTCATACCTTACTTCTGTCTGAATTTGGAGAGTTCAAGCAAAATCCTGATGAGTCTGTTATGCAGACATTTGATCGCTTCAATCATCTTCTTAGCAAGATGATCAAACATGATATTGAAAGGAAGCTCATTGAACAGAAGGTCACATTTCTGAATGGTCTAAGATCCGAATGGAGAGCTGTGGTGTCAACGTTTAAAGCACACGAGCAGTTCAAATCGTACTCGCCTTTCAACACTTCTTAATTAGTGTCTGATCGTAATTCAATGGGAAACCACACAAACACTTTAAGATCTCTCTTGACTTTGAAGGAAGAGACTCATGCCCGGGATCCACTGTTTTGTGTCTTTATTGACATCACAATTTCCCACATATGTGTTGCTTTATTTCTGTTTCTTTGACACTCTATGCACGAAAATCTTTTTGATTTTCCGTAAATCTGGTTTTGTTAATTATAAGCTATTTTTAGCTATGGGATTTAATGTTATAAACGAGATGTGGTTAACAATGTTACACGTGCTTCTCTTGATCTATGACGACAACTCATATTAAAAGGATAAGCTGCTGACTCAGCCAAAAGTCTAATCGGTTTGATATTTCGAACGACGCTTGATGGGAAGGCGTGTGAAGCGGAATCGTTTTTGATATTTCAAACGGCACCTGATGGGAAGGCGTGGGAACGGGACAGTCTTTCTCTCTCCTGCGTAATCATCGGGGTTCTAAACTGTCACGCGTCAATCACCTAAGGAAACGCTTCGTTTTTTCTTTGAAGATTTGGGAACAGATTCTTCTCTCTCTTCTCACCACGGTATAAAAGGTAACTTCTACGGTCCTTTACCTCTTTACTGCACCAAATATTCAGAGAGCAAGAAAAGATTACTTTCTCCTACTATTCATCATCTTCCTCAAAAACTTCTCTTTAATGGCGGACTCCTCTTCAGGTCATGCTACTTCTCACATTCTGCCAATCCGTCCTCAACAAAGCCTGATCATTGATCTTACCCCACAAGTTTACGATGCTTTCATGTTCCCAATCATGGAATGTCTCAAGTATTCACCACTGGTTCCAACACTCACCAAGGTCGAACATGTTCCAATGGAGTGTCCGTCGCAAATCTTCTCCACAGCCCACTATGACAAGTCTGTCGATCGAATCTTCTTCGACATTCTTGATAACAAGTCCTCCATCTCCAAACAACGATTATGTTCGCTTTTAGGGTTTGAACCTGATGAGTCTAGGGTTAACCCTAAATCCATTCCCGTGGTATAGTTGTTCTCAATGTTTTACAACATGGGTTACACTGAAATTCTGACCACCGTTACAGAGTTCAAGAAATCATGCTTACCTCCTCAGTGGAATGGCTTCTTCACTGTGTTGTTCAAAGGGCTATCGGAACGAAGTGCAGGTTCAGATGGGGCGATCCGCCTATTTATGACAATTCTCTATGGGTGGTACCACAACATCAATCTCGATTATGGATCGGTTTTATGGTAGCAGCTGATTCAGAGCCTAGCGTCTACTTCTCACCATTCAGAGATCTCTTATGCCAGATTCTGGACGCTGGTCACTAAGTGGGTGATGGACAAGTATCATGTTCCTATTGTTGCTGATTCTCCACTCTCCTTGAAAGGAACTTTCCACTCTACGAAGAAGATCATAGTGTCTGATTCCTCCAAATTTCAGTTCGTTGGCTCAATCCCTGAGTCAATGTATGGGTGTGTTCCAAGCGACAGTCGCATCATCAAAACTTACAAGGAGTTTCGTCGCTCAGGTCCCAGAGAGCTCACTCCTGAAATGATTCAATCAATGCATGATGCTGATAGGCCTGCTCCCAGGGGAAAGAAACATGACAAGGGAAAAGACAAGAAGGTTGTCAAAGGAGAGAAAGGTCCTTCTCCAAAGAAACGCAAACCTTCCAAGGCAGCTCAATCCCCTCCACCAAAGAAGAGGAAGACTCAACCCAGGCGTAAGCTTATTCTTGCCTCCTCCTCCAGTGAATCCGAGGAAGAGAGTTCAGACTCAGAAGAGTCCCTTCGAGGTAACACTCCTCCACGTTCGCCTACCCCTGAGGCACCTACTTCTTCTAAACCTGTCTCTCCTCCTTCAATCTCAATCTCTATTTCCATTCCCCCCATAACCTCCACTACTCAAATACCACCCACCTCTATCCCTATACCACCTCCTATTTTCACCGAAGCTACCACAACAACCACCGCTGGCGTTCAAACCAACGTATCTGATACGGGGGCTCCTACTACAGCACCCAAACCTACTCCCACTACCGAACATACATCCGCACCCGAACCTACTACCACAACCGAGCCTCCACCCTCGCCCTCATCTCCCGCTCACTCGGCAGAAAATGATGAACCATTTCTTGGAGGAGAGGACATGACGTTTGACTCGGTCTACTACAGTCCGTATCAAGTGCAAAGTGATGATGACGATGATGCTCCCGTCACCAAGAAGCATCTCAAGGAGCTTCATGAGAAAATCGATACTCTCATTGCTTCCTCCTCCTCTTCCTCTCGATCTACTATCTCAGAGGCTGCTATTCAGGGGCTCGTTGATACGTTCACCAAGGCGCATGAAGTCTGTATCCACTCTGCCACTGCCGCTATCGACGCCTCTACCAAGGCGTGTGCTTCTGCGACCGAAAAAGTCGAAAAACTATATGTTGATGCTAATTCTCTTTTGCAGTCTTTACAGGGAGCCGCTGTCTCCACTGCAAAGAAGCTTGACTCTCTTGTCAACAAGTTGGCCACTTTAGTTGCCTCCGAACTGCAGTCCTTTGCCAGTCTTCGTCAGTCTCTCAACGATGACAACAAATTATTCCAGGCAACTGTTGAGGAGCGCCTGACTAAGGTGCAAGAAGACCTCGCTTCAGAGAACTCAGTGATGGATGCTCTTGATCACAAGACCACTACTCTCAAGGTCAAGAGTCTTCATCTTTTCCAATCTCAAAAGGAAGTCGCATCTCTTCGATCTGAGCGTGAGGTTATTTCATCGTGTGTTTCGGATGTCCACGCCGCCCTTTCCAACATCATCGAAGCACATAATTCTATCCTGAATTACTCAGTGAGGCGCACTCTCGCATAGAAGCTTGCTCCTGCCCTTGCCCTACTAAGCAAAATTGAAGGGCTCCTTGAGTTCGTGGCCTATCCGAAACAAGGGGGAGAAGATGTGTCTCAACCGCCTCCCACTTCCACAACAACTAAAGCAACCGAACCTCCTCCAGCAGGTCAAGCCTTAGGTCCGGGTGTCAAAGACAAAGGAAGGAAGATTGCTGAAGACAGTGATGATGATGATAAAGAGACCATCGCTGATCTCTTAAAGAAACAAGGCTGGGATAAAGATGCTGACATGAGCGCTCGCGTTGCCAGAGAGTTTGAGGCGAACGAACAAAAAATAAAGGAGGCTCATGATCTAATTAAGAGTAGAAAAACTCTTTTTCCTCCGTGGACTCTCAAGAAACTTATAAAAGAAACAATTGAAACTCCCAGCATCCTGTGGCTTGAACCAGTGATTTCCTTGGATCGAATCAATTATGTCGACTCTCAATTCGATATGTCACTGACCCGAAAAGCCTTTATCTTCCATGCATTTGATAATGTTGCTGATGTCCCTCATCCTCATCCAAAAGTTGATAGGGAGCTTGTCGAATTCTATCTGAGGTCTGCTCAACCTCAGTATCAGACATGGAGTGCTCAAAAGATCGTCAACATTCGGGTCCTCAAACTGTTTCGTGAGGGGAACTTCACGAACGTTCACTTCAAAGTGCTGAGGGGTTCTGCTAAAACCGAACACGCTATATCACTTGCTGATCTTCCCAACCTGAATCCACATGATTGGATTATTTTGCATAACATCCTCCTCACTAACGAAGCTGAGTATGGTCCAATCATTGATCACTTCAAAAGAATGCTTGTATGCTACATTATGGAGGTTGCCAAAATGGATTAGGAGATCGCTAGTATCTTCAAGAAAAATCCTACTATCTCTCCCGTGGGCTCTGCTAGTGATTTGAACATGATGCGGATGGGAAGAATCGACCCGAAGCGGAATTCTGTCATGTTTACAAGGAACGAAGGCCAAAACTGCCTGTTCGCCTTGGCAGATAAGCACCTTTACACCACTGCATGCTTGGAACATGTTTTGGGAATCATTCATCGATGCAAGCAGAATTCAGCAGATGACAAGAAGTATTTTGATGACATGATCTAGTGGTACATTCGCTTCAGACAGACCATCCTTGCTCTCATCCCACGTCTGTTTGAAACCACTAAGAAAGTTCCTGCAGCTGGACCCAGTAAGCCGAAGTAATAGTCTCGCTCCAATTGACACAAAGGGGGAGATTGTAGGGTCTGAAAGGTGTTGCGTCATGGGCTCGCTCTTTAGTCCATTGTGTCTCCGGATTGGGCCTGTCCATCCGAGAGTTATTTCTAGGTTTTTGTATTTATAGGTGCTTGCATGCATCTTAGTACGTAAGATTTGGAAGTCAATTATTCTAAAAGATATTATCTTTATCGTTTGTAACCCTAATAGCCTCTACATCGGAAGTTCTTTATCGAGCTCTGCTGAGGCTTGAATATATTGAATCATTCGACGTATTTTGATTCATTCTTGTGCTTTATATTGCTGTTTTCATTTTTGTGATTAACCTGTTAAAAGATCTAAACGATCAAAGAGTTTCTTAACTCTTCACATCCATAACTTGAGGACAAGTTTTGGAGTTCATAAAACTATTTATAAGGAAAAGACTCTTCAAGTTTCTTAACCTATGGTTTTAATAACCCTTTCTAATGTGAATTTTCATATAACTTGAGGAGAAGTTACAATACACATATTATGAATAAATTTTAGATTAATTTGGATTGAAAACAACTATCAAAAACATTCCTAGCAATATTCATAATCTTGATTAAACTCAAATGAACAAGACAATTCAAATCAAACAATCTTTCACGTAATTAGCCTAGTCATTAAACTAATACAAAACATAAAACTTTTGACAATTATCTTTTGAATTGGATTAGAATGAACATTACCACAACAAAAACAGGTTTATAGGTTCAAAAACAGCTTAGGGTAATGATTCTTGTCCAATTCCAGCCTTAAAAGTCAAAAATATGATGTCAGGGGCTTCTACTCGTCGAGTGTATGAGCCTAATCGATGAGTAGGATGAGTTTCTTCATGGACTTGGCGAGTCCATCAGTGGACTCGGCGAGTCCATCAGTGGACTCGGCGAGTCCAGTGCCCAGATAACAAGAAAATCGATTTTTTTTTCAGCTTTTTCAGCAATTTGCATCAAGTATAATTGAAAACAAACCTTGGCCCATTCTAACACTCATGAATGTTTTCACTAATTTGTAAGGCTCTGATACCACTATGGGGTTTTGAGAATTCTAACACTCCTAAGGTATTCATGCAACCTTAAATACCTTGGATATATGTTTTCACTAATTATACATGCAATGGTGTTTCCAAGGTATTAAACCTATGACTAGCATACAATTGACATATATCACACACGAATCTAGTAAGGTTAACATACCTTATAGTGGCGATTGAATTCTTGATGTATCTAGCCTTAAGAGCTTAGCATCAATAGTGTGGAAGCCTGAAGTGGAATCACCAACCACCATCAACAACCTGGATGAACTTAAGAGAATATGGAGCTCACTAAAATCGGTCACCTCTTCATTTTCACGCACACTAGTGCCAATTTTTGAGCCAAGGACCCCTTTATATATTATAGAGGATTAGGGTTACATCCATGTAAACCCTAATACCCATGACCTTTCATTTACATAGGATCCATGGGTTAAAAGCTCCATGGAGTATCCGTGGACTTCCATACACTTTTAGCCCATCCTAAATAAACCTTGGCCCATTGCATATATATATATATATATATATATATATATATATATATATATATATATATATATATATATATATATATATATATATAAGAGTCCATATTTAATTAGCCTCTTTTGATCACTAAATTAATTCCAAATTAGTTCTTAATTAATACTAATTAAATAATATGATTTCATATTAATATATTGTAATTATAATATACTAGATTATAGCCCGCGTTAAACGCGGGAAACACATAAAATAACATATAATCGTTTATAGATATTGTACAATGATTATAAAAAAAATATATGGTTATTGGTATTGTTGAAATGTATAGAAAATACATTGAAAACGATAAATATATATAATAATTGAAAGATCTCTTTGTAGACATCATTTTTTGTTTTATTAGTTGAACGACCTTCCTCGTCTCATATAGTTATGATATTTATATATTTATAAACATTTTAATTAGACGTTCCTTGCATAATAATGTTACCTAATTTAAACATATATTGACAACCAATATACCGTTTTTTCTATTGCATTAAATATTGACAACTATTTCATTTATTCAAATAAAGTTATGTAATATAATTTATAACATGTTAAATGTTATATAGATTTAATTTTAGTATATCATCAATGGAGATTCTTTTCTAAATCATGATTGGTTTATTTTAAATTGATTATGAATGTAAATGCTACCTTTTATGTTTGTACTTATTTATTTGGTGTTCGGAAGAACTTTGCATTAGTTTTGGCGCAACTTTGAATAATTTTAGTATATCATCAATGTAATTTGATATATCTTTCAATTATATGAAATATCAAATAATGACATTTCATTACTATTGTGATAATTTAGTTTATATATTGTATTTTCACTAATCTTAACGGTCTTATTTTTTTAATAACCGTAACGCTTTTACTAAATGTACTTTTTACAAATCTCCTAATATCTTATAATTTTTATTTTACTTTATAATTTTTCATAACTATGTTATTTTCAAGATTGACTGCTTTAATAGTGTTTTTTTTTTCAGTCTATTCAATTTTATATTTCATTGTACAACATCATCGTTTGTATGTATTCTGAAATTTCACTTTAAAAATGTTTAATGTGTACACCTTGATATTAATTTTTTTAATAAACTCATGTAATAATTATGGAATATATATCTCATTTTAATTAACATTCACTTCCTTTATTATATCAAATTCCTCATTAAATGGATGTATTTTTGGAAAATAATAATTATAATAAGGCAGCATTATCTAAGACGTCAATGTTTGATATACTTTTGGAGAAAAAAAAATCAAGATCATTAAAAAAAATTATATAAAGAAAATACAAATTTAAATTTTTTGAAATTATGGATGAAATTACTGGCGAAAATTTATTTTGGAGGGAGTTGTATTTTGTAACGTATAATAATATTACAAAATTTGAAATATCTATATTTGTTGTGTAAATTAATAAATTTTATTGTTACTATATAAAGATAAAAAGTAGGTTGATATGATATATAAAAACTTAATAATTTCAATGATATTTTAAAATCATGTCAAACTTAACCGGATTCTTATAACATAAAAATTAAAAAAAAAAAATCATAATCATCTCTAATATATAAAAGTAACATTTTCGTAATTAATGTCAGTTCCCAAGATAATTAATTTTTGTTTTGTTAAATATACCTAATATCTTTTCATGTTTATTTGTAAATTTTCAGAAAAGTAGTTAACTGATTTCATGTAATTTGTGACAAAGAAAATCGAAATATATGAATACATACATTTGATATAGGAACAAAAAATAATCGAAAAAAAAATATAAAAAGCGAAGGAAGGTACTGACGTTCTAACGCACAAGAGTGAATGTTTATAGCAGAGAATGATGATGGAAGTTATAAGCAATATTAACAATGTTGTAGGAGAATGTTTGAAGAAAAGAAACGATTGAAAATAAATGTGAGTCGCGGATTCAATGATGAATCGTATATGTATGTGATAATTTGAATATGATTTTTCGGTATTAATAATTTCCTAATAAAAAAAGATTTTATATTAATGGTTTACTAATATAAACGGGTTTATATTAATGGTTGATATTGAGGCCTTGATTGAAATGATTTGTTAGTAAATATGTTTTTAAAATTGACCATATTAAAATCTTCATAACTGAAAATTCAAGATGTAAAATATGGAAAACTTTTATTGGAATTAAATACATTCCATTTCAACGAATGTAAGTTATTGATTGATGATTGGAAAGCATTTATTGGAATTAAATACATTCCATATGGGGAAGATGATGTCAACAATTTAATCTAAGGGTGGAAAAAATAAAATCGAAATATAATCAATGGTCCAGATTATATAAGATGATGTCATAAGGTTTCTCTTTTAATAATATTTCAGATTAATAAATCATAAATATCCTTTTCTCATAAGTCTATCCATACAAATTGTTTCGGTGAAGTGCAACCCAAATGGACCATGCTACTCTCGGGTCAAGTATATACCAATAATAGTTATGGGCTTAGACATCTAATCCAACACATAAAAGATTTCTCTTTCCATGGAAAAGAGAAAGGCTAAGTCTGAGATTGTCCCATGTATCGTTCCCAAAGAGTCTATATGTTTCTATTGCTAAGAGAAGGGGAATTGGTTACGAAGCTGCCCTGACTATCTGAAAGATCTGAGAAAAGGAAGAATCGAAAAGTTTGACTCCGCTTCAGGTAAGTCTACTGTCTAACTCTATTAAGTTCCGAATTATTGATTCTTAACACATGATGTGACAAAGTTGCATTTTGATGTTTTGTAGGATCATGCAAAGGGAAGGAAGCTTAAAGGAAGTGTATGATGAATCTGATCGCGAAGATGGATTTCAATCGCATGGTTTGAAGATCGGATTTTTGAGATGTTGCTTAGGAGTTATGATAGATTTCTAGGAAATATGTAATAACATAGTTTTCATTTGTAATTACATTGTAAGGAAAAGTTTTTTCCGCATTTTATAAATAAATAAAATTTTGTTTTATTTTATTATATCTCTTTGCAATGGCATTTGTGAAAACTGATGTTTCTATGTTTCTATATTAGCAATATGAATTTGATTCTTTCGTTTGTGGTAGTGTCGAGTATTTTCCAATTAAGGAAAGGTTCTCATCACCCAAGTTTCAATTGGACAACAACTTGCAATCATGCAAGTTGTATTGTATGATGAATGAGAATTTTCATCTTTGGTAAATTAAGAATAATTCCTTGTTCACATGTATATGTGAGACAAGTGAAGGACTAGGGGATCGGGTACAATGGGTGTACACTTGTCAAGATCCACCACATAGATCAATAAGACTATTCGTCATGATTTACTAAAGTATAGTAACCATGGTTATGCTTAGAATTTTAAGTATAATTCTGAAACATTGGAGAAAGGTTCAATGTATGGTAGAACGAATGAGAAGAATCAAATTAGGCAGAAAGATGAAAGTTTCTCCAATCTGAAAAGATGGGAGAGTACTTTAGTATCATGTTTTATGATGATCTTAATGTTTATGGAAAAACCATATCACAATTGATCCTCTAAAGACATGTTAGTGTATTTTTATGACTAAGAAGAGGAATTGTGAATTGTTGAAATGGTTTAAATCATGAAGATCAGTCATACTTTGTTCCAAAATCAAGTCTTCGAGTTACACTCCGAGATTGTAAACTCGAGTGACATAATCTTAAGAAGGTTTATAACACTTTTCAAATGTGGAGTAAAATATTTCTACTCTTGTACATTCTAAATTGGTAAGTTGTGATGTTTTGGATAAAAAAAGACCAACTAAGGCCAATTGTGTGAAGTGTTTGTCTTGAATAAAATCAGCACTAACTCTTGAATATTGGTTTGTCAAGTAACGTTCCTTGACAAAATGTGAATCATATATGTCAAGAGGTTGGTGGGAGTCTTAAAGATCTTGACAAGTTTCAAGAACTAATCAAGAATAAAACCTATTGTTAAACACTAGCACACGACTTGAGGTTTGTGGCCTATCGTGTTGACATATTCTAGTTTATGTGCCCATTCCACTTAAGGTTGACTATGCATGTGAGTTCTGAGAGTTCTCAATTGGTTGTATAACATCTTGGAAGCAATGGTAGGCCCTTGTGTTGCCAAGTGGCAAGAAATTAAGATTGAACAAGTTTAGTCCATATAAGTTTGGTGTTATCACTAACTTTGTCTTGTGATTATGGTCATGCCAAATTCACATGGATAGGAACACATACACCATAAAATCTAAGCGTCATAAGGTTTCTCTTCGATTCGTGAAAATGATTGTGAGGAAACGCTTTTAGATTTTAAGGAGATATAACTTGTGATATTTGCATTCGCAAATTCAATTATGATTACGACATCCCTCTTCATAATTCGAATTGTGAGAAATGGAAAAGGTCTAAACATTTCAGACTTATGGCTGTAATTTCTAAAATTGTTAAGACACACATGTGAGCTATTTGAGGAAAGGTGTACGATTTTGAGAAGCCTAGATAAAGTCTTATAGAAGCATCTTGTATTAAAAATCTGAACCTTCGTAATGAAAGTAATTAAGTATTGATTTTTAGAAGTCCATATGATTTCTTAATACATGTCAAAGATAGTGGGAGCATAAGTGTTATGTTAGTAAATACACAAGTGACTAAATACACAAGATCGATTATTAAATCGAAACTATAAATATAAATAGTGTCTACATAAAGCATATTCGTTAAGAAAAACATATAATCACCGGTGATTATATGTATCCAATCACAAATGATTCATATGGAAAAAAAAGAATCTTGTCTATATAAATCATATGTGATAAGATACATATAATCACATGTAATGATATACAATAGAAGAGCCATTGAATCAAAAACTCGTAGACAAATCTTTGTCCACATTATTTATAAGTTATTAAATACATATAATCAGATATGATTAAATACATTAGAAAATTTATTGAATGGAAAAACAGATCTTGTTTATATAAATCATATGTGATTTTAATCACATGTGATTTATGTGCTTACATACATATAATCACACATGCTTATGTGATTATATGCATTTAATCACATATGATTGTAGGTAGTGGACGAAATCATGATTTATGTGATTGACACGGATCTTGTTTATATAAATCATATGCGATTTTAATCGCATGTGATTTATGTGAATACATATATATAATCACACATGATTTATGTTTGTATACTAGATTCAAAAGTTGATTTTTGTCAATATTAATCATATGTTATTAAATACATATAATCACATGTGGTTAAGTACATGAGAAAAATTATTGAATTGAAAAAATGAAAACAAATATTGTCTATATAAGATACATAGAATCACACGTGATTATATGTATCTAATCACATATGATTTATGAGGAAAATATTCATTTTCGCTTTCTCGGTTCAATATTTGTTCTCCTTATTTAGTCACATGTGATTAGATTTGTGTATCTAATCACATGCTTTATATGGACAATATTCTTTTTATGTTTTCGATTCAATATTTGTTCTCGTGTATTTAAATCATATGTGATTATATGTATCCAACCACATATGATTTATGAGTGCAAGATTTGTATTTGCATTCTTGATTCAAAAGTTGTTCTTTGTCCACATCAATCATATTTGATTAAATACATATAATCACATGTGATTAAATACAATGAGAAGATTATTGAATCGAAAATTCAAAAAATGAATATTGTCTATTCAAATAATATGTGATTAGATACGTATCATCACATGTGATTATATGTACTTAATCACATATGATTTATGTTATTAAATATATAAAATCACATATGATTTATGTGATTATATGTATTTAAATACACGAGAATATGATTTATGTGGAGAAGATTCATTATTGCATTCTTGATTTAATAATTGTCCTTTGTCATCTTTAATTGTATGTGACTAAATATATCTAATCACATGTGATTCTATGTATCTAATCACATATGATTTATATGGACAAAAACAAATCTTGTCTATATAAATCATATGTTATTGGATGCATATAATCACATGTGATTAAATACTAGAGACCAATTATTGAATTAAAAACATGAACATAAATATTATCCATATAAATCATATGTGATTAAATACATATCACCACATGTGGTTATATGTATCTAATAACAAAAGATTTATGTGTCAAAATTCATTTGTGTGTTATCGATTTAATAGTTTTTCTCATGTATTTAATCAAATAAGATTATATGTATCAAATCACATACAATTAATATGGACACTATTTGTTTTTTTTTTTGCATTCACGATTCAATAGTTGTTCTCTTGTATTAAATAACATATGATTTATGTGGACAATATTCATTTTCACGTGCTAGATTCAATAGTTGTTTTCTTGTAGTTAATCATATGTAATTATATGTATCTTATCACAGATAATTTATATGGACAAGATTCGTTTGTCTAAATAAACCATAGGTTATTAGATACATATAATCACATATGATTAAATATATTAGAATAAAGAAAATGAACCTTATACACATAAATCATTAGTGTTTTGATACATATAATCACATGTTATTATAGGTTTAAATCTCATATGATTTTTTGAACAATATTCATTTTCGCATTTTTGATTCATTAGTTTGTCTCGTGTATTTAATCACATCTACCATAATAAATGAAATTTTTTTTTGCCACTTTTCCTTCTCTCATTCAACTGGTCACATGTCATTTTTCCATAATTTTGAGATATATTTATTTTCCACTTGTCATTTACTTCTTTATTCATTTCCAATATATCATTAATTTAGTTTTCATAAATTAAACCTACCATAATGACTATTAATTTGAAATTTGAAATTTGAAATTTCAATTTCAATTTTAAATAAATTTACAGTTTAAACTTTTGTATTTAACATTTTGTTATAATAACTCGTTTAGTACACGAGTCTAACAATTAAACACATAATTTCAATTAATTTATTATTTCATTTTTTTTCATATAATTTTCACTTATTTCATACTTTAAATTCCAATAAACTTCTCATTTGATCGCTCCTATTTAACATTATGTTTTAATCAACCCGTATCATATATTGGTCTTACAACTAGTGTAATTATATATATATATATATATATATATATATATATATATATATATATATATATATATATAATCATATATGATGTATGTAGAAAAGATTTATTTTGTGTTTTGGTTTTGTAGTTGTTATCGTGTATATAATCACATGTGATTATTGTTGGATTAGTGTCTATGTCCAAAACTATAATTGGTATATACTTCACCCGATTGGTATGGTCCATTTGGGTTGCATGGCATCAGAACAATTTGGATAGACTTTTGTGAGAAAAGGATAATTATGATTTGTTAATATATTATAAGTTCTAATATATTAATATTAAATCATATTATTTAATTAGTATTGATCAAGAATTAATTTGGAATTAATTATGTGATCACAAGGAGACTAATTAAATACATGGGGATTGATTGTGTAAATCATTCATTCTTATATATGTGGGCTTATGATCCATAGTTTTTCATGTTGGTCTAAACCCATGGAGTAACCCATGGATACTCCGTGGAGGTTTTAACCCATGGAGCATGAAGAATATGGAAAGACATGAGTTACATGGTGTAACGCTAATAGTCACCATATATAAGGACCCAATGGCTCAAGAAATTGGCACTAGTGTGTATACACATGAGGGCTAGCCAATTTGAGCATAGGAACCTTTTCTCTCAAGTTATTCTAAGATGTTGGTGATGTTGTGTGAACCATTTGAGGTGTCACACTTGAGGCACTTGGCTCTTAATCTCCATGGAATCAAGCTACAACAAAGAGGTATGTAATTCTACTAGAATTTTTATTATATGTTTTTGATATTATTCTAGTTAGAACAATACCTTGGAAAAATTGGTATTTGCATGTATAATAGAGAAAACATAGATCCAAGGTATTTAGGGTTGCATGTATACCTTAGGAGTGTTAGAATGCTCAAAACCCTTAAGTGGTATCAGAGCCTAGGCTTGTTTTCAATTATACTTAATGCTATTTGCAACAAAAAATTGTTTTTTTTGTTTGGATTATGCCAGATCACCACGAGGTGGTAAAATTTGTCACGAGGTGGTGACTGTTCAGTGAAAAAAATTCAGTTTTTTGGCCTGTTTTGGATTAGAATCATTACCACAAAGTGCTTTTGTTCGGAAAACTTGATTTTGATGTTATGGTAATGTTTATTCTCATCCAAATAAATGATAATTGTCAAAGTTTCAAGACTTTTTTGTTTATGCGATTAGCTAAGTACTTGAAAATTGTTGATATGAATTATCTTGTTCTTATGAGTTGTTCTAGACTAATAGAAAAGTTATGTGATAATATGTTTTCAATCCAAATTTATCTAAAAGTTGTTTATAATATGTGTTTTTGTAACTTGTTCTCAAGTTATATGAAAAGTCACATTTATGATTATTAAAACTCATAAGATTTCCATAAGTTATAAAACAATGAAGAGTCTCATTTTGTAAATCCGCTAAAGTCTTCCATAACTTGTCCTTAAGTTATGGAACTTGAAGAGTTTTTTATTAAAAACTACTTTAAACACATAAGTTACGGAATAGAAAAGTTTTTGAATTATTCAAAACTTACCCTCAAGGTTTGGAATTTGTAAAGTTTCCCTCATGAATATTTTAATTCCAAATTAAGCCCTTAAAATTTTAAAAGTTAAAATTCAACCCCTATACTTTATAGTATTATAAGTAAATAATATATATATATATATATATATATATATATATATATATATATATATACATATATATATATATATGTATGTGTGTATAAGAGCAAGTCAGTCTTACCGTTAGTAGGCCTCATTCATGAAGCCGGTCTATATGGGGGGTATAAGGTTAATGTCTATAAAATGGTAGTTTAATGGGTGTCAACTCTCACCTACCGCTTCCTTGACTGGTGGAGGTTCGTTAGCCGAACGGTTAGGAAAAGGACTACAATTCTCCCTTCATTAAAAGTATTAAAGATAAATACTAAGTAACTAAACCTTTTATAAATTCCCAATCTTAGTTACTTAGGAAAATATGAATTTGGTGCTAATCCATGAAATTACACTTTGCACTTTGCTTAAGTCGGTTAGTGGAGCGTATGTGGTTAACCGGCACATCGATTGAGGGGTAAACATTATGGGTACCAAGTATATTTGCATGGTTACTCACACCTTGTTTTGTGATCCTCGGCATCCCAGTCACAAAACCTTAGAGGACACAATCGAGATTGTAACATGCCATTGAAAAGTTCAATGAATCTCAAAAGATCTAGGAGTTTCAAATCCAATTAAAACCTACTAAATTATTTCGTTTTCATGGTGGAAATTGGTGAATCGTCATTCGCCTACCTTCAAATATTCTATAGCTTGGATTATGGAATCCCTCTTCCAAGTTATAAAATATTGTGTTGGGTCTTAGCCTTAATATTTCATATTGGGTGTTATATTAAGGACTTTAAATCAACTATCTTCAATATCTCCCAATAGATGTCTAGTTCAGACAATTATGATCTTCCCAAATCTCTTGGAAAAAGTTTTCCTAATGAAGATGATGTTACGTGGTTGGATACTGGAAATCATATTTCTCTTCCTCCACCTCCTCCAATTATTCTCCCTAACCCACAAGTTCTTGAATAGTTCAAAGTCACTCAATCCCTATTGGCAAGCAAGGTCTATGTATGCTCACATCTTGGAGATGAAGTCACATATTGACAACACAGGAGAGTTGGGTGTCAAAGTCTTGAGGAAGTTGGATGTTGACTAATCACTTCCTAAGACACGTAGTGATTTCTTTATGGACTACTATGTAAAATACTATGACATGAACCTTAATGATCTTATCTATTTGCTTAGTGTTGCTGAATCAATAATGATGTGGAGCACTGGTAGAGCAAATTTGATTAGAAGATCAACTTCCCAAACTTCCATGGACTTTGAAAATGGTAACATTGGATATCCAGAAAATATTTCTCTTCCCAATGGAAAGGGATTGGCCATAGTCAACTCGGTTGACCAAATGGTAAAGAGAAAGGCAAGTCTGAGATAGTCCAGTGCACCATTCCTAAAGGGTCCATATGTTTATGTTGCCAACGGAAGGGGCATTGGTTGTGAAGCTGCCTTAACTACCCGAAAGATCTGAGAGAAGATCTAGTAAAAAATCTTGACTCTGCTTCAGGTAAGTCCACTATCTAAAACTCTCTTAAGTTCTTATTTGAAAATTCTTAATACATTTTTAATGTATGGCAGTCAAGCAAAGGGAAGGGAACTTAGAAAAAGAGTATATTGAATCTGATCGCGAAGATGTATTTCAATCGCATTGTTCGGAGATCGGATTCTTGAGCTACTACTTAGAGAGTTATGATAGACTCCTAGGAAATATGTAATAGCATGGTTTCCATTTAAAGTTGCATTGTAAGGAAATTTTTTCCGCATTTGATAAATAAATAAAATTTTGTTTTATTTTATATGTCCTTGCAATGGCACTTATAGAAAATTGATGTTTGTATATTTCTAGCAATAATGGAAATATGAATTTGATTCTTTCATTTGTGGTAGTGTCTAAATTTACCAAATAAGGAAAGATTCTCATCACCCAAGGTTTCAGTTGGTAGAAACTTGGAAATCATGCAGGTTGTATAGTATGATGAATGAAAATTTTCATCTTTCAAAAATTAAGATTAATTCCTTGTTCACATGTATATGTGAGTCAAGTGAAGGACTAAGGGATCGAGTACACATTTTGGTGCACTGATCAAGTCCACCATAAAAGATCGATAAGACGATTCATCATGATTTACTAAAGCCTAGTAAATATGGTTATACTTACAAGTTTAAGTATAATTTTGAAACACTGGAAAAGTTTTGATGTATGGCAGAACGAATGAGAAGAATCAAATTAGACAGAAGGATAAAAGTTTCTCAAATCTGAAAAGATGGGAGAGTACTTTAGTATCATGTTTTGTGATCATCTTAATGATTCAGAAATCATGTTACAATTAGTCTTCTAAGGACATCTTAGTGCACTCTTATGACTAAGAAGAGGAATCTCGAATTGTTGGAATAGTTAAATCAAGAAGATGAGTCATACTTCGTTCCAAAAAAACTCTTAGAGTCATACTCCAAGACTGTAAGTTAAGTGACATATCTTAAAGAAAGGTTTATAAAACTTGTCAAATGTAAGAGTAAAAGTGTCCTACTCTTGTACATTTGAAATTAGTAAGTTGTGATGTTTTGGACAAAACAAAGACCAACTAAGGCCAATTGCCTGAAGTTTTTGTCTTGATAAAGAATCTGCACTATCTCTTGAATATTTGGCAAGAGATTCTTATATGTCAAGAGGAAAGTGGGAGTCTAAAAGATCTTGAAAGAATTTCAAGATCTAATCAAGAATAAAACATATAGTTTCTCACTAGCTCACGACTTGAGGTTTATAACCTATCATGTTGACAGTTTTCCTATTTTTGTGCCTATTCCAGTTAAATTTGGCTTTGCATATGAGTTCTGAGAGTTCTCAATTGGTTTCATAACAACTTGGAAGCAATAGCAGGGCCTTGTGCTGTCAGGTGGCAAGAAGTTAAGACTGCACAAGTTCAATCCATATGAGTTTGGATTTGTCACTAACCTTGTCTTGTGATTATGGTTTTGACAAATTCACATGGATAGGAACACATACACCATAAAATCTATGTGTCATAAGGTTTCTCTCCGATTCATGAAAATGATGGTGAGGACACGATTTCACTAAGTAGATTTTAAGGAGATAGCAATTGTGATATTTGCATTCTCAACAGTCGTTAGTGGAGCGTGTGTGGTTAACCGGCACACTAACATGGACCTGTGAGAAATGAAAAAGGTCTAACCAATTGAGACTATGATTACGGCATCCCTTTTCATACTTCTGAAATTGTTTAGACACACATGTGTGCTATCTAAGGAAAGGTGTATGATTTTGATATAGTTTTGTCAAAGTATTTCGTATTAGAAGTTTGAACTTTGGTAAGAAAGTCAATAAAGTATAGATTTCTAAAAGTCCAAATGAATTCTGAGTACATGTCAAAGCTAGTGGGAGCATAAGTGTCATGTTAATAATCATCATGTTAGTGGGAGCATGATAATTATGATAAGTGTTGCATGTTAGCAATATTAATTATAGAAAAACAAAAGTTCAATTGGGAAAAGTTGTTTTTACTATAATTAAGGGAGAGGAAATAATACTTCATTTCAATTCTAAAAGCTTAGATTGAGGTTTTAATCATATTTAGTCAAGGATATATATATATATATGAATTTTATGTTGGGATGGTTCAACATAAGGAAATTCTATATATAAGTCCATTATTTGTGTTCTAAAATTCGATTATGATTACGGCATCCCTTTTCATAATCTGAATTATGAGAACTTGGCAAATAGAAATAGAAATATTATAGCAAAAAGATTGGTCTAGTATCATGTCTTTATGTGAGACATCATGAATCGTGTCCCATATGCTTTGAATATAGGATCGATTGCATGTGCTATAATATTCATCTGTTCTAAATTTTTCCAAATGCCTAGAGCATTAAAATGGAAAGAGTACTAGAACTGGATATGACTAATTTGATTAAGCAATTGTCGAGGACTATCTAAGGTTTACCAAAGATTGGTTACCTGGGGACAGTTGGAAGTATAGTGTTAAA
Source organism: Lactuca serriola (assembly GCF_051521515.1). Classification (NCBI taxonomy): domain Eukaryota; kingdom Viridiplantae; phylum Streptophyta; class Magnoliopsida; order Asterales; family Asteraceae; genus Lactuca; species Lactuca serriola. The sequence continues at coordinate 173,049,856 of NC_136408.1, read as the reverse complement.
TTTTGGAAGGACCATATTGACATATTCTGAAAAGAGGAAACTCTTGTTCAGGAGTGATAGTCAAAATGGGAATATGGAAATGTTCCTATAGGTGGAAGTTATTCATTAAATCTGTGTAAGATTAGGAAACTTAATGCAAGAAGGACGTTCAAAACAATGTACTTTGAATATGAGACTTCGTTTACATGGAGTGGATCTCCATTAGAATACTATGTAATGTCTGTTGACAAGTCTTAGTGACTCTATGCATAATCGTTACAAGAGGATCAATGTATATAAGTTTAGAATCTAACAGATTTAGAAAAATGGCAGGAATTTAGAATTCTTGCATACAGTAAGGATTTGGGATTGTGAAATGAGAATCATTGGAATTATGTTCAAATGATCAATTTCACAAAGTAAAGATCATAGACAAACTTAGTATGCATACTTGGTGTATGGCATAACTAATGTTTGGAAAAAAAACATAATGTGCATACTTGGTGTATGGCATGACTAGTGTTTAGAAAACATAGTGTACATGCTCGGAGCATGGGACAACTATTGTTTTAATTCAAGTACAAAGTTGATAGTTTGAAACTGTATGCAATAAATGATGGGTAATCAATATGGTGATAAATAAAAGGTGTTTTATTTAGGCCTGGAAATCGTGTCGTGTTCGGGTTGGCGTGTCGCGGGTTGGCGGATCAAAATATACCAACCCAAACACAACCCATTTAAATATACAGGTCACGGGTTGGTGGGTCACGGGTTAGCACGTTTGGAACATAAACCCATATATGACCCGCCAACCCACTTATTTATACGGGTTTACAGGTTGGCAGGTTCGTGGGTCAGATTTGGGCTCGTGGGTCCGAATTTTCTACATTTAAGTCTTAAACATCCAAATGAAAATTAAAAACATTCATAGAAACATGTTACAGACTTAGCCTTACAGGTCACAACTTACAACCTTAGACCATCCACCACGAGTCAAAATGTCAAAACAGTCGAATGGTCTATCAATCAACGGTATGTATTATATAATACTTATTAAATATTAATACTTGATACATAAATACATTTAAAAATAAATTAATTTTTTTTATTAAGAATATAAACGGGTTGGCGGGTCAACCCGTTTATTTTTTGAGAAACCCATATATGACCCGTTTAATAAACGGGTTGGCGGGTTAGCGGGTTGAAAAACTCAACCCAAACCCATTTATTTCATGTCGTGTCGCGGGTCGTGTCGCGTGTCGTGTCGAGAATTGCCAGCCCTAGTTTTATTTATATTCATAAGTTCTGAGACCATATTGGATTCGATTATTCTTATGTTTCACTTTGCATGTTTTACCATCCAGAACTAGGTCGTTCTTCCTGAATGACTAAGTTATTCAAACTATCCACAGTCGGTCATATGTTGGAAGTAGATATGAATCAAGACTGTCATGAAGCTGGTTTGTAGATGTCCAAGGTAGTGGACATAGCAAGAGTTGCTGCAACATTTATGAGTGCTCATAAGTTCTAAGTATTGGATTAAACCCACGCTCATTTGAATCACTTCATGGATTTTATCACGAGTGATCATGAGACGATAATATCTTATATTCTTCAAACCTAGAGATATGACTTGTTACCTATGAGTTGGTTATGCATTGATTGTATGAAAACGCATTGGTACCTCGATGTTATAAAACGTGACTTCGTTTATGATTCAACAAGTAGTAGAACAAGCATATGAGTCGAAGTTTATCCATTCCTTTTACCCTTGAAGGGATAAAAGTGATATATGTGGGCCCCTCGATGATTTAGTGATGATACCCCGAAGTGCTTGGCCAAGCCAGGACTAATGTGATTTGTTTAATTAGTCGGTCGTCATAAATCGGAAACCAGGAAACAACAAATGGACAGAGAGAATGATTATAATCCATGTCTCAGTCCATATGATATCTAGAATGGAGGAATATATGATCCCTTATCTAATGGATGCGTCATTGATTTGTTTAGAGTTCGACAGCAACTTTTAAGAGCTACGATTGCTAGTTGGGTTTTGGAGTCATACGCAATAATAGTTTTAGACTTATCCAAGTGGGAGACTGTTGGATTACTGTCTAAGTCCATAACTATAATTGGTATGTACTTTACCCGATTGGCATGGTCCAGTTGGGTTGCATGGCATCGGAACAATTTGGATAGACTATTGTGAGAAAAGGATAATTATGATTTGTTAATATATTATAAGTTCTAATATATTAATATGAAATCATATTATTCAATTAGTATTGCTCAAGAATTAATTTGGAATTAATTATCTGATCGAAAGGATACTAATTAAATATATGTTGATTGATTGTGTAAATCATTCATTCTTATATATATGGGCTTATGATCCATAGTTCTTCATTTTGGGCTAAACCCATGGAGTAACCCATGGATACTCCATGGAGGTTTTAACCCATGGAGCATGAAGAATATGGAAAGATACGAGTTACATGGTGTAATCCTAATAGCCACCATATATAAGGACCCCATGGCTCAAGAAATTGGCACTAGTATGTGTACACATGAGGGCTAGCCAATTTGAGCATAGGAACCTTTTCTCTCAAGTTATTCCAAGATGTTGGTAATGTTGTGTGAACCATTTGAGGTGTCACGCTTGAGGCACTAGGCTCTTAAGCTCCATGTGTCACACCCTGAAACCCAGGGCGGAAACGTTCCGGGGCGGTGGTGACTTCATGTTAAGTATCATAACCAATGTATATAGTAAGCAAAGTAAACAACCATTACATTACATATTAGAATTTACATTTGTTTGAAAGTAAAACGTTACAAGTGTTATACATATGTATATAACAACAAAAGTAAAGACGTGTCTTCTATAAACTCCATCTTCGCCAAAAGAGTTGTTGAGGGTACCTGTCTAATGCGGATCTAAGAATACATGCAATTTCAAAATCAGCATAAAGCTGGTGAGTTCATAAGCAGTTTTGTTTTCTGAAAAATGAACAAGTTTCCTTTCGGTTTCTGAAAAGGTTACGAATCCAAGAAAAACCCATATTTTCTTATATGTAAAGTTTGGTTATTTGTTTTGTTACACAAATCTGGTAATGAACAACTGTTATCCCAGGAAAATCCCATATTTTCCTAAAAGTTAGTTACCGAGAACTGAAATGTAATGTAAAAGATGTATTCTGAAAACCTGGTTATCCATGTGAAGTGTATTAGTTTTAACATGCATATAAAACTAAGGGAAATCTGCGAAAAAGTCCCAATATTTTAGGCCGATTTACGATTTAGTCCCAAATTAAATTTTGTTTACAAAAAAGGACAGATTACCGGCTAAAACTACGGATTAACCCTTCGTGGCCGGTTTCACAGATTTAGCCAGTATCTCGTCTTTTTTCGTTAATTAATCCAAATTTTGGGGCTTTTTCATGAATTAATCAAAATTTTAGGGCTTTTTCACTATTTATTACCAATAAACCAAAATATTTGGACTTTTCTGAAGATTACCTTTAAACTAATATATATTATATGATCTAATTTAATATGTACTATTCCATATCTTCTTTCTTATGCTCTTCTAGGCTCATCGTGTGTTTTTATCGGTGTCGTCAAACCCAACAACAAAAATCTCACTCACAGCCTCGTTAACTCCATCAATTTTCCAAAATTATCCATTCACAACTCTATGATCATCTTTCAATCTCCAAATAAAGAACGGAGAAAATCCTTGTTGATTACGTGGATGTCCCTACTACCTAACCATGACTTAAACCGTGGTTCCAACACTTGGATGTTCCTATTACCTAACCATGACTTGAACCCATACACTAATGGCGTTGTCCATAGTGTTGTTAACAATAGTAAACGAATCTCACATGTTCAACCACTGATACATTGGCTCAAGTCTTACTTGACCCTTGTTTCCTTACAACACTATAGAAGCACCAACATAAGATGAATCCTACATGGTTCATCATTTATTGGTTTTTAATGTCAAAAAGTAAAGCATTTTGGAAGCCCCAAATAGACTAAAACACAATAATGACAATTATTGTAATATCACACCAATTGTCATTATGACTTAAACGTAACATCACAACAATTGTCATTATTACATTTTAGTCTATTTGGGGCTTCCAGAATGCATTAGTTTTTGGAAAGACAAAAACCAATAAACGATGAAGCTTTTGATAAAGATCAGAACACAATCTTATTGATGGATACAAGAGCTCCTTCTCGTCCCAAGCCTTTTTCTCCTCAATCTTCTTCCAAAAAATGCACTACAATATCCAATATTAGCCCCTCTTTCTCTCCTACAAGCATATAACTCAATTAAGATGACAAGGGAGGCGGAAATGAAGGCTTAAGGTCCTTTAAGTAGGACACAAACCCTGAAAATTAGGGTTTTCACACTCAGCTCCTACTCGTCGAGTAGACTCTAGGAATTACGCGACCATTAACACTCTCTACTCGGCGAGTTAGGGCCTCTAACTCGTCAAGTTCATAAGACAAAAAGAATAAAAATTAATTAAATATTATACCTGGGAGTCGGGATGTTACACCTATTGTAAGGAAACAAGGGTCAAGTAAGACTTGAGCCAAGGTATCAGTGGTTAAACCATGTGGGATGCATATTTTGTTGTTATCAAAACTATGGACAATGCCATTAGTGTATGGGTCCGAAATACGGTTCGAGTCATGGTTAGGTAATAGGAACATCCGAGTGTTGAAACCGTAGCTCATAGGTATACCAAATTAATATTTTAATAGTTTATGATGGATAGCTTGTTGACATTTTTTTTACAATTAGAGTTAACATTCTTCATGGTTTCAGTACATAATATCGAGTTGGATTTTTTTACCTATGTTGAGTTTTTTAAGCTTAATGGTTCATTCTTCATGTTTTTTAAGCCATGTTGTAAGGAAACAAGGGTCATGTAAGACTTGAGCCAAGGTATTAGTGGTTAAACCATGTGGGATTCGTATTTTGTTGTGAACAACACTATGAACAATGCGAATAGTGTATGGGTTCGAAATAGGATTCAAGTCATGGTTAGGTAATAGGAACATCCAAGTGTTGGAACCACGGTTTAAGTCATGGTTAGGTAATAGGGACATCCACGTAATCAACAAGGATTTTCTCCGTTCTTTATTTGGAGATTGAAAGATGATCATAGAGTTGTGAATGGATAATTTTGAAAATTTGATGGAGTTAACGAGACTGTGAGTGAGATTTTTGTTGTTGGGTTTGACGACACCGATAAAAACACACGGTGAGCCTAGAAAAGCATAAGAAAGAAGATATGGAATAGTACATATTAAATTAGATCATATAATATATATTAATTTAAAGGTAATCTTTAGAAAAATTCCAAATATTTTGGTTTATTGGTAATAAATAATGAAAAAGCCCTAAAATTTTGATTAATTAATGAAAAAGCCCTAAAATTTTGATTAATTAATGAAAAAGCCCCAAAATTTGAATTAATTAACGACAAAAGACGACATACCGTCTAAATCTATGAAACTGGCCACGAAGGGTTAATCCGAAGTTTTAGCCGGTAATCTGTCCTTTTTTGTAAACAAAATTTAATTTGGGACTAAATCGTAAACTGGCTTAAAATATTGGGACTTTTTCGTAGATTTCCCTAAAACTAATAAGTATAAAGTAAACTACTTACTAACCCATTATTACTAACAAGTAAATCTCTGTTATCCAAATTGCGATTTCCAGAACCATACGATAGACTAGATACGGCAATAAGTAGTCCACATCACTTTATGACTTTCGTCACCCTTGAACCTTTCGGTTTGGCTGTAGCTAGCAGCCAGGTGTGGGGTAGTCAGCCATGTATAGATCTATACACTCAAGTCACGCTCCCTATCTAAAAGATTCAGGTTACGGGGGTGGTCCTCCACTCGCGTATCTCTGTGGAGTGTTTCCGAGGACGTGTCTCCAATTTATAGGAATAACAAATTTACTAGTAATAATACAAAAAATCTGTTACAAACAGTGAATCCTCCACTCGCGTATCTCTGTGGACTGTTACCGAGGACAAATCAAATGTACCAATATGTTGCTTTTAACAATAATGATATGGAACTAATCATTTGTGAAATATAAAACATAACAATTTATAAAGAGTTTCACAAATAGTTTGAAAACTGACTGTACAGGTTTAATGTTTGGTTAATATTGTTTTCCATTGTGAAAAGCATGTGAATATCAATCATTTTAAATGTAATAAATACTTTGAGTACAAGATATTCTTGTACTTTTGCTTGTATTCTCCCCCTGAAAACATTGAAAACCACTGAAAAACGGTAGGGGTATGAACTCACCAGTCGGGAAACGAGTTGATTTGGATGCTAAGTGTCAGTTAGGGGCTTGATAACGCGCGAGGTTCCTATGTAATATGGAATCATACACAAATGTATCTAATTAGACTTCAAACCACTAATTAGATAAGAGTAAACACTTCTAGACGCGTAAACACTTCGATTCAAGTGTTTGGAGTGACCCGGGTAGCATCTATCGACGAATATGGCTTGGATATAGAGTTATGGTCTAAATGACCCACTCCCCATGAGTTTACAGCCGTAAACTCATGGTGGGGGTGTTCTTGCTTGCTAAATAGCCTTATAACTCATGAGGGGTGATGCTAGGCTTGGTTTCAATGCATTTGAATGAGATTTGAACATCCTAAGGACCATTTGAGGAGTTTACGGTAGTAAACTGTGAGTTTACGGCCGTAAATTCTTATGTACCATGTCTCAAGGTGTTTTGGTGGTCCTAGGTAATTTACAATGCCCATAGGAAGTTTCTAGGGTTGATTCCATGGCTTAGGAAGTGATTAGGACTTGAATTGACCTTGGAAAAGTAGTTTACAGTCTATGAAGATGTTCTTGGGAGTTTACTACCTTAAACACATGAGTTTATAACCGTAAAATCATGTTTGTCCATGATTCATGGATTTTAGTGGTTGTAGGTTAAGCATACAAAGTTCTAGGTCCAATTCAAAGCCATACAAGGTGTTAAAGGCACTTTAACACCCATTGGAGGCGTTTATGGTCTAAGGACATGTGTTTACGGTCCAAGAATGTTCTTGGGCCATAAACTCAAGTTTGTCCCATTTTATTATGTTTTGGTGCATTTCTTGATGGATTATAAGGTTCTATGCACTCATGGAAGTTCATGGAGGCTTTTGGAAGTGTTTAAGGGCAATTTAACACCTTAAAAAGGTGTTTATGGTCCATGAATGAGGGTTTACGGTCCAAGCATGTTCTTGGGCCGTAAACTCATGTCCATACCTCAAATGGTGCGATTTTGGGGTCCTAAGCTCATGCATGCAAGTTTCTAAGCCATATCTAAGCACTAGAAGTGGTTTGGAGGGGTTTTGGGGCTTCAAAACCCTCTTTAGGGGTGTTCACAGTTTTGGGAGGGTCCCCAAACCGTAAACATGTACATGGGTGTTTTTTGGTGATTCAAACATAGATTTGCATGCCAATCAAGTTAAACAACAAGCTAGGATGGAGTGCTTACCAAATTGAGGCTTGAAATGGGGTTTTTGGATCAATTTCGAGTTCTAGAGAGAGAGTAGTGAGAGAAAGTGATTTTAGAGAGAGAAAAAGCTTCAAAATGATGTCACTCAATCCCTTATATAGGGGTTGAGTTTATGGCCCGGTGGAATTCTACCCGATACTGACGTTAGACGAGGCTTTTGGTCGCACCCGATTAAGTTACCGTAACCCGATATGGTTGAAACTAAAAATTTTCCAATTATTAAATTGGGGTGTTATCATGAGTTTCTAATGTGTTTGGACACCCATTAAGTCATAATAAACGACCCAAATTTAATGACATAATTTAATAACGAAACGGAAACAACTCGAAAACGACGAATTTATTAACGGAACAGGTTACAATAACGGAATGAACTTCGGGTTGTCACACCATGGAATCAAGCTACAACAAAGAGGTATGTAATTCTACTAGAATTTATATTATATGTTTTTCATATTATGCTAGTTAGAACAATACCTTGGAAAAATTGATATTTGCATGTATAATAGAGAAAACGTAGATCCAAGGTATTTAGGGTTGCATGTACACCTTAGGAGTGTTAAAATGCTTAAAATCCTTCAATTATATGTATTTAATCATATATTATTTATTCAGAAAAATGAAACTTGTCCATATAAAACATATGTGATTAGATACATATAATCACGTGTGATTATATACACGAGAAAAACTATCAATTCAAGGAAACGAAAAAAAATCTTGTCCACATAACTCATTGGTGATTAATTACAAATAATCATGCATGATTAAATACACAAGACCAATTATTAAATGTCACACCCCAAAATCAAGAACGGCAGAAACGTTCTGGGGCAGAGGACGTCATGTACAGTATCACAACAATGAAAAGTAGTAAACAAGCAACAACATCATCCATTGCATTAATAATATAATTTTAATACAAGTGTGTTTTGACAAATTATGATAAACACTAAAGTATAATCAAAATGAAAGATGAGTCTTGAACGAGCTCCATCTTCTCTAAACCTTGCATCGGTACCTGTCTATCAATGACCTGAGGATACAAGTATTTTGAAAGCGAGTATCAGCTTTAAAGCTGGTGAGATCATAAGTATTTTAATGTCTTAATTTGTATGTAAGAAATGGTACGAATGAAATGTAAGTATATGTGTGTATTTGAAATGTAAGTGTTTGTATGACATGTAATGAAAGACTTGAAAATGTTTTGAAAGAAAGTTCGTGTGAGTAAGAAAATGGTTGTAAAACAACTGTAAACGTTTGAAAAACCCTAGAACACCCTACGTTTCCTACTAAGTGTATCCTTCTATCAAGGCATCTAGTATTTGTGTGTGTGTCTCTTGTAAGAGTGTGTATTTTCCCAAATCGGACTATCATTATCAGAATATAGTTTGTACATTAATGTTTAAGTGATATGATCATTAAATGTATGTATGGGTAAATTAATGTAGTACTGTAGTGTTGTATTACAGGAACTATTGTTGTAATAACTACCTTCAACCGGATTTATATCAAGGTATTATGTGATTAATTGTACCGTACTATCGAATATGAAACATGACAATATAAGGTCGTCAAAAGGTATGACGTTTGGCACCCGCAGACCTGCAGGTCCGGCTGTAGCTAGCAGCAAGGTGTAGGATAGTCAATCTAGTATAGATCTAAACGTAAACTCACACTCTCCCTCCAAGAGACTCTGGCTACAACTCGGGCCATGACATTAAAGGCATGCGCCGATATAGTGGATCACATTTATGTTAATGTATTCATCTATATGTAATGTATTGTTGCTTGTTCTAGTATCATTGTATATGTTCTCTTTATAGTATAGTTGAATATGTTCTCCTTCTAGTATAGTTGTATATGTTCTCCTTCTAGTATAGTTGTATATGTTCTCATAGTAATAAGTACTGAATCATGAATGAACTGACTCGTTGTATGACATCGCGTTCTAGTAATAGTTCTAGTATCTTCCTAAACTACCCATATGGTAGCTTATTAGTAATGTAACAGGTATGTATGAACATGGAAGTATACCCTTGCTACCCAAGGGTATTGAATGAACTAGAAGAACCTTTATGACTATATATGTACACATGATATATATATATATATATATATATATATATATATATATATATATATATATAACTAATATTTAGACGACCTTCGGACGGATACCCGATGTCCCACCAGACCACATCTCAAGCGCGAAAAGGAAATAGGGCGGGCAGGCCTTCCTAAGCCTTTTAAACATTTCTTATATAATTATACATATGTAGACATGAAATTGATATTAAATAAAATCATAAAATAAGTTTTGTAAAACCTTTGAACATAATTATTATCTAAGAAAAGATCGACTTGATGTCAGTTGATAAAACGGGTTGAAAGCATGGGTTTGATAAAACAGTTTAAGTATAAAGAAACGTTTGGTGGAAACACAATTGTAAATGAGTTTGAAATTAAAGATACAGTGTAAAATAAGGAGTTTTAAACATATAAAACGTTTATGAAAATCATTTGAAAAAATCCCTTTGGTAAAACGGCTAATGAGTAGTAAATCATTTGAATGTTGATTATTAATCACATGTGATTAATATAATAACTAGCATGATTCTACTTGTACCCCCTATAAAACATTTAAAAACAGTTAAAACATTTAAAAGGTTAATTCAGGGGTATCAACTCACCTGCAGTGAACAGATCGGAAGGAAATATCGGCAAGTGCTTAGTGTCAAGTGAAGACTTTAGACACACACAATGATCCTAATTACATATGAAGTCATATGTATATAAACAATTAGTGATTAAAACACTAATTAAACATGTATAAACATCCTAATGCGAGGAAAACAATTTGGTCAAGTGCTAGGAGGCTATCGGGTTGCAACAAAGGAGTGCAATACCTTGTACGGGAGTTTATGGTCCAAAGACCATACGTGTTGGAGTTTACGGCCCAGGGGAGTAAACTCCTGGCGGTAAACTCTCTATTGGGTCACTAAATGATGCTCAAAGTTATTACAACTTAAGTGGTGAAGTGCTTCAAGGCTTAAACAAGTGTTTGTGTGGGTCTAAAGCCTTAAAATGGTCTTGCTTAATGTTCACGGCCCTGGGACCACACCCCCATGAGTTTACGGCCGTAAACTCATGGTAAGGAGTACCATTTGATGTTTTGAGGTTCCTAGCTCATTGGCGATTGGTTCTATGTTAAGTTCTAGCCATGTGGAAGAATTAGGGCACAATATCACCCCTTTATAGAGTTTGCGGCCAAAGGACCAATCCTTATGAGCTTACGGCCGTAAAATCTATGGGAACATGGTTTCTTGGATGCTTAAGGTCCTTAACACTTCAAGGATATGATCTAAGCTGGGCTCTAAGCATAAGGAAGGAGTTAGGGTGCAATTTGCCCCATTTATAGGGGTTTACGGCCCAAGAACCTGTCTTGGCCGTAAACTCCTTTGTTCTTGTGTTTCCTTATGATTTCTAGGCTATAAACACATTAGGGTACAAGTCCAAACTAGTTTCATTGCTCAAGGAAAGGACTAGGGCATCATTTTCCCCTTAAAGAAGGGTTCACGGTCCAAGATGTTCTTGGGCCGTGAACTCCTAAATCTTGTGGTTTTGTTATGATTTCTAGGTTAATAAGCATCTACTAAGCCATAATATACAACTAGAGAGAGGTACTCACGTTTTGGGACGAAAGCCCGAAGGTCCTTGAGAGAGAATTCGGCTTTTCTCTAGTTGGAAATGTAACTAATGAAATAATATGGTTCAGAATCCTATATATACTCCTGGGATTTTTGGCAGAAACTATTTTATTCACGCAATGAACTCTAATATCATAGAGTTTTTGAATAATAGAGTTGCAAAATACTCTAGTGCATCCTCTCTCCTGAGATCACTCAAAGTGTAAATCCTGAAATACTCAAACTTATACCAAAAGTCTGGAAATTTACTGCTACTGTTCTAACTTCTATTGGCTGGGTATGGTTTGTACATAATGGAAATTTCGGGTTGTCACATCATCCTCCTGTTAGAGGGAATTTCATCCCGAAATTAGAATTTAGGTAAGGAAATAGGTAGGAATGATCAAGTCATGAGGTGTGAACCTCCTAATCGATTGGTTGTCGTTCTCCTAAGTGAAATCGGCTCCTTGGTTGGTATCCTAACGAACCTTCACTAACAGGCGATGGCGTTCTAATACGAAGGCGTGGATCTCGTTGAGTGGACTTACAAGAGTCCTAACGGAAAGGTACGGTTTCAAGATCGAGATGCGAAGGGTAGAATGTGCGTTACTGAGTTCGCGGAGTAGATCTAGTCTACGAGATACAGGACCGATTCTAGTAAGAATCTCGGAGGTCTTGGCTATCTTGGATTTAGCTTCCCACGCGAGGCGAAGCGTATTAAGCCATTCCCAGAGTGAGTTTTCCTAAAGAACTTGGTCTCTCACTTGGAATTTCCAAGGTTTCTTTTTCTTGCTTAACTTCCCAGTCAAAGGCCACCCTCTGTTGGGTCAAAGTCGTATGGGTTTCTGTAATATGTGAGGAGTTCTGGATGAACTATGACAGTAGGTCTGTAAGAATTTGAATTTGGTGAATTTCTGTCGGTGTCTCTGTTGTCGACAAATTCTCAACGGTTTTGACAAATTGAAATAGTACTCAAAAATTCCCACATCACTAATAGTGTGTCTTAGGAATTTGACTCTTCAATTTCAAAACTCGTGCTTAGAGAACTTCGCGAAAGGTTTTTCTGAGGGTAATGTTTCCACGGGTTCCTTCTTACTACAAGGGTAGATAAGTAAGTCCTTACAAGGAGAATGAGAAACTGATCTAAGTAAGAATGGCGGACCCTACTCGTTAAGCTCATGGATGCTACGGGCGTATTGGTCCTATCCGAGGGGTATCACTACGGACTTGAAGTGTCCGCATGGAGTTCGGAAGGTAGTCTTCCGGACATCCTTACCTAACACTCAAACTGGTGATATTCGGATCTCGGTCCATTTCCGAAAGTAATTCTTTCCTTGCGTTTGCTCAACCGATTCATCTATGCGAGGTAGAGGCAACGATTTCTAATGGAAAATCATGACGGAGTCCTCGATAACCGAGGTACATACGATGTAATCTGTCGACCTCTGAAAGAATAAGGTCGGGGCTCTCCAGGGTGAGAAGCCCAATCTTCCAATTCTATTTCGGTGTAGTTCGCTAAGTTGTCCAGACTGTTTCTTGTATCTCTGCGGGTGTTTAGACGGTAGGGCGATCTGTTTACAGAAGTCGTACTGGGTTCCAAGTTTGTTCACATGGTGATGCGATTGCTCGTAGTCTTGGGCAGTCTCCGTCCTGAAGTTCATATTAGGATTCATACATGGTTCAACGATCACAATCTCGTGTATACGAGTCGTATATAATTAAGATTGAAAAGGTAGTCGAATATCTGATTCCTCTTTATGTCCACATCCTAATGAGGACAGGAAGTTAAAGCGAAATCATCAATTCTAAACCTGTAGAATCTTGATTATATATCACCCTTATGTATACATTCTTCAGCAATAGATCAACCGTATGAATCTATGGATTGAACTTGACATACTGCACGAGTGATACTTCAAAGAGGTCTGCTGAGTTTTCTTCATAAAGGATAAGAGAACTATGAGGTACTCTATGCTTGAGTACTTCGGTGTTCTGAAATCACGGCTTTGCTAAAAGACTTTTACTGATAAAGAGATGTACTTATGAAGCTGGTATGGTGCGGATCAAATCGAACCCAGCTGTATGATAATGTCGGAATCATAAGGAAAATTAAATACATTAGATTTGAACATAAGGCGTTACAGACAAACACAACTGTGCAACCATCAACAGAGTTACAATACTTTAGACTTACTACAAGACCATTGCTGCGAATGAGGTATACTACAAAAGACAAGTATACGCAGCACAAGCATCCCTATACCGGCAGGATCTCGCAAAAGGTAAGACTCTAGTTGCACTAGTTTTGGATGGTTTATAAGTCTGTTACAACGAAACGCCTAAATTACATTAATGTGGATCCGGAGTAGGCTCTCCTGCAGCTGTGATCCTTAGAATTCTATAGTCTGCGTCGGAGTTCTTTGCTATAGGGCAATCCTTCTTGAAGTGTCCTATCTCACTGCATTGGTGGCATGACTGACTAGTACTAGCATTGGTGGCGAGAGTGTGGTGTTTAGCCAGTGTTATGTGGACACGAGTGCCTTCCTCATTACTCCACCTTGGAAATTGCCTCCTAAAGCATTCTGCAGGAGTTGCCACTTGCGGCGGTGGCATGGCAAGTCTTTGGGATCTCTTGTGCTCTTTTTGGGCTTGGCGCTTTCGTTTATTCCTCTCAATTTTTCAGTTTTGTAGGTCCGTGACTGTTGTCATTTGTTGGTTTCCCGGTTTGGTACTACCATCGGAACTCTCGACTCCTTTGTTAGTCTTACTTGTGTTGCCTGAGTTGATGTGTGTAAAGAAAGTTGTCACAGTAGCTGCTACTGCAGCTTGTAATGTAGCGGCGTCGACATGGAGGATAGGGGTTTCATTGCTCGGCTGATTGTTTCCGGATGACGACATGATTCTGTTAACACGAAAGATAAGGATTTTATGAGCGATTCCAGTTGACCCTAGATGTACTTCGATTGTTCAAGTAAAGAGTAAGAGTATGTTTTCGACAGCTTCACCTACATCCCTATGATGCAGTCCTAGTACGGATTGGAGGTATGTTCGCGAAGGTTTGACCTACATCCCTATGATGCAGTCCTAGTAATGGGTGGAAGTAAGTTCATAGAATGGTCTCAAGACGTTTGTCGTTCAAGCCGAGGTATCGTTGGTTGGTGAATAACATGATCCAACCACTAAAAGAGAGGGTTTCATGGTTTCTCTCAGATTTCTCACGAACATCTTCTAGACGAATGGTGCGGAGGGTATGCATTCTCGCATCGGCGACAACTTCGGTGATCTGATGTAGGGCTGTCCTGCCTTGAATCTCATTTCGGGCTACTCTGCGGACCAAGATTGGCAAGATTCTATCTGCTGATCCCCCATTGCTCAGGTCATAAAAGCTTTGGTCGCCATTAAATGGCATGGGCTGATCTTGTCCTTGGCTCCATGTTTCCAAACATTCCACCCACTCAGGCGTCGGGCCATGAAAAGCCGGACGACGGTTAGGAATTGGAAAGGGAGCTGCCTGGGGTAGGTTCTCAACCTCGGGTTCGGAGTTAGCACCGTCCGAAAGGTCTTCATCATGGGGATCATTCAAAGGGATAGGATGATCATCCACTGGCTCTTCTTCAAACCATCCAGCAATGACCTCATTCGGAAGGTACTGGTTGTCGTGGGGATGGAGTCCAGCCATGTTATCTACGCGAGAATTGGGGTAAGAAAATGTTGGATAAGGTGTCTAAGTCCATAACTATTTTTGGTATGTACTTGACCCGACCCGGCATGGTCCATTTGGGTTGCATGGCACCATGCAATTGTTGGATTAGTGTCTAAGTCCAAAACTATTTTGGTATGTAATTGACCCGATGGTGCATGGTCCTTTTGGGTTGCCTTCACCAAAGCAACTTGATTGGAGAAATAAATAGAGAGAGAGGTTATTATGATTTATTAATATGTTATAAGAATAATATATTAAAGGAGAAATCATATTTGTTTAATTAATATCGGTCAATAATTAATTAAGAATTAAT
Organism: Lactuca serriola; assembly: GCF_051521515.1. Lineage (NCBI taxonomy): Eukaryota > Viridiplantae > Streptophyta > Magnoliopsida > Asterales > Asteraceae > Lactuca > Lactuca serriola. The sequence goes on along the minus strand of NC_136408.1, from coordinate 173,034,599 downwards.
TTTGTGATCAAGTGTAATTAATTAAACTAAAGGGGCTGAATTGTAATTATGTGATAGTTACAAAATAAGGTAAGGATTATCTTAAATATAGGGTGAACGAATTTAAGGTGATAATGCCTTAGAATTCGACTAGGATAAGGGTTTCTAAGACTTATCTTATGGTTGCTTGGTGGGCAAGCAACTAGATAAGGATAAGGACTAAAACCCTAATCTTTACACCTATATAAACCCCCTAAGGCTCATGAATTCGTCTAAGCCTTCCCAAGAAGTCCTAGAGACGAATTCTAACACCTCTCCTCTCTTTTTATACCTTCTCCATTTGCTCTTGGTGTTTGTAAGCCATTAGAGGAGTGACACTTGTGACTCTAAGCCTTCCAAAGTCAATTCAAGGAGGAATTGGGATTGTTATTACTACATAACAATCAAGGTAATATCTTAAACCTAATTATATGTTAATATTGATTTCCATATGCTAGAATTAGGGTTTATAGTCTTGGATTTAAAGCATGTACAATAGAGAAACCTAGATCCAAGCATTAGGGTTGTATGAGCACATAGGATGTCTTATGACCAAAATCCATCAGTGGTATCAGAGCCTTGATTGGTTTCTATTGTATTGATGCTTGATAAGTTTGAAATTTTCGAATTTTGTGTTTCTGGAGGCTGGACTCGCCGAGTCCATAGATGAACTCGCCGAGTCCAAGGTGACTCGACGAGTCCATCCCTGACTCGACGAGTCGGCTCATCAGATGGACGGTATTCCGGGATTTCTTGTTGTTTTTGCTTATGGATAGTTACCTTATCATGTTAGATCAATATTAATCCGATTATATGATATATTTGACTATAATTTTGATCTAATTGAAGATATTTATCAATTAATAAGATAATTGTTTCCTTATAAGATAATTGATTAATTATTTTGAGTAAATTGATAAATTGTTTTGCAAGAAATCATTAAATAAATCAAATATCGGTAATTATGTGATTAAATGTTAATTTGAATTATTTGTTATTTGATCCTTGTTGTTATGAAAAGTTTCATATTTTGCCCTTTAGGTTTTATAGTTTAAATTTGAACCCAAAAGTTTTGTTGTTTTGAAATTTAAATAGTTGAAACCCTAATGTTTTGAAAAAGGTTTCAAAACTTGCCCTCAAGTTTTGGAATTTAAATTTTGATTAAATGGTTTAATTTTGATGTATATTTAAATTCTAAACCCTAATGTGTTGAAATGTTTCAAAACTTGCCCTCAAGTTTTGGAATTTAAAAGTTGATTAAAAGTTTAATTAGGAATGTTAAATTCTAAAACTCTAGTATTGTTTTGAAAAAGTTCAAATCACACCCTTATGGTTTTATTAATTAATTAAGGTGTATAATTAAAAGAAGTTTAATAAATCCATAAAAGTTTAGGTTTACAATTTAATTGAATTAAAAGTATAATTGTTAAATTAGACCACCTAGTATTTTAAAAGTATAAAATACACCCTATACTATATATAATATTAAAAGTCTAACATTATATATATGTATGAGTAAAAGTCAGTCTTACCGTTAGTAGGCCTCATTCACGAAGCTGGTCTATAAGGGGTGTTTAAGGAAATTGCCTATAAAATGGCGATTGAATAGGTATCCACTCTTACCCACCGCACACTTGACTAGTGGAGGGTCGTTAGCCGAACGGGTAGGATGGGACAAAACCTTCCATTATAAGTATAATGAATTATAAAAGTAACTAAATGTTTTTCAAATTCCCAATCTTAGTTACTTAGGCAAAAGTGAATTGATGCAATTCCATGAAATTACACTTTGTGCCCTTGCGAAGACGTTAGTGGAGCGTGTGTGGTTTACCGGCACACTAAATGCTTCTATGCAAAGGTAGCAAAGGGTGACTCAATGTTTGTCATAGTTCGGTGGAGTGTGTGTGGTTTACCGGCACATCGAATAGATGACTGTAACATGTGAGGGCACTATGTAAGTTTGCATGGTTATTCACACCCGCTTTGTGATCCTCGGCATCCCAGTCACAAACTAGAGGGACATATCGAGATTTAAACATGCCATTGAAAGTTCAATGAATCTCAAAGGATCTAGGAGTTTTGATAGATTTAAAACTTAAATTTCTTTTTTGTTTTTCATGGTGGAAATTAGTGAATCGTCATTCACTTACCTTCAAATATTCTGCAATTAGGGTTACGGCATCCCTCTCCCGAGTTGTGGAATATTGTGTTGGGTCCTAGCCTTAGTATTTCATTTGGGTGATTTGCTAAGGACTCAATCTATCAACTAACTTGAATTCGTTTCTCTCCCATTTTGTAGATGTCAAAGTTTGACAACTATGGTTTTCCCAAATCCTGTGGAACAAGCATTCCACATGAAGATGGTATTCCACGATTTGATCGAGGAACAAGAAATCATGCTTCACTTCCTCCACCTCCTCAAATTATTCTCCCTAACCCAAAAGTTCAAAAGCTTGAAAAGTTCAAGATCACTCAAGCCCTTTTGGCAAGTAAACATAAAGAAGGAAAGTCGGTGTGTGCACACGTCCTAGGGATGAAGTCACACATTAATAGGTTAAGAATTTAGGGATCCGTTGTCTGTGAGGAAATGGCTTTTGATTAGGTTCTTCGGTCACTTCCTAACTCGTATAGTGAGTACGTAAGAGAGTACTATACGATGAACCGCGACGTGACCCTTATAGATCTCACCTATATGCTTATTGCTGCTGAATCGGCAACGGTTTGGCGCAATAGAAAAGCAATGTTGATTGGTGAATCTGCCTCCAAGAGCTCTATGGATGTAGACAATGGCAACGAAAGACATGCAATGATAGAAAAGTTTGATCATAAGAGAAAGTCGATGTCTGAAATAGTTCCATGTCCTGTTCCAATAGAGTCAATTTGCTTTTATTGCCAATAGAAGGGGCATTAGAGACGAAGTTGCCCTATTTACCTAAGAGATCTAAGAGATGGGAGAGTCAAAACGTATGCCTTTGCTTTAGGTAAAATCCATTGACTAACTCTTTTAAGCTTCTATTCTAGATTCTTAATACATAATGTGATAAGATTACAATTGATGTTTTGTAGGATCGAAGAAAAGAAAGGAAGCTTAAGGGAAGAAGTGCGCAAAATCTAACCGTATAGGAATGGATTTTAATCACATTTCTCGAAGATTAGATTCTTGAGCTACCACTTAGAGTTAGAATTAGATTGCTAAGAAAGATGTATTACCATAGTTTTTCAATGAATTACATTGTAAGGACAAAAATTTTCCGCAATAAAATAAATTTTGATTTTATATTTATCCTTGCAATGGCGTATATGAAAAATTGATGTTTGAATGTTTCTAGCAATAATGGATTTGGTTCTTATTATGTTATTTATGGAAAGTCGAGAATTTACCAAATAGGGAGAGTTTCTCATCGCCCAAGTTTCAATTGGACAGAAACTTGGAATCATCCAACTTGGTTTCACGATGAATGAGAAATTTCATATTTGGAAATTAGACTAATTCATTGACAAAGTGTCAAGTGAAGGACTAGGAGATCAAGTACACAAAGTTGAGTATTGATCAAGTCCACCTTAAGAGTAACCAAGATATTCGTCATGATTTACTAAGGATTAGTAAATATGATTATACTTATAAGATTAAGTGTAATTCGGAATTGATTAAAAAGGGTTTAAATCAATAGCAAAACGAATAAGAAGAATCAAGTAGGCAGACAGATAAAAGTTTCTCCATTCTAAGAAGAAGGGAGAGTACCTTTTATGCTTTATGATAAGTCTTAATGATTAAGAACCATATCTCAATTGATCCTCTAAGTGAGTCTTAGTGCAATTGTATGTTTGAGAAGAGGAATCAAGGATTGAAGAAATGGTCAAATCAATAAGTCAATCATACTTCGTTCCAAAACAAGTCTTAAAGTTAAGATTATGACATTGAGTGAAAAATATTAAGAAGGTTTATAACATTCATCAAATGTGGAAAGTTGTGATGTCTTGGATAAGACAAAGACCAACTAGGACCAATTTATGAAGTGTTTTGATAAAAGCTACACTAACTCTTGAATATTTGTTTGTCAAGAAATGGTTATTGACAAGAGAATCTTATATGTCAAGGAGTCAGTGGGAGTCTTAATGGTCTTGAAAGGTTTCAAGAACAAATCAAATAAACCTTATCAATCATCACTAGCACACGAGTTGAGGTTTACAACCTATCGTGTTGACCTTATTTTGTTTATGTGCTATTCCAATTAAGTTAATTATGCATGTGAGTTCTATGAGTTCTCATTTTGAACGCATAAAAGGCAAAGCACCTTAATCAATGAAAGGTACATTGATAGGAAAGGGTGAGTTGCTTAACTAGTTAGAAGACATGGTGGGCAGTTGTGCTACCATAAGGCAAGAAATCAAGATGAAGAAAGTTCGGTCCGTATGAGTTTGAATTTGTCATAAACTTTGGTTTTAACAAATTCACATGGATAGGAACACATACACCGTTTAAATCTAAGTGTCATAAGATTTCCTCCTTCATGCAAATGATTGTGAGGAAATGCTTTCACTAAGAAAGATTTTAAAAAGATAGTGATTGTAAAATTGCATTCTCGAATTTGATTATGGTTACGGTATCCCTTTCCATACTTTGAATTGTGAGGTTTGGCAATTAGTCTTAATTGTTTAGACACACATATGAACTATCGAAGGCAAATGTGTATAAGTTCAAGAAGCCTTGATAAAAGATTATCAAAGCATTAAGTATTAGAAACATGAACTTAAGAAATTCAATAAGTATTGATTTTTTGAAAGTTAAGATGTTTATGAATACATGTCGAAGCTAGTGGGAGCATAAGTGTTATATCATCATGATAGTGGGAGCATAAATGTTATGATTGTATGATTATTAAGGCACGTATTGCAAAGTTGGCAATATTAATTATAGAAAACAAGAGTTAAACCTTGCAAAGTAGTAAGGTTATAAAGTTGTTTTGCTATAATTAAGGGAGAGAGTATTATGCTTCATTTCAAATCTAAAGGATTAGGTTGAGAAATGTTAATAAACTTAGTGTGTTCTTAAAATTTTGATTATGAATACGGCATTCCTCTTCACAATTCAAATTTTGAGAACATAGCAAATAAAACATTATACATCGTGTCCCATACGCTTCGGGTATAGGATCGATTGCAAATGCTTTAATGTTTGACCATTCTAAAATTTTCAAAATGTCTAGCGCATTTAGAGGGAAAAGGGACTAGAAGTGGTTTTGACTAAAATAATTAAACAACTATCAAAGGACAATCCAAAGTTCGACGAGGATTGGTCGCTTGTGAGTAGTTGGAAGCATGGTATTGGATGGACCATATCGACATTATTATGAATAGAAAAGATTCTATTAAGAATGAGTTGTCATATGGAAATTATGGAAATGTTTCCATACCGGATGGACCATATCGACATCATTACGAATAGATAATATTCTATTAAGAATGAGTTGTCATATGGAAAATATGGAAGCGTGTCCATATTGGGAATTGAATATTGAAAATCTATGTCTAGATTAGAAACTTTTATGCAAAAGGATGTTCAAAGGAATGTACTTTGAGTGAGAGACATCATATCTAAGGAATTGTCTTGTAACAATCTCCGATAGAGGACTTTGTAATATCATTGGCAATAGTCTTTGTGACTTTGGTGCAGTGACATTACGAAAGGATAGTTGCATAGAATGTTAGAATCTAGCATATTCTATAAGTAACAAGAATTTGATATTCTTTAACTTATGAAAAACGGATTTGGAGTTGTGAAATGAGAAGGATTGGAAATGTGTTCAATGTGATCTATTTCACAAAGTAAGAACCATAGGTAAACATTGTGTGCATGCTAGGATCATGGGACAAATGTTGGAATTCAAGTAAGAAGTTGATTACCCGAAACGACAAGTAATGAGTAATCAATATAGAGATAAATAAAAGGCATTTTATTTATACTCAAAGGTTTGAGGCCATATGGGATTAGTATTATTCTTGTGTTTCACATTTGCATGTTTTGACTTCCAGAATAATTGAGTTTATTAAGAATAATTGAATTATTCGAACGGGCCACAGTTGTTCATATGTTGGAAGTAGATATGAATGAAGACTGTCGTGAATTGGTGTGTGGATTGTCTAAAGAGCATTAGACATAAGCAAATGTTTGCTGCAACATTCATGAGTGCTTATGAATATGAATTTGAGCATTGGATTAAACCCACGCTCACTTGGATCACTCCATGAATTGTATCACGAGTGATTAGTGAGACGATAACATCTTATATTCTTGAAACCGAGATGTGTGAGTTATATCTTGCGAATCGGTTGCACATTGATAATATGTAAACGCACTAGTAACTTGGTGTTATAAAACATATTGTTGTGTGTGATTCGGTGCGTGAGTGCAAGCGAGCATTGTATCAAAGTTTATCCATTCCTTTTATTCAAAGTAGGATAAAGGCGATATCTTTGGGCCCCTCGATGGTTTAGTGATGACAAACGTAAATGCTCGGCCGGGCTAGGGCTAATTTGATTTGTTCAATTAGTCGGTCGTCATAAATTAGAAATCGAGAAGTAGTACAAAGAGAATGATTTGAAATCATATCTCATATGATATCTAGAATGGAGGAATATATGATCCCTTATCTAAGGACACGCATATCTGATAGGATCAGAGTTGACAGCGGCTTTGGAAAGCTACAATTGCAGATCGGGATCCGAAGTCATACGCAGAATAGTTGTTAGACTTATCCAAGTGGGAGACTGTTGGATTAGTGTCTAAGTCCAAAACTATTTTGGTATGTAATTGACCCGATGGTGCATGGTCCTTTTGGGTTGCCTTCACCAAAGCAACTTGATTGGAGAAATAAATAGAGAGAGAGAGAGAGGTTATTATGATTTATTAATATGTTATAAGAATAATATATTAAAGGAGAAATCATATTTGTTTAATTAATATTGGTCAATAATTAATTAAGAATTAATTTTGTGATCAAGTGTAATTAATTAAACTAAAGGGACTGAATTGTAATTATGTGATAGTTACAAAATAAGGTAAGGATTATCTTAAATATAGGGTGAACGAATTTAAGGTGATAATGCCTTAGAATTCGACTAGGATAAGGGTTTCTAAGACTTATCTTATGGTTGCTTGGTGGGCAAGCAACTAGATAAGGATAAGGACTAAAACCCTAATCTTTACACCTATATAAACCCCTAAGGCTCATGAATTCGTCTAAGCCTTCCCAAGAAGTCCTAGAGACGAATTCTAACACCTCTCCTCTCTCTTTATACCTGCTCCATTTTCTCTTGGTGTTTGTAAGCCATTAGAGGAGTGACACTTGTGACTCTAAGCCTTCCAAAGTCAATTCAAGGAGGAATTGGGATTGTTATTACTACATAACAATCAAGGTAATATCTTAAACCTAATTATATCTTAATATTGATTTCCTTATGCTAGAATTATGGTTTATAGTCTTGGATTTAAAGCATGTACAATAGAGAAACCTAGATCCAAGCATTAGGGTTTGTATGAGCACATAGGATGTCTTATGACCAAAACCCATCAACAATTGGATAGACTAAATGAGAGAAATAACACTTGTGGTTATTAATATATTATAAGTTCTAATATATTAATAATATTATTTAATTAGTTTGATCAAGAATTAATTAAGTGATCAAAAGATAACTAATTAAATATATGGGTTGATTATGTAAATCATCCATAACTTATATAGTGGGCTAAGAGGCTCCATGGATAATCAAGTTGGGTTAAACCCATTGGATGCTCCATGGAGGCTCCATGGGAGTTACAAACCCATGGGTCATGGAAATGAAGAGTGATGACACATTAGGGTTTACATGGTGTAACCCTAGATGTGGCAACACTATATAAAGCTCATATGTTCTCCCAAAATCGGCTAGACAAGTGAAACAAGAGGGCTTGGCAGATTTTAGAGTGTTATACTTTCTCTCCAAGTTTATTCCATAGCATTTGGTGTTGTGTGAAGCATTTGAGGCATCACACTTGGGGTGCTAGGCTCACAAGGTTTCAAGGAACATTTACAACAACAAGGTATGTAGTTCTATCTATTATTTAAGTTAAAATTGTTCCCCATGTATGCTAGATAGGATCATCGCCTTGGAAATCAACTTTGCATGATAATTAGACAAACATAGATCCAAGGTTATTAGGGTTGCATGTACACTTAGGAAGTGTTAGAATGCTCAAAACCCATCAGAAAATAATTATTAGACGAACTATCTAGATAATTATTTAGAAAATCTTCATTAGTTACATCGCTATTTGTGAAGTGCATACCAGTTATATGTAATCGAAACTGGATAGGCCTTCGAATAAGTGACCTTAGCTCCAAATTCACATAGAATAGGGGTAAGGCAAAATTTTCACAGATTCTAAGTCTATAACATCCTAATTACATATATCCTTAGTGTATCCACTTAGCAACTATCAACTTAGTAATGAAGATCCCGTTTTAGTTCTCAAGCATAAAGTACTTATAGTAACACCAAATACTCCTATAGTATTTTAATTTAATGTTATGTTCTACTGTTCTCATTGTGGTATTGTTGGTAAGATTTTAGACTTTTTACAACCACACATCTACACTTAGGCACATGCTAGTCAACCCTCGGATAATATAGTTGATCAAGCTATATCTTCCTAGTTTTGACTATATGTCTCTAAGTCTACCTGTGTTGCCCAACAATCGTAATCTTTTGTACTGTCCTAGTGACACTGATTTTAGTATGAATGCAGGCATGCATACTTACTTAAATATTTTATTATTTAAAGTATAAACTCTTGGTCAGAGTATTTTTAATCCCTATGTATTTATAGTTAGTATATCTTTTATGGGTTGATATACTTAATTCACTATAAACAATGCTCTGATACCAATCTGTCACACCCCAAAACCAAGAACGGCGGAAACGTTCTGAGGCGGAGGACGTTATGTAAAGTATCACAACAATGAAAAGTAGTAAACAAGCAACAACATCATCCATTGCATTAATAATATAATTTTAATACAAGTGTATTCTGAAAAGTTATGATAAACACTAAAGTATAATCAAAATGAAAGATGAGTCTTGAACGAGCTCCATCTTCTCTAAACCTTGCATCGATACCTGTCTATCAATGACCTGAGGATACAAGTATTTTGAAAGCGAGTATCAGCTTTAAAGCTGGTGAGATCATAAGTATTTTAGTGTCTTAATTTGTATGTAAGAAATGGTACGAAGGAAATGTAAGTATATGTGTGTATTTGAAATGTAAGTGTTTGTATGACATGTAATGAAAGACTTGAAAATGTTTTAAAAGAAAGTTCATGTGAGTAAGAAAATGTTTGCAAAACAACTGTAAACGTTTGAAAAACCCTAGAAATCCCTATGTTTCCTACTAAGTGCATCCTTCTATCAAGGCATCTAGTATTTGTGTGTGTGTCTCTTGTAAGAGTGTGTATTTTCCCAAATCAGACTATCATTATCAGAATATAGTTTGTACCTTAATGTTTAAGTGATATGATCACTAAATGTATGTAAGGGTAAATTAATGTAGTATTGTAGTGTTGTATTATAGGAACTACTGTTGTACTAACTACCTTAAACAAGTTTTATATCAAGGTATTATGTGATTAATTGTACCATACTATCGACTATGAAACACGACAATGTAAGGTCGTAAAAAGGTATGGCGTTTGGCACCCGCAGACCTACAGGTCCGGCTGTAGCTAGCAGCAAGGTGTAGGATAGTCAATCTAGTATAGATCTATACGCAAACTCACGCTCTCCCTACAAGAGACTCTGGCTACAACTCGGGCCATGACATTGAAGGCATGTTCCGATACAGTGGATCACATTTATGTTAATGTATTCATGTATATGTAATGTATTGTTACTTGTTCTAGTATCGTTGTATACGTTCTCTTTCTAGTATAGTTGAATATGTTCTGCTTCTAGTATAGTTGTATATGTTCTCCTTCTAGTATAGTTGTATATGTTCTCATAGTAATAAGTACTGACTCATGAATGAACTGACTCGTTGTATGACATCGCGTTCTAGTAATAGTTCTAGTATCTTCCTAAACTACCCATATGGTAGCTTACTAGTAATGTAACTGGTACGTATGAACATGGAAGTATACTCTTGCTACCCAAGGGTATTGAATGAACTGGAAGAACCTTTATGACTATATATGTACACATGATATATAACTAATATTTAAACGACCTTCGGACGGATACCCGATGTCCCACCAGACCACATCTCAAGCGTGAAAAGGAAATAGGGCGGGCAGGCCTTCCTAAGCCTTTTAAACATTTCTTATATAACTATACATATTTACACATGAAATTGATAATATATAAAAGCATAAAATAAGTTTTGTGAAACCTTTGAACATAATTATTATCTAAGAGAAGATCGACTTGATGTCAGTTTATAAAACGTGTTGAAAGCATGGGTTTGATAAAACAGTTTAAGTATAAAGAAACGTTTGGTGGAAATACAATTGTAAATGAGTTTGAAATTCAACATACAGTGTAAAATAAGGAGTTTTAAACATATAAAACGTTTATGAAAATCATTTGAAGAAATCCGTTTGGTAAAACGGCTAATGAGTAGTAAATCATTTGAATGTTGCTTATTAATCACATGTGATTAATATAATAACTAGCATGATTCTACTTGTACCCCCTATAAAACATTTAAAAACAGTTAAAACATTTAAAAGGTTAATTCAGGGGTATCAACTCACTTGCAGTGAACAGATCGGAAGGAAGTATCGGCAAGTGCTTGGTGTCAAGTGAAGACTTTAGACACACACAGTGATCCTAATTACATATGAAGGCATATGTATATAAACAATTAGTGATTAAAACACTAATTAAACATGTATAAACATCCTAATGCGAGGAAAACACTTTGGTCAAGTGCTAGGAGGCTATCGGGTTGCAACAAAGGAGTGCAATACCTCGTACGGGAGTTTATGGTCCAAAGACCATACGTGTTGGAGTTTACGGCCCAGGGGAGTAAACTCATGGCCGTAAACTCTCTATTGGGTCACTAAATGATGCTCAAAGTTATTACAACTTAAGTGGTGAAGTGCTTCAAGGCTTAAACAAGTGTTTGTGTGGGTTTAAAGCCTTAAAATGGTCTTGCTTATATGTTCACGGCCCTGGGACCACTCCCCCCATGAGTTTATGGCCGTAAACTCATGGTAAGAAGTACCATTTGATGTTTTGAGGTTCCTAGCTCATTGGCGATTGGTTCTATGTTAAGTTCTAGCCATGTGGAAGCATTAGGGCACAATATCATCCCTTTATAGAGTTTACGGCCTAAGGACCAATCCTTATGAGCTTACGGCCGTAAAATCTATGGGAACATGGTTTCTTGGATGCTTGAGGTCCTTAACACTTCAACGATATGATCTAAGCTGGGTTCTAGGCATAAGGAAGGAGTTAGGGTGCAATTTGCCCCATTTATAGGGATTTACGGCCCAAGAACCTGTCTTGGCCGTAAACTCCTTTGTTCTTGTGTTTCCTTATGATTTCTAGGCTATAAACACATTAGGGTACAAGTCCAAACTAGTTTCATTTCTCAAGGAAAGGACTAGGGCATCATTTGCCCCTTAAGGAAGGGTTCACGGTCCAAGATGTTCTTGGGCCGTGAACTCCTAAATCTTGTGGTTTTGTTATGATTTCTAGGTTAATAAGTATCTACTAAGCCATAATATACAACTAGAGAGAGGTGCTCATGTTTTGGGACGAAAGCCCGAAGATCCTTGAGAGAGAATTTGACTTTTCTCTAGTTGGAAATGTAACTAATGAAATAATATGGCTCAGAATCCTATATATACTCCTGGGATTTTTGGCAGAAAATATTTTATTTACGCAATGAACTCTAATATCATAGAGTTTTGGAATAATAGAGTTGTACAATATCCTAGTGCATCCTCTCTCCTAATATCACTCAAAGTGTAAATCCTGAAATACTCAAACTTATACCAAAAGTCTGGAAGTTTACTGCTATTGTTCTAACTTCTATTAGCTGGGTATGGTTTATACATAATGGAAATTTCGGGTTGTCACATTAAACTAAAACCGTGAAAATAAATATTATCCACATAAATCATATTTGATTAAATACATATAAACACATGTGATTATATGTATCCAATCACTTATGATTTAGGAAGATAAGATTCATTATCATGTTCTCGATTCAATTATTGATTTTTTAGACTTTAATCATATGTGATTAAAAATATCTAATCACGTATGATTTATACGGACAAAAAGTATCCAATCACATATGATTTATGTAGACAAGATTCATTATCATGTTCTCGATTCAATTATTGATTTTTTCAACTTTAATCATATGTGATTAAAAATATCAAATCACGTATGATTTATACGGACAAAAAATAATATTGTCCATACAAATCATATGTGATTAGATACATATAATCACATGTTTTCATATACACATAATCACGGGTGGTGGTGATGGATGGTGGTGTGAGGTGATGTTTTGTGGTGGTAGGTGGTGGTGGTTCTAAAGGTTTGTGGGGGTGACATGTAGGGTTGTGGGTGGTGGTAAGGGTAGTGATTATAGTGGGTGGTGGGTGGTGGTAGCGGGTGATGATGATGGGTAGTGGAGACGGTGGTGGTGATAGGTGGTCGTGGTGAGTGTTGGTGGGTGGGTGGGTGAGTAGTGGATGGTGGTGTGGATTGTGGCGACGGGTGGTGGTGGTGATGTATGGTGGTTTTGATGGGTGTGGAGTAGTGGTGGCAGGTGGTGATGATGGGTAGTAGAGGTGGGTGGAGGTGGATACTGGTGGTGGTGGTCTTGGTGGGTGATGGGTAGGGGTGGGGTGGTTATGGTAGGTGGTGGTGATGGTTGGTGGAGCGGGGTTATAATGGGTGGGTGGGGGTGGGGGTGGTAGGTGGTAGTAACGAGTGGTGGTCATAATAGTGGGTGGTAGTGATTAATGGTAGAGGTGGTTGGTGGGGTGGCGGTGGTGGTGGCATGTGGTGGTAGGTTTGTGGTTTTGGTGGGTGGTGAGTGGGGGTGATGGTGGCGGGTGGTGGTAGTAAATGGTGAAAGGTCATGGCGGCGGGTGGTGGAGGCAGGTGGTAGTGGTGGTGGGTTGTGGTGATAAGTGGTAGAGTTGGTGGTAGGTGGGAGTGGGGGTAGTGGTCGGTGGTAATGAGTAGTGGTGGATGGTGATCGTGGTTAGAAATGGCTGGTGGTGGTGATGTTGGTGGGTGGTGGTTTTCATGGGTGGTTGGTGGGAGTGGTGGTGATGGGTGGTGGAGGTGGGTGGCGGTGACATGTTGTGGTGGTGGTGGTGGTGGTGCTGAGTGGTGTTGTGTGGGTGATGAGTGATGTTGGTTAGTGAGTTTTTTAATTTTTTTACTTATATTTTGATTTATATTAATATTATATGATGATTTTAATTTAAAAAAATTATATAGTATAAATTTGTTCTCAAATGTTCTTGTAATTATAAATATTCTCGATTGAACACTTCATATATATATATATATATATATATATATATATATATATATATATATATATATATATATATATATATATATATATATATATATATATATATGATTGAATGATATATATTTCTTGGACTTTTTAGATTAACTAAAAGGAATAAGCTATTTATTCAGCATGTTCATAAGTAAATACTACAATTTCTAAATGCTTTTTCAGATTGGCAATGTTTTTCTTTTAAAAAGATAAAATATAAAAATAAAAAATAAATTATATGTTGTGTCTCATTCAATTTTGTGTTTTTTTGAAACCCTTTAATCCTTTATATTTGTTGGTTTGTTGTCACCAAACTCTTTTAATAATAACATACTAAAGAATCTTGTGTACCTGAAATGCTGCCATCGATCGCGTTTACTTTAACCGATAACCACTGAATTGGTGTGATTGTTGTAAGGTTATTTTTAGCATAAGCAGCATATCTAATTAAACATTATTTTAGTAATTATGTACTTATATATACTTATAATAATTCTTTCTGATAAATAAAAGTTTTTTTTTTTTTCGCCATTTGTCATACTTTCTTTCAATTTGTCAAATGTTATTTTGTGGTTATTTTGAATTAATTTTTTATTTTATATGTCTTTTTATGAGTTTTTTCTATTTTATTAAATTCACATAATATTTTAATATAATATACACAATAAATATAGTAATAAATGGATATCAATTTCAATAATTAACTTACCTTTTAATTTCAAAATTTTCAAAATTAAAGTTTATTAGTTTATTTTATTTATTTAAATTAGTATCTGTTTAAATTTAAAAGATAAAAAACATTTATATTATAGTAATTTAATATTTTTGTTATTTTCTTATAAATTCAAAGTTTTTAAATATTTTGATATTTATATTTAATTTTTTTTAAGTTAACTAATTTAATACATGGATCTCACAATTAGTTTATACTAATTATATTTACTTCATACAGTTAAACCCGATTTCACTAATAAAGTTGATGCATTCGGAAAAAAAAAACGAAAATTACAAGAAATAAACTAATCAGGCGTCTAACTCTAATGAAATAAATATTGATCATTTGATCAATGTTATAACTCAGTTACATACTTTTACTCTCACATCTATTTCAATTCCACCAATTTTTGTTGATTTTTTAAATTAAAATATTTTAAAAATAATAAAAAATGTTATAACTTTATGAAAACGATAGAAAGTAGCCAGACTTGCACAGTATATATAGTGGAGGGAGTGGAAGAGTAGTTTGAAGGAAAACACTCATTTTCTAATCAACACGGAGGAGAAGAGAGCTCTCAATTCTGATAGGTAGGTTATCTTTCTTGGATCGTTAAACCTTTTCTATATTTTTCTAATAATTCTTTTGTGACTCTAAACATCCATATTTGGTATCTCTTATGATTTATTACTGTTACACGACATTTCAATTTAATTAGATGCTTGCAATGAATTATAGTATTAAGAAGTATTAAAACTGTTATTATTATTATTATTATTATTATTATTATTATTATTATTATTATTATTATTTTGTGGTTTCATTTCTATCTCCCAATAACGGTGGCAAACTGAGGACACTACCAGCCGAAGGTAATCTATACTAATAAAAGAGTAGTCATTTTGCCAAGTGTCATAATATTATAACTCCTAATTAATATGATGTCACTTGTCATTCTATTAATTCTCCATTTTAAATTAATTAAACCTCCTAATTAATGTGATGTTATTTTCAATCTATTTATTCTTTATTTTAAATTTTAAATTTTATATTATTGTTTTCATTAGTTCATAAATAAAAAGAGTCTAATATATATGATAAATTAATTACACATATTTATTTGAATCAATAACTATAGTTTTACATAACTAATAAAAAAATCTCTTAATTAATAATGTATTTAAAATTTTATATAAAATAATTGATTAATAATTTTGAATTTTTTACTATGAATATTTAATCAATTTTGTAACCGTGATTTCCACGGGTTATAAACTAGTTAATAGACTATTTGTAATGGTTAACTTTTTTTTGAATAACATCCATTTTTTTATTAAACTTTAAACTTATTTAATAAAAACATATTGTGATAAATCTACTTCAATTTTAAAAAAGTTAACTAATTTATGCTTATTTATCTTTAAAAAAAAAACTCTCATAGCTAATGGTAAAATGGTTTTTAAACTATGTACCCATAGTAAAAATTTATAAAGATAAAAACACTACCATTGTGCTATCTATCTAGTTATAAATATAAATTTTGATGAGTTGGGATGTTATGATCTAAAACACAAAGCCATATTGGTGAATCTTGATTTTAAGAATATATGATTGATTTTTTATCAAAAGAGAAGTTGGTGAATTTCCGACAATGTTACAACCTTAATTCGTTTTCCATTGTATACATATAATTTATCCTTCTAAAGTAAACTTTTGCGCCTAAATATTGCTCTTTGTATTTTTGTCATGGTTCGGAGTACGAAGATAGGGTGTTGTTCACATTATATGGTTTTCATAAGAAACCGAAGACACATGTTAAACTTACATCTAAAAAAGACAAAAGCAAGGAAGTCGTGAACGTAAGGTTTGCCTTGTTTCAATAGGAAAAAATACGTCATATGCCATTACCCATAGCAAAATAAAAAATATATATATAAAAAAAAATATGTTTTTTGTGGACTTGATCTTGCCAACACACCAACGTAGCCACGTGAAATAGGAAAAGAAAGAAAAAGGTAGAAAAATTATAAAAGGTATATGATTTGTAGTGACATCGGTATAAAATTATAAATATATGCCACAATTTATGTAATTTATTTCACTTTATCCTTAGAAACAATATATTATGTTAAGATTTCTTGTATGTACTCTTAAAAAAAGTTTCTCCGTCATCTCATTTCGTATGTGCCTTAGAGTTCTGTTTTTGTACATTGTTTAGCTTCCTGTTGGTTTTATGTTCTTTAATAAAATCTATTCTTCCGTTAAAAAATATATATAGTCTTCATTGTGATCACTCAACCTGAGTAATTTCAAGAGACAAGCTTATTATTGTTGTTATTATTTTTATTATAATTATCAAATATAATCTAAATTTTAGGACATGAGACACCAATCAAATACCAAATTATTATTAATGCAAATATGATATGTAATGTTATATCATTCTAAATATTATCCTGACAATTATTTTAAAAGCCATTTGAAGAAGATTTAAACACCACACGAAACCGACAAACACAAATTTGAACACCATGATCTCAAGTTTCATTTTAAAGAACTTTTACGAAATGTTTTAAAGCATATCTCCAATTACTCAAATAAGATAGATATTGGATAACAAGTCAAGAAACACTTAAAAGACCTTTACATGGCATCTTTAGCTTTGTAGTCTCGATCGGTATAAGTAGTTGCTTTATGGACCTCCAATACAGAAAAGACTATTAACTAAATCGCATATTACGCATATATACATATGAAAAAAATCCGTCGATATATTTTTTCTGGAGTCTGATATTTTTTTTGCACCAATTTGATTAATATAACTTGCGCAGTTTGCATTAATTTTAAGGGTTGTCTCAGTTCATAATAATACTAGTAAGGTTGTGTTTTGTTAGAGTTAGACTTGAATTTCAGTCTTCTGATGTATTCATCTATTTTAATTCTTATGTTGGCTAAGTTAATTTCATATAAAGAGATGATTTGTTTGCTTCATATGTTTTTTCATTTTATCAAATCAATTAAGAGGCATTTTCAAGATATTTTTTTCGGTTAAAAAAAACTTGAATTTAAGTTTTTAAAAAAATGTAATATTTTCAGGGATCAAAGCAACATGGGGTGACGACACAGAAACTTCTTATAGTAGTAGCACCAAAAAATAATAGTAACACTAATTTTTTTTATAGACGTTGCATTTTAATAGAAAAACAATTTATTATTATTATTATTATTATTATTATTATTATTATCAACACTGAAGTTCCCAAAAAATAATAGTGACACTAATGTTTTTTTTTATAGATGTTGCGCCTTAATAGAAAAACATTTTATTATTATTATTATTATTATTATTATTATTATTATTATTAGAGAGCGAAAAAAGAGTAGTGGTTCGAAACCCCAAAAAACCACTTAAATCCGCATTCTACTTTGAGTTGTCCTATAATAATTAGCATTCATCTATAACTAATTAGTATTACGTGAAATGAATATATTGTAAATCATAAATTTGTGAATTCTTAACTTTCCTTAATATAAAAAAACATGTAGACATTTGATTATAATTAAAAATGTTTATAAAAATCTTATGCGGGATGAGATGTATTTTTTTCTAAAGAAAGGAATTTAATTATTAAGCTATCACATTTGTTAGAGGACCTTTCACATGCCTTTCTCAATTCTTTACGTGAAACATTTTAGCCTTTAACTTTTTGGTGGGATTGTCATTGTAGTTCCAAAACCATGTTCAATGATATGATTTATTCATCCAAATTATTATGTTGGTTGTAGATTCATTCTCCATCATATTCCTAACGTGCTACGATCATATATATGCATATTTCAGGTTTGAAATTACCTCTCGAGTTGAGAGTTGAACGTTTTCTAGCTGTCTATCATCTCACCCGTTTTACGCATATTTAATCTTTGTTCTATGGCCGAAGATGGTGTTGCTCTTCCAACACAGAGAAAGTGGAATTTTCCGATCTTTGTTTTCTTCAAAGATCTTAGGTACCTTTCATGTTTGCCTGCTCCTTTATTGAGAATCATTTAGTTTATATATAGTTGGAATAAATGAATGCTCAAGTTCTTATATCTACATTATCTGAAAAATCTATTGGCTACAGGAATAGAAAGCCCCAAAAATATGTAACGTATTATCTTGATGCTAAAAAATCATTATGTTTTTTGGTCATGCTAATTAAAATTTATATATATATATATATATATATATATATATATATATATATATATATATATATATATATATATATATTTACTAACTTATAAAAGAAATCATACAATTTCTATAAATAGATCCAATAAAATAATATTATTTTTTAAGACGTTCAAGTCTCTAAACGTAAAGTACAACTAATCATGAATAAAATAATATTAAATTTTAATCTGATTACCTTTGAAATCTTATCTCTTCCAAAAATTTGACCCGATCTCTTATCCAATTAAAATAAAACAAATAATCCATTATATAGGCCCTTTTATTTGTAACTTTTTTAAGTTTTATTTATTATTTATGCCCTCTAATCGAAATTGACCAGTCAGTTGTAAAATCAAATATTTTGTTTAATATGAAGAAAAAATATCTATGTATGATTTATGAATAATAGAAAATTAGTATTTCATTTGTTATTCTGTTCCATGAAATATGGTTGTATTAATTTTATTATTTTTCGGTTTAAAACTTTAGATAGTAAAGTGGATAATAAGATATATCCGTTTAGACTTATCTGTATCAAGCAAATCGGGTTGTTAAGATTAACTTTGATTCTCTCTTTTATTAACTTTATCAATACCAATAAAAGTATAAGCAAGTCACTTCGTATGGATGTATCATGATTTCTAAAATGAAGGACTATAAACGTACACTACACACCAAAATATTTATTATTTTTGTATTGCAAGAGTTACATTTATTTGTTGCCGTAAAACCGATCGATAACAATATGCATATGTTTTGTGTTACTTGAAATCTAACATGTTTCCGTATAAAACTTATTGCCGAATGAGAAACTATTTTTTGCCGCCGCTTTGCGCGGGTCTACGGCTAGTGTGTGTGTGTGTGTGTGTGTGTATATATATATATATATATATATATATATATATATATATATATATATATATATATATATATGTTCAGATTCATTTGAGATCATATTATTTTTATGCAACCGTGAGACGCAATCTAAAAACAATTTTAAAATACAAAAATAAAAAGAAAAATCCGAAAAAAAATTTTAACTATTATTTTCGTTGCTTTTTTACCTAAAAAAATTAAAAAAGTTACCTTTTTTTTAAATACATGAAATATTCTAATGTGATCTTTTGAATATTAGATTATTCTATTAGATTTTTTAGATACATAGAATATTTTATTAGAATATGTAAAAAAATGGAATTTTTTTAATTTTTTATTTGGTATTTTTTTTTTTTTTTTTTGGAAAATATAAATGACGAATATAATATTTGAAAAAAAAAATTCGGAAATTTTCAATTATTTTGAATTTTAAAAATGTTTTACTTATCTACAAAATGAGTAACTATAATTGCTTCTCACGGTCTCACAAAATTAGAATGCTTCACATTAACCTAACCCTATATATATATATATATATATATATATATATATATATATATATATATATATATATATATATATATATATATATATAGAGAGAGAGAGAGAGAGAGAGTTAGATTCAAATGTTTTCACTATCTATTGTGTGCATGTATGACTGATTCTGGACAAATCATTTTAGTTATTTTAAGAAAGTAATTAATGCATATTAAATGCTGAAAATGTAATTAATATTCATTATATCTTCAACATATAATATGCATTAATTATTTTCTTAAAATAACTAAAATGATTGGTCCAGAATCAGTTATACATGCACACAATAGATAGTGAAAACAAAATAACCTAACCCTATATATATATATATATATATATATATATATATATATATATATATATATATATATATATATATATATATATATATATATTTGTGTATGAGTTAATTACAATATTTAATTTTTTTATTCTAAATTTGGCTATATTAATGTTACGTAAGGGCATGAAGTTTGAAAGATTACATGAAAATATTTATTGATTTAAATTATAAACCTTAATCAAATAGGATTTAGCCA
This sequence comes from Lactuca serriola, assembly GCF_051521515.1. Lineage (NCBI taxonomy): Eukaryota > Viridiplantae > Streptophyta > Magnoliopsida > Asterales > Asteraceae > Lactuca > Lactuca serriola. Next base: position 173,014,119 of record NC_136408.1, on the reverse strand, counting down.
ATTGCATTTTCTATTCTTTTTCAAAAAAATTGTTGCAATTTTCTGGAACAACAATTTAATGTTTATGGAAATTAATATTGTCATTTATATTTTTAGTTCCAGCTACATAGCAGTCGCGAAACATTGAGTTAACCAAAATAATAAAATATATTAGTGTTAAATGGAGACAATAACATAATTGTTCGCCAGCAGTTGGGGATAATATGTTTAGTTTTTTTGGGATTTTCCATTACTACTTACTAAAATGAAATATTATTTGTCACTGATGAGAAGTTCGACATCATCTTATTCAGCTCATATAATTATTTTCCTATTTGGAACAAGTTAATCCACTATTAATGGAGTTCTTATTTTCTTTTGATATGAATCTGTAGGCTTGTCCTCAAGATGGACTCACTTGGAAAAGAAATTATTTTAATTGCTTTACCAGCAGCCATGGCATTAGCAGCCGATCCAATAGCTTCTCTGATTGATACAGCATTTATTGGTCGTATAGGTATCTCTCTTACTTCCTTCAACATCCTAGCATTTGTTTATATCTAATGATAATTAAATTATGCATTTTTGGGCTTTAATTGTCGATTGTTATGATATTCTTTTCTTTAGTAGAAGTGACATAAAAGCAATAGTCCAAGGATCAAAGTTGACTTCGTCCCAATCAATAAAAAATCAATTATGTTCATTCTTGATAATTTAGTGTAGTTTCTTCCTGAAAGTTCGTTTTTCTTTGAAAGCGTACATCTTTTTCATTAGGTGAAGACATATACATTCATGATTTAAACAATAATATCAAGAGAAACCAATAAATTGCCCTCTCTATACAGCATAGGAAAATCACTTCACTTACCTCCATCTAACTGCCTAGGAGGACATATATTGCACTCAAACTATTTATCTCAATACAACATTACCAAAATTTTAGCTTTTAAGATTTTAATTTCCATTGTTGTTATAGGTGATGAACTTGTTGATGCACCAATATTGGTTTAACATATATTTATGTTTCAATGTTTACCCATAATGCATGCCACCTAAAATACAACGGACTCATGTAACATCATTTTACTTTAATTACATGATCTCTTTAAAATCATTTACGCTTCTATTTAGGCCCAGTGGAAATTGCTGCTGTTGGGGTATCGATTGCCATTTTCAATCAAGTTTCAAAAGTAGCCATATTCCCACTTGTGAGTATTACAACATCCTTTGTTGCCGAGGAAGAGACTATAGAACGAATGAATAGAGAAGCAATCGAAGTTCAAAACACAGAGAAATGTTGTTCGAATCAAGAGAAAACTAAAGAATTGACGCAAGATGATGCCAAACTTGAAAACATGGAAAATGGTTCAACACTTACGAACGAAAAAAAAGAAATGGCAACAGAAAAAGGTAGATATGACCAAGTAAAATATCATTAATTACAATATTAATTTCTTCTTCTTTTTCATGATCTCATGGGTGTTTATAACTTGTTCTTGATTTATTTAGATTTCCCAAAAAGTCCATGCAAACATATCAATGTTACAAACAACATTAAAGACAAGTCGAAGCTAGAAAAACATAAGCGATGTATACCTTCAGCATCAACAGCGTTGTTGTTTGGGGCAATACTCGGTCTTCTTGAAACACTGTTACTAGTACTTCTAGCAAGACCATTTTTGAGTTTAATGGGTGTGAAATCAGTATGTATCTTTTACATTATAGTAATCTTTTTATGCTTTAGCATAACAATTAATTACGAATCTACCCTCTCTCTCTCTCTCAGGGTTCTCCGATGCTATTACCTGCACATAAATATTTGACACTACGTTCACTTGGAGCTCCAGCTGTTCTTCTTTCTTTGGCAATGCAAGGAGTTTTTCGTGGTTTTAAAGATACCAAAACTCCATTATATGCCACTGGTATTAATACTAAAACCTTTTTTTTATTTCTGATAATCCAACTAATTTCTTATTTTTGTGTTCCAACATATTTTCGTACTCTATGTAGTTGCGGGTGATGTGGCAAACATAATATTGGATCCAATTCTCATCTTCACTTGTAATTTGGGAGTTAGTGGTGCAGCCATTGCGCATGTTCTATCACAGTAACTATTCATCATATTTTTGTATAATTGTATTTTTTCTTCATCATTCATCTTTAAATTTAATAAATCACATTCATTTTTTAGGTACTTAATATCAACGATTTTGTTGGTTAAACTGATGCAACAAGTTGACTTACTACCTCCAAGTCTTAAGGCTCTACAGTTCAGTCGATTTCTTAAAAATGGTATGCAATGTATTTTGCGAAACTTTTTCTATATAATCAAATCGATTGTCTTTCCCTTTTCAACAACTTTCTAGTGTTTTCTCCACAGGATTTTTATTGTTGTTTAAGGTAATAGCAGCGACTATTTGTGTGACTTTAGCTGCATCATTGGCTGCAAGATTAGGTGCAACGTCTATGGCTGCATTCCAAATATGCTTACAAGTGTGGTTAACATCTTCACTTCTTGCTGATGGTTTAGCGGTTGCTGGACAAGTAAATGCTATTTAATTTCTTTTTAAAATATTGAAAGGATGCACATCGCTTTTAATATGAGGATTGAACAATGTCTTTAACCATGGAATTTTGTAGGCAATAATTGCTTCATCATTTGCTGAAAAGAACTATGAGAAGGCAACAGCTGCAGCAGCTAGAGTATTACAAGTATGTTTGAAGTGAATTTATGCTCTTAACTCAAAGGATATATTAATCAGAGAAATTAAATATTCTTTTATTTTTTGTTCTTACAAAATCCTATATCTATTTAAATGATGACATGTGTCACATTAGTATATTAAAATTTAATTAAATGAATATTAAATATTACATATGTCACCATTTAATTAGGTAGAAGAATTTTTAGGAACAAAAGGTATGAAGATATTTAATTTCTCTATTAATTAAGGATGCTAATTCTTTAGTTTACTTATAATATGGAAACACTATTAATAGACATTTTGCGAATTGTAGATGGGATTCGTGATGGGTTTGGGGCTTTCTCTTCTTGTTGGACTCGGTTTGGAATTTGGTTCTGGAGTGTTTACAAAAGACATAAATGTTAAACATATCATTGCGATAGGTGTCCCGGTAATTATCTATAAATCTAATAAAACACCCCTAGGATACCCTATTGACCACTTTTTTAAAAGTCAACCAATAATTAACTGTTTATAATCAGCTTTTCCAAAAAACAATGCAATTTCATCCTATAAAAATATTTAAAAAATTAATTAGGGTGTCCATATTGAAATATCGGATGTCTTTTTAGCCAACCCCATTGTTATAAGACTGATGTTTAATTGTTTGTCACAATTAGTTTGTTGCTGGGACACAACCAATCAACGCAATAGCTTTTGTGTATGATGGAATTAACTTTGGTGCATCAGATTTTGCTTATTCAGCATACTCAATGGTTAGCATTCACTACTCAAGAATTAACTAATGGCAACATTTTTCTGCAATAAATGCATATTTCAGCTCTTAGTTATTCAAATTGTTTTCTTTTTAGATCCTTGTGGCTATAGGGAGCATCGGATCATTATTTGCTTTGTACAAAGCTGCTGGTTTTGTCGGAATATGGATTGCTCTCTCCATTTTTATGGGCCTACGTGCCATTGTAGGCATATGGAGGTAACCTTCTTTTTATTATCATAGCGAATTTTGTGTTAGTTATCATTCCTGTTATCAACATGTAAGATCATAACATGCAACAAAATAACACTTGATCAACCACATAAAAATTAAATAGCATGACAAATGTACCACGTACTAAAATTATCTTACGAGGGATTTAAACTCTGTTTCACATGGATCTTAGAAAGTGACAATTTAATGGTTTAGTGATAAGTTGTTGCATGTGTTTGCAGGATGGGAACAGGAACAGGCCCATGGTCATTTCTTAAGAGCTAGACTTTTGTTGTTGTGTATGGAAATTGTAATAAAAGAACAAATTATCATCATAGGATGTTGTCGCTCCTTTTTTGTAAATTTGTAGCTCCTTGGTTTCTGGCTTATATGACAAGTTTTACCTTACCTTTGTTTGGAACGTCTCTTGCTTTAAAATCCATTTTTTTCATCCGTTATGGTGAAACAGTATTAGAAAAAGGTGATGTTTCTTACGAAAATTTCCAAGGACCTAAAATTCATCGGTATATACTATACTGTCTATACATTACCAAAAAAACTTCTAAAAACTTCTAAAGAAATATCATAAATTTATATCCCTCAGAAATCTCTCAAGTTCCTATGTTTACTTAGAAAATTAATAGATATTAAACGTTTCTAGGTACTTCCTTAGTAGTATTTTTTACCATTTTGTTATTATAAACAAATCATATTGCTTTTCTTTTAGATGCTAAAGAGCCTCTTATTTACCATAAAAGGGTTTCATTTAAGTTGTTTCGTAGAAAGTTCATCGGAACTTAAGAGGGAATACCATTGAAATTAAGTAAAAAATTAGTACTTATTGGGTTTTATAAAGGGAGAAAGGGATTGAATTCATTTTGTCTAATGAACTATTTTTTATTTCATAATGAAGTGATTTAAATTGATAAATAAAAGGATGCTTGAACCCGGGAAAACTAATGGTAAAAAAAATTGTAAATAATTATAACTAAAATTATTATAATATTAATAATAAAGATAAAGACAAAAAAAAATTAATCATAACACTACTCAAGTAATATCAAATACTTTATTCCAAAAATAGTTAAAAATAACTATAATAATTATAATAATAATAATAATATATGTGCTCCAACCAGCCCCATTTGCACTTATAGAGTTATAGGCTGATTCTACATTACAGTGTATGATTTGACTAAATAAAATAGGGTCCTCCTATATACATACGAATTTTTTAATATTTATTGAGATAGAATTTCGTGTCTACATTCAATCAATCACTTTTAATATTTATTTGTCAAAGTTTTCATTTATACTTCTCTAATATACACCAAATTTACAATTTACCCATTATGCTTTGTTACTTAAACATTTTAATGGCTCCTATTTTATTATTATTATTATTATTATTATTATTATTATTATTATTATTATTATCAGAGCCAAGAAAAGTTTTTGGATGGTTATGCATGATATATTTATTTCAAATTTATTTAATTTTGGTTTAATATTCTCTAAGAAATTTATAAGTTTTAATAAGTATGATTCAGAGACAAGACCAGTGATTGGTTGGATTAGCGTAAAAGCGCAGATAAGGACATAAATCGCGGTGTCAGGCCACAATCATCGTCGGGACGATTCGCCTCTATTCATCGTTATTAAAACAAATAAGTTTTCTTATAGAATTTTAAAGCAAAATTAATTAAATATGAGTAAATTTTCAGGCATACTATTCAAAAAAATATATTTTTGGTAAAAATATCAACAATGAACAAGATTATGATAATCAAATAAATGCTATTAAAGAAACTGTTAATAACATAGAACAAAGTTTGAATAATTGGACAATACCTAAAAATAATGTTAAACACAATATATAGAATAAGAACTTTTAATTATTTTCAAGGTTATTCTATTAAAATGACAGAACAAACTTTGTCTATTGGTCAAAATCAACAAAATTTACATTTGTTATCATCACTTAGGCATTTGGGAAGATTATGTTTTATCAAATAAAATTCATTCTCCTTTTTTTCAATGGTTTGAATTAATTTATGCCCCTAAACATAAAATTAATTACCCATTTAAAAATAATTCTATCACTCCCATTTTAGAAAAAAAAATATAATGATATTATTTCTAATAAAGAAATTATTGCTAATTTTCCACCAAAAGGAAAAATTAGTATTAACGATATGTTTATTGCAACTCTTTTAGTTCAAGCCCCAAATCAATTAACTACTGAAAAGGGTCTTCAAAAATTATTTACCAAAATAATTATGCAAATGAAACCTTATCTAGTATTACCAAGCATTTAGTTAAAATTGAAGAAAAAAATTTTAAAGATAAAAATGTTAATAAGCAAGATATGGCAAGCACTAGTAATATAAGTTTTGTTCCTTGCCAAATCAATGTTAATTTTAATTTAGGAAATACATATTTAATTAACGAATTAGAAAAAAGACTTTCAAAACATCATATCTTAAACACTAACAATATTAATACTCTTACAAATGATGAATTTGAAAATAGTGATATTAATAGTGAAACAAATTTTGAAACTCTTGCTCAACAATTTATTAATTCAAATGATGATATTAATCAACTCACTATGACTTTTCAAATCTTAATAAAATTCATCAATCAAAGCAAATCACTTTCGGAAAGAATCCAAAACCAACCATAAGAAATTCTTGGAATAGACCCTCTCTTCCAGATGTTCAACTTGAAGAACGAACTTTTCAATTTGATCGCTCTCAATATGATGGTAATTATGTTTATGAATGGAATATTGATGGCCATTCTGAACATCAAATTATGAATATTGTACAGGAAATGACTATGGCTGTTAATGCTTATAAAGCTCATAATAATACTCAACTTCAAATTGTTAATATTAGTACTTCTGGTTTTACTGGCAATCTTAAAGGTTGGTGGGAATCTATATTTCACAAGAAGAAAAAGATTATATTTTATCTGCTAAGAAAACTATTATAAAACAAGAAAATAATCAACAAATACAAACCTTTGAAGATGATATGGTTAACACTTTAATTTTTTCTATTATCGAAAACTTTGTAGGAGATCCTACTACTTTTAAAGAAAATTTTTTAAAAATTTTAATGAATTTACATTGCAGAAAACTTATTGATTTTAGATGGTATAAAGATAATTATCTTGTTAAAGTTTTTTTTTGAGACCTGATTGTAAAGAGTCTTATTGAAAAGAACGTTTTATTGTTGGCCTTCCAAAACTCTTTGCAGAAAGAGTTAGACAAAAATTAAGAGAAAATTTTAATAATTTCATCCCTTATCAAAATTTAACTTATGGAGATTTAATAAACTACATTAATAAAGAGGGATTAGCAGTTTGTGCTGATCTTAGATCCAAAGAAAAGGTCAAAAAAGATATAATTAACAGTAAAAATGATTTGGGAAATTTTTGCTAACAATATGGTTATCAGCACTTGAATGGTCCGTCTACTTCAAAATCTAAAGTATATAAGAAAAGATCTTCAAAATATTTCAGGAAAAGGAAATATAATCATCCAGAAAATTATAAAAAAGTCAAAGATTATGCTTCAAAATCTAAAAAGCCAAATTATAAAAAATCTAAAAGAAAATCAAAAAATATTATTATTTGTCATAAATGTGAGTGTAATGGTCATACAGCTAATAATTGTTATGCTAAGACAAAAATAAATGAGTTAATGGTTCGGAAGATTTGAAAGAACAAATAAGAAAAATTATTTTAAATACTGATTCAGATTCCGATTAAAGTATTTCTGATTTTCAAACAAATGATTTAAATATTCTCGAAAATATTACTTCAAGTTCAGAAGATTCTGATATTTGCGAATGTATTGGTAAATGTCGCTGTAATAATTTAATCAATGTGATTACTAGTAGTTCTATTAATGTTCTTTCACAAGATGATAAAGATCTATTAAACTCTTGATTCTATAAAAGATAAAAATATCCAAGAATTATTAATAAAGCAGATGCTTAATAAAACTAATAGCATAACTCCTGCTAATAATAAAATTTTAATTTAATATATATATATATATATATATATATATATACACACACACACATATATATATATATATATATATATATATATATATATATATATATATATGTGTGTGTATATATATATATATATATATATATATATATATATATATATATATATATATATGTGTGTGTATATATATATATATATATATATATATATATATATATATATATATATATATATATATGAAAGATTTACTGAAGCAAAGCCAATTTCTATGCAAGAACTTCAAGAAGAATTAAACATAGTAAAACAAGAAATAAAAGAAATAAAAAATGAAATTTTAATTTTAGAAAAAGAAAAACCTTCTAGTTTTAAAAACAAAAATATAGAAATTAATAACGAAGAAGAAAATAAAATTGAAAATGTAACTATTGGTAAAATTATAAATAATCAAGTTTCTTAAAAATAGAACACTCAAATTACTTTAGTCAATGATAATTTTAAAATCAACCTAACTGCTTTAATTGATAGTGGTGCTGATATGAATTGTATTCACGAAGGAATTTTTCCTACACAATTCTATGAAAAAACTGCATCTAGACTTACTGGTACCGGAGGTACAAAATTAATTGTAAATTATAAAGTTTCTGATGTTCATATTTGTAATGACCAATATTACTGTTATAAAACTCACCTAATTTTTGTAAAAGATCTCTATTCTTCTTTAATTCTAGGAACACCTTTCATTACAAAACTATATCCTTTTATGGTTCATGATGATGGTATAAGAACCAATGTTTTTGGAAAAGAAATTATATTTAAATTTTGTGAACCTTCTCTATATTCAACGATTAATGTCCTTATAAAACACAACAAACCAAATATCTTATTAACGAAATAAATAATGTTCGAATAACTAATCAACTAAATGATAATAATATTCAAAATAAAATAACAGGTTTAAAATTAAAATTTGAAAAAAAAAATGTTTGTTATAATATTTCTAATGCCTTTTGGAATAGAAAACAACATATTGTAAAATTATGGTATATAAAAAAATTTAATGAAAAGGATATTCCTTCAAAATCTAGAGCCATTTAGAGGTGGCAACTCTCGACCCAACCCGTAACCCGACACGAAAATAAGCGGGTTAGGGTTGAGATTTCTGACCCGCCAACCCACCAACCCGAAAACCCATTTATTTAACGGGTTGGGTTGGCTTAAGCGTTTGGGTTCGCGGGTCAACCCACCAACCCGCCTAATATATTTAATTATCTATTTATTTTAATTTTTAACAATCTAAGATGATATTATACTATTATTTTCTATTTATCGTATCCTTAAAACTTTTCATGAATGTTTTGATTTTTATAGTTTTATTTGGATGTTTATGACTTTTATACTTCATTTTATTTGGGTTTTTCAATTTCATCTTAAAATGTGTTGCTTATTAAATGGGTTATACGGGTTGTGAACGACCCACTGACACGTGAACCCACCAACCCATATACTTATACGGGTTAAGTAGGTTGGGTTGGGTTGATGGTTCCAACACGTCAACCCATGACCCGCCAACCCGCCAACCCATATATTATATGGGTTGGGTTGAGTTTATGAATTCCAACCCGCCAACCTGTGACCCGTCAACCCGAACCCAACCCAATTGCCAGGCCTAGAGCCATTCACATGAATAGTAAACTAGAAAGTCATTGTAAAAATTAAATCCAAGATTTAATAAATAAAAACCTCATAAGACCTTCTAAATCACCATGGTCTTGTTCAACATTTTATGTTATGAATGCCGTAGAATTAGAAAGAGGATCACCAAGATTAGTTATCAATTATAAACCTTCAAACAAATTTTTAGAATGGATTCGTTATCCTATTCCTAATAAACGAAGTTTGCTAAAAAAGCTTTATGATTCAAAAAATATTTTCAAAGTTTGACATGAAATCAGGATTTTGGCAAATACAACTTCTAAAAGATAAATACAAAACTGGTTTTAATGTTTCCTTCGGGCATTTTGAATGGAATGTAATGCCTTTTGGATTCAAAAATGCCCCTTATGAATTCCAATATATTATGAATGATATCATAACTCCTATAAGTAGTTTTGTTATTGCTTATATTGACGATGTCCTATTTTTTTCAAAATCAATTGATCAACATTTCAAACATTTAAATCAATTTCATGATTTAATTTATCAAGATGGTTTAGCTGTCTCTGCAGTAAAAATGCATTTATTTAAAAACGAAATTCGTTTTTTAGGACATGATATTGTCAAAAAATATTATTAGACCTATTAAAGAAACTTGCAATTTTCTACTAAATTTCCTGATGAAATTAAAGATAAAAAGCAACTTCAAAGATTTTTAGGATGCTTAAAGTATATCCATAATTTTTCAAAGATTTAGGGATTATATGTAAACCACTTTATAATAGATTAAAAGATAATCCTAAACCAAAGACTCAAAAACATATAGATATAATTAAATATGTAAAACAAAAGGTTCCTACTTTGTCATGTTTAAATTTACCTCATCCCAATGTCAATATCATAGTTGAAACCGATGCTAGTGATATTGGATTCGGAGGAATTCTAAAACAAAATTTTGTTAATTCAAAAGAGGAACAATTGTTTCGATATTACTCTGGTGCATGGAATGATACACAAAAAAATTATTCAACTATCAAAAACAAAATCTTAAGCATTGTTTTATGTATTAAAAAATTTGAAGATGATTTATTTATGAAAAGTTTTTTATTAAGAATAGATTGTCAATCTGCAAAAACTATTTTAGAAAAAGATGTGAAAAATATTATTTTCAAGCAAGTTTTTGCTCAATGGTAAGCCCTCTTAGGTAAGTTCGATTTCGAAATAGAATTTATAAAAGGAGAAAATAATTTGCTTCCTGACTTTCTTTCTCGATAATTTTTGCAGGGAAAATGAGTTTGTCGTCCTCTTCCAACCATGATGATGTGACAACCCGAAATTTATCCCGTCATTTTAACCTCTTCTTCCGTTAATTAAACTCGCTTTATTTAAATTGTCTGTTAACCTTTTTGGATTGGTTAATTAATTTGCGGACTTTTATAATGACTTCATAAGGTTTGGAACACATTAGAAACACCCTCAATAATCCCTTGAAGAGATTTAGTTTCAACCAAGTAAAAATACGACCATTTAATCGGGTGCGACCAAAAGCCCCGTTTAACGTCAGTATCGGGTAGATTTCCACCGAGCCACAAACTCAAACCCCTATATAAGGGTGAGTAGACTCCATTTGGAAACTTTCCACACTCTCTCTACTCTCTCTCTCTCTCTCTACAACTTGCTTTCATTCCAAAAACGTCCATTTCGAGCTCCAAAATCGTAGGTAATCTATCCTAACTTGTTGTGTAGCTTAGTTATCATGCAAATTCATGTTTAAGACATCAAATAGGAGCCAAATCATGTGTTTATGGCCCAACGACACTCTTGGACCGTGAACACCCTTAAGTGGAGTTTTGAAGCCCCAAAACCCCTCTAAATTACCCCTAGGGCTTAGATATGACTTGTGGACTTACACCTTCGAGCTTAGAACACTAAAACCTTGCATTTTGGAGAGTAAAATTGATTTTACGGCCCAAGAACACTCTTGGACCATAAACCCCTCTTCAAGGGCCGTGAACACCTTTTAAGGTGTTAGAATTGCCCTCAAACACCTCCTATGGCTTGGGTAAATGTCTTGAATCAACCACAATTGAAGTAGGGGCTTTAAACATTAAAGAAACTATGGGCATAGGAGTTTACGGCCGTAAAATCCCCTAGGATTGGTCCATGGGCCGTAAACTCCATAGAATGGCCAAATGATGCCTTAAACTCCCTATATGCCTTGGAAAGATGCATAGAACTTAATACCCATCCATTTAAGACCTTAATACACAAAAGGAAGGGGCTAGTAGGAATTTATGGCCGTAAACTCCATGTTTACTGCCATAAACTCCGAAGAATGATCTATTTGAGGCCTTAAACCATTCATAAGCCCTAGATTTGAGCCTAGCTTAATTCCACTAGTGAGATAAGACCTTAAATCGTCCAAGAGCACACCACCCATGAGTTTACGGACGTAAAATCATGGGGATATGGTCTTAGGGCCGTAAAATCTATAAAGAGTTTACTCTTTAAGAGTAAACTCCCTAACTAGGCCATACACACCCTTAGATGATACCCGGGACACCCCTAGCACTTGACCAAAGTGTTTTCCGCACATTAGGATGCGTATATGTGTTTAATTAGTATTATAATTACTAATTGTATGTAAACATATGTCATCATATGTTATTAGGTCACTAAGTGTGTTCAAGTTTCTACTTGACACCGAGCACCCAACCGGCACCTCCACCCGATCCACTTGCAACAGTTGAGTTCATACCCCTGAATTAACCTTCTAAATGTTTTTACATGCTTTTATGGGGGGAATACAAGTTAAAACATGCTAGTTATCATATCAATCATATGTGATTAATAACCAACATGCATAAGGATTTATCACACTTTCAGCTTTTTTACCAAGTATAATACTATAGATGGTTTTCCAAAACGTCTTTACTTGTTTATATCTTTTCTCAAATTGTCTCTCGTGTTGTATGTTTTACTTCTAAACCAGTTACAGCAGTGTTTTAAAAAAGGTTTTTCTTTACTTATATTGTCTTATCAAATTTTATTCAAAACGTGTTTATGAACGGTTTTCGAAGCTTGTTTTACATAACGATATCAAGTCGTAACTTCTTATTTTTGTAGGTTTTCCAAAGGTTTTACCAAAGTTGTCTTCTTTACTTCTAGGCTTCTACTTCGTTAAATGCATGCATGTACTTGTATAATTATATAAATAATGTTTAAAAGACTTAGGAAAGCTAGTTCGCCCTATTTCCTTTTCCTCGTTGGGATGTGGTCTGGTGGGTATTGGATATCCGTCCGAAGGTCGTTTAAACATTAGTTATATATCATGTATACACGTATAGACATAAAGGTTTACATATACCAATTCATTTCCCTTGGGTAGCAAGGGCATCCTTCCATTCATCATTCATAGATCAGAGACACTAGTAACTATTATAGGAATAGTAAGGAGGTTCTATTCACTCTTTCTAGTACGAGAATTCCAAAGGAGTCAGTTCATTCACGAGTCTATATCATTTCTCCAGCGCCTATAATAGAATTCAGAATACGAGATGCATCTTCAGGACACGGATCTCCCCGTCGTCAAGTTGGTAACCAGAGTCTCCTGGAGGGAGAGCGGGCATTGTATGTATAGATCTATACGGGACTGACACTCCCGCACCCTGACTGCTAGCTACAGTCCAAGGCCTACCAAGCCAAGGGGTGACAAATGTCATATTTATTCCGACGCTTGCAGGGCGTCAAGTACTCTAGTGTCAATCAATATGGTTACGAGTATCTCAATGTTTACCTTGTAATTCATGGCCTTAAGGTAACAAGAATTAACACTGTATTCTTAAAACAACACTCTCCGGATTACTCTTTGTTTTAGACCTTGCTAGCTGTATCGTTCATTTGATACTGTCTGTGGTCTGTGTTTCCTTGTTTTAGACCTTGCTAGCTGTATCGTTCATTTGATACTATCTGGGTCTGTGTTTCTTTGTTTTAGACCTTGCTAGCTGTATCGTTCATTTGATACTATCTGGGGTCTGTGTTTCCTTTTTTTAGACCTTGCTAGCTGTATCGTTCATTTGATACTGTCTGGGGTCTATGTTTCTTTGTTTTAGACCTTGCTAGCTGTATCGTTCATTTGATACTGTCTGGGGTCTGTGTTTCTTTGTTTTAGACCTTGCTAGCCGTATCGTACATTTGATACCGTTTGGGGTCTGTGTTTCCTTTTGTTAGACTGAGCCAGGCGTATCATTCATTTAATGCTCTCCTGGAGTCTATGATTTCTTTTTCCTTACTCAGCAGTACTTTTTGCTGAGGCATATGTTATTTTCCCTTAGGATTTTTACTAGTAATATTCTCCTACTCTCTTCAAAGTCAAATACCTTTATTTTGGTAATGATAGTATTTCAAGGAAAATTTCTCTTTAAAACATAACACTGTCGAGTCTTGGTAGAAGACTGCTTTTAATTAGAAAATATAGGATTTTTTGGAAAGGAGGCTAATACACCGTAGATTCTAAACTACTACTTTTTATGTAAAACCCCGTTTATTTATTAAATAAATTAATTAATTAATGAATGGCTTGTAGTCCTAAAAATAAATAATTATATATCAAAGGATTGTTCGAAGGGCTAATTATCATAGTTTTAGAAGTTGGGGGTTAAAAGTGTAAGTTTTGGATGAGTTCCGTAAAGAATAATGAGGGCAGGGATTACTTGGTAATTATTGCGACCTCATTTGGAAAGAATTTGTAGAGGACGGGTTGTTTTAGTAAAAATCGGACCTGGATTGTAAAGGATTTAATTGTTAGGGTTTATATGGTAAATATAGGATCTATTTTGAGATAAATGGGAGCTGGAGGGACCATTTTGGTCATCATGGCAGACTCGTATAAGGACCCAGTATATAAAGGTTATGAAACCCTAACCCTATAGACCCATTGCAGCCGTCACTCTCCCTTTTCGCATCCGGCGCCACCATCCACCTCGTTCACTTTTCCGATCGTCTAGCACCATCAGCGTAGTTCTCATCACCGGAAGTATTGAAGACCGACAAAAGATGGGAGCAACCACTACATCAGTCGACGACGAAGCTGGAAGACAGCAACCGCCACCACTTCATTGCCCCCGAACCGCCACCGTCGTGCCTTGCTGTCGGCGAGAACAAGATCTATCGACGAAGTGGTGAGTGCCGTTACTATCTCTCCGTCGCCATCCTCTTCTTCTCGTTTCTTGTCGCCATCATCAGTCGCATTCGGCTGTTGTCAGTGTCGTGTTGACCACCACCGCTCAGGAACTCGTCCCACAGCAGCCAATAGCCAGCTGCCACTGCCAGAACAACCTTCATGCAGTTTCCGGTTGAGATTCACCACCGAGGGGCCAGCAGCAGGGTTTATTCGTGAAGGCCTGTCACGGTGATCTTCGGAGACACATATGTGTGAGCTTGTGGCCGGCAAGCTTGGAAAGCCAGCATGGCTGCCAACCATGGTGGCTGCCGCCGCTAGTTCCTTTTCTGCCACCATTAACCGCCATGTATGGGTGGCTGTGAGTGTGATATAGTGTCTGTGTGCGTGTTATGATGTGTTAGTGAGTATAGCTGCGTGAGATGTGCGTGGGTCTAGCCAGAAATCAAGAATTGCCACCGCCACCACCATAAGGTGGTGGTTGCCGCCATAAACCAGCATGTGTGTGTGTGTCTTAGTGGTTGTGTGTGTTTAGTCGAGATTAGCATTGTAAAATGTAATTAGACATCGAAATAATGAAATGAATCTCTAACCACCACCCACCACCGGCCGCCGTGTCGGGTGGCGGTGTGCTTAGTTGTATCGAGATTGCTAGTTTGGGGTCTTTGGACAAGGGACTAAAACCCTAATGGGCCCAATGAAGCTTAATGGTCTCTAATGGACCCAATAAAACCCTAATGAGCTTAATAATATTTTAGTGGGCTTAATAGGCCCAATAAAGCCCTAAGTGATCTAAAAGCCCAACAAATTAATAAATGGGCTAGTATTGGGTTTGAAACCCTAATTAGGGTTTGGAAAACCCTAATGCCATCAAAACCCTAATTTTGGGGAATTAATCTAGACACACGAGAATTATTTAATAACTTGGAATATTAATTAATAATCATTGGCATAAATTAATTTAAGTAATATTGGACTTAATGGATTATGTCCTTAATGGATTAAATCCTTAATGGGTTAAGTAGGAAACTTAACCCTAATCATCATTTTATGTGAAACCCTAATTTCACTTGGGTTTATTGTTGGGCCTTTCTGTTGGGCCTTGATGATTTGGGTTATTAAATGGACTATCCAAGATCAAACAAATGGTCTAGAGTAATTTAATGTGCATATGGTAAGGCCCATGTAAGGGGCTTGGGCCCAATTTTGAAAATTGGGCCATAGATGGGCCATAGGTTAGGCCTTAATGAGTATATGATGTTGGGCCTTAGAATGAGACCATGTATAGGCCTAGGCCCAATTTGGAAAATTGGGCCATGTGGTGGGCTTTGATTCCTAGTTGACTTTGGGCCTACGGATTGGGCCTTGGGCTTGAATAAGCCAAGCTTGGGGTAATGTAATTATCCAAAGTAAGTGTTTATGGTTATGTAGTGGGACCCAATTATTAATTGGGTGATGTTTAGATATTGACAGATCGGGAATCTGTCATCCAGCAGCTGGGGTTGAGTCTGTGGGACTTCAGCAGTGTGAGATTGTGTCTACGGGACTTCAGCAGTGTGAGGTGAGTTACCTTCCAGTAGCGGTGGGTCTACGGCCACAATGCCGACCCACCAGCAAGAATTGTATGATAGATGTTTGTCTCTGTGATATTCATCTAGGGTTGCTACTACATGTGATATGTTATTGTGCTTGTATGATATGATGCTTTATGCTAGTGACAGTAGGGGGAGATAGTCCTTCAGATTACCGGTCGATAGGGCCGAAGGGGCGGTCATGCCCAGCCATGCTAGATAGATTATGTGATATATGTGTTATGTGGTAGTAGTAGGGGGTGAAATAGTCCCCAATATCCGGTCGAGAGGACCGAAGGAGAGGCCAGCTCCCAGACATGCTAGTCAGTATCTGGTCGAGAGAATGCTAGTTAGTATCCAGTCGAGAGGACCGAAGGGGAGGCCAGCTCCCAGATAGACTTGTTTGTATCCGGTCGAGAGGACCGAAGGGGTAGGTCGGGCACCCAGATATGCCTGACAATATATGTATGTTATGTGATTGTATGGTATGCGGTATGATGGGGGAACTCACTACGCTTCGTGCTTATGGTTTTCAGTTTTGGTTTCAGGTACTTCGTGTTTAAAGGAAAGGAGCCGGCTTGATCGCAGCGCATCACACTATGGTTTTCCGCACATGAGATCTTTGGGATTACACTCTGATATTATTTTATGATAACACGTTTGATTATTCCTACTTTGGTTTTGACATGACATGATATTACAGATGTTTTATTACACTGTTGGTTTTATAATGACGTATTTAAAAATGAAATTTTTGGCCTGTATTTTTGGGATGTTACAAGTTGGTATCAGAGCCTTGGTTTGAGGGATTCGGGCACACTCTCGGGTGTGTCTGAACTCAAACTAAGGACTTGGTATGAAAATTTTCAAAAAAAATAAAATCATTTTATAAAAGAAGTTTGAAAAGAGAAAAGAACTTTGAAAAGAACAAGGTGTGTGATGCGTGCAATCAGCCAAGCTCAAGTAAGTTTTCCCCAAGATATCCAAACATGTTATGAGATGTTATGATATGATATGCTTATGAGAACTGCAAGCTAGATTAGGGCTAAGGATCTAGGAGGATGCCTTATATGCCTATTGTATGTGCTTGTAGACTTGCATGCTAGTAACGATCAGTCAGTGATATGATAGCCTGCTTAGGTTATGTCTGATTGTATGAGCCTTTGAATTTCATGTACAGATTCCTGATTAGAAGATAGAATGATTTGATTGGTATATGATGGTTAGATTTTCCATTGTCCGAATGCTGCTTGTTTTGTGCTTTGTGGACTCTTAGTAACGTGAGTTAGCTATTAAGTGAATATGCTAAGTCACATGTGGCACAGGCTGGATAATCTCAGAGTGATAGATTTGACCCTATTGCGTAGCTCTCGTTTGAGTCTAACCGTTATAGGTATGAGTCTGTTACTTGAAGGATTATCTGATCTCTATTGCATGTGGCTATATTCATAAGGTAGCTAGTTGACATTACTGGGAATCTTTCAGCAGTTGAGGACTAGGTGAGTTCAGGAACCTAGGGAAGCCTAGGAAATGTTTCGGTGAGTTAGTAGTGAGGCTTAGTTAGACTTGGGTGTACCAGTTTGAGGAAGTGACTTGGAGGATCCGAGAGGATTGCTGAGGAAAGTATGGATAGGTGTGGAAGGTAGTATTGGGCCCGTACTACTGAAAGTACAGGATCCATACTCGAATTAGTGAGAGTCTTGGAGAATCTAAGAAGCTTCAGGGAAGAGTTGTGACCCAGTTTGGGGATGGAGGATGTTCCAATTGTTGCAGCTTAGCCATTGGCAAGCGAGCTAGTGAGCGTGACAGGGTGTCAGACCCTGAAGGATATGATTTCCAAGAGTTGCAGATGCGAGATCGATTGGGAGCACTTTGAGAATAGAGGTTCGTACCAGGTGCGTATAGTTGAGGGTCGCGGGAAGAAACCCGTCACATCCGATCATCTGGTGAAAGGGTAGCAGGGCCGGAGTCAGTGCAATGCGTACGAGAGAGTACACGAGGGAGTTTGTCACTCCAAGGGATTAGGCTGCCACAGGTGTGGCAGGGTTGGTCATGTCTACAGAAGGTGATCAGTATTTCCCCAGACGTTGCGAGTATGTCATCTTCTATTGCTAATAGATGGATGTTGGGGATACGTATCGCGTTGGAATTGTGAGTGAGTTTGGATAAGTCAGACCTCGGGTCGGTTTTCTGCTAGTGTTTGGGTTATCAGGGATCATATATGCCATCCAGCATGCCGAAAGGTCCTTGATGAACCCAAAGAGGGATGCATCTTGCGGAGTGGGTTCCACGCATACCGTTATCATTTTGGATCTTTGTCGGGATCTATGTAGGAGTATTATTTAGAGGATACTCGATCAGGGTTGGAGTGATTGTTCTCCAATGAAGTCAGCGTTCAAGGGTTCTATCATTGTTCATGTATGGTCGGTAATTGTTTATGGATGAACTTTGGAGTTCAAGGCACTACCGTTGCTAGGACAAAGCAGGTGACATGAAAAGGGTAGTGTCAGTCGCGGGTGTTAGATGCATAAGTGGTTGGTCATCACATGTTCAAGAGAATTGTATTTACGCATGGGTTGTGTTCGGTTAGAGTTCAGTGGTCCTGCAAGATTGGAAATGAGAACGAGGATTCGTCAGCTAGAGTGAAGATTAAGGTCTTCAGTGAACAACATGGGAGATGGTCTGAGGTGTCAGACTGTACCAGATTCAAGAGTACTCTTCAAGGTTTCATAGGATGGGTGATCATAAGGTTTGACTGGTAATTGATCGTTAGCATTGGTAAGCTCAGATTGTCGGCAATGGACTAATAAGAAGTAAGAAGGATTAGGGATCCTTCAATTCTCCCGTACTGTGAAGACTTAGTTGAATCTAAGGAGGGAAAAACTTTTTATAAAGTTCTCCAAATGTGAGTTCTGGTTGCGCGGGGTGCAATCTCTTGGGCACCTTGTCAACCAGAAGGGTATTCTAGTTGATTCGGCCAAGATAGAGGCCATGATACAGTTGGAAATTCTGAGGTCTCCCTCCGAGATTTAGAGTTTCCTGGGTATAGCAGGTTATTACCGGAGACTTACAAGGGACTTTTCCGAGATTGTGGTTCCTTTGACCTGAATCACCAAGAAGTCAATGGCCTTTCGTTGGGGGGCGAGCAGGAGGCAGCCTTCGAGGTTCTCAGACAGCAGTTGTACGAGGCACTGATTCTCACCCTGCCAGAGGGTGTAGATGATTTCGTGGTTTACGGCGATGCTTTGATCACCGGCACGGGTATGGTGCTGATACAATGGGGTCACGTTATAGCAGGTTTCGGGAACCAGGTTAGAGTTCCGGGTAGGACTCGAGTTCAGTTGAGGGTTAGGTCGAGTGCGTGTTCGACCCGGGTTGTAAAGTGTTGTAAGACTACGGGGGTAGCCGTAGCATTCACTAGACGTCAGTTAGTATGGAAAGTGTTGTAAGACTACGGGGGTAGCCGTAGCATTCACTAGCAGTCAGTTATCATGGGAAGTGTTGTAAGACTACGAGGGTAGCCGTAGCATTCACTAGCAACCAGATAGTGTTAGAGTGTTGTAAGTCTACGGGTGTAGCCGTAGCATTCACTAGAAGCAGATAGTGTGAGGGGTGGTGTAAGTCTGTCGGTGTAGTCGTAGCATTCACCAGGTTGGCAGATAGTGTTATAGTGTTGTAAGTCTGCGGGTGTAGCCGTAGCATTCACTAGCAGCTAGATAGTGATAGAGTGTTGTAAGTCTGCGGGTGTAGCCGTAGCATTCACTAGGTTGGTAGATGTCATGAGCGTGTTGTTGGAACGCGAAAGGAACAGTATTAGCCACCAGTTCGGGTGTAGCAGTAAGGACAAGGAAATCCACAGATTGGATTTCGGAATTTCCCAGATGGATAGATCTGGTTGAGCCAGTGATAGGAGTGTAGGAGCGCCACTACAGTTATGGGATCAGGAAAGCGATGGACTGTATACGATTGCTTGTGAGATAAGGCTACCATTGGTCAGGTAGCAACTACTTCCAGCCTTGGATTTGATGATGACAGGATTCGACATATGGATTCGATCGGTTAGATCAGAAAGTTGTTAGAGTCACAGTGGCATGATAACTAGTTGCAACTAGTTCTAGAGGAGGATATCGTTCAGAAGTCGTGTGAGGCGACTAAGTGGGAGTCCTTTGGCTCCGCAGCCGGGCCGGAACCCAATATTCCAGATGATTGGCGAGTGAATTGAGACCCAGGAGGTCTCGGTAGCTTGTGGGAAGCAGCCATGTGGCAGCATACTGTTTCAGGCAGTTCAGTGTTCAGGCAGTTTTAGTGTCTGGGCAGTGTTAGTAATGGTGTTTGGGGTTGCAAGTACTCACAGAATTGCTGGTTATTAGGGAGTGACAAGTCACTCACAACATGAGTACATGGGCCTTGGCCAGGTACAAGTGATCTGCAGAGAAAATTAGGTCTATGATCCTGTTTTATAATGGGAACATCGAGTTACCAGAAGTTGAGTAGCCAGTTGAAGGATAAAGTGGACTGGGTCCAACAATATTGATTTAGTATGAGTGGTCTGCCAGGGATTAATTCAGACCATCTCGAGACAGCAGATTCAGATCGAGTAAATGTTACCTTATCGCGAGAAATTCGTTCATTTACGAATTGTAGGGCTTTACGAGGATTGGTCATGGTTACCCTGGGAAGGCTAGGGTGTGCCTGGGAAGATGACTATGTTACTAGAGTGACTTGGTATGTAAGGATTGGTAACGAATGATTTCGAGGACAAAATCTAATTTAAGTGGGGGAGAGTTGTAAAACCACGTTTTGTTTATTAAATTAATTAATTAATTAATTAATGGCTTGTAGTCCTAAAAATAAATAATTATATATCAAAGGATGGTTCGAAGGGCTAATTATCATAGTTTTAGAAGTTGGGGGTTAAAAGTGTAAGTTTTGGATGGGTTTCGTAAAGAATAATGAGGGCAGGAATCACTTGGTAATTATTGGGACCTCATTTGGAAAGAATTTGTAGAGGAGGGGCTGTTTTAGTAAAAATCAGACCTGAATTGTAAAGGATTTAATGCTTAGGGTGTATATGGTAAATATAGGATTTATTTCAAGATAAATGGGAGCTGGAGGGACCATTTTCGTCATCACGGCAAACTCGTATAAGGAACCGATATATAAAGGTTATGAAACCCTAACCCTATAGACCCATTGCAGCCGTCACTCTCCCTTTTCGCATCCGGCGCCATCATCCACCTCGTTCACTTTTCCGATCGTCTACCACCATCAGCGTAGTTCTCATCACCGGAAGTATTGAAGACCGACAAAAGATGGGAGCAACCACTGCATCAGTCGACGGCGAAGCTGGAAGATAGCAACCGCTACTACTTAATTGCCCCCGAACCGCCACCGTCATGTCTTGTTGTCGGCGAGAACAAGATCTATCGGCAAAGTGGTGATCGCCGCTGCTATCTCTCCGTCGCCATCCTCTTCTTCTCATTTCTTGTCGCCATCATCAGTCGCATTCGGTTGTTGTCAGTGTCGTGTTAACCGCCACCGCTCAGGAACTCGTCCCACAGCAGCCAATAGCCAGCCACCACTGCCAGAACAACCTTCATTCAGTTTCCCGGTTGAGAATCACCACCGAGGGGCCAACAGCGGGGTTTATTCATGAAGTTCTGTCACGGTGATCTTCGGAGACACATGTGTGTGTGCTCGTGGCCGGAAAGCTTGGAAAGCCACCATGGCTGCCAACCATGGTGGCTGCCGCCACTAGTTCCTTTTCTGCCACCATTAACCGCCATGTATGGGTGGCTGTGAGTGTGATATAGTGTTTGTGTGCGTGTTATGATGTGTTAGTGAGTATAGCTACGTGAGATGTGCGTGGGTCTAGCCGGAAATCAAGAATTGCCACCGCCACCACCATAAGGTGGTGGCTGCCGCCATAAACCACCATGTGTGTGTGTGTCTTAGTGGTTGTGTGTGTTTAGTAGAGATTAGCATTGTAAAATGTAATTGGAAATCGAAATAATGAAATGAATCTCTAACCACCACAGGCAGCCGTGTCGGGTGGCGGTGTACTTAGTTGTGTTGGGATTGCTAGTTTGGGGATGTTTGGACAAGGGACTAAAACACTAATGGGTCCAATGAAGCTTAATGGACTCCAATGGACCCAATAAAAGCCTAAGGGGCTTAATAATATTTTAGTGGGCTTAATAGGCCCAATAAAGCCCTAATTGATCTAAAAGCCCAAAAAATTAATAAATGGGCTAGTATTGGGTTGGAAACCCTAATTAGGGTTTCGAAAACCCTATCAAAACCCTAATTTTGGGGAATTAATCGAGACACACGAGAATTATTTAGTAACTTGGAATATTAATTAATAATAATTGGTGGAAATTAATCTAAGTAATATTGGACTTAATGGATTATATCCTTAATGGATTAAGTCCTTAATGGGTTAAGTACGAAACTTAACCCTAATCATCATTTTACGTGAAACCCTAATTTCACTTGGGTTTATAGTTGGGCCTTTCTGTTGGGCCTTGATGATTTGGGTTATTAAATGGACTATCCAAGATCAAACAAATGGTCTAGAGTAATTTAATGGGCCTAGGGTAAGGCCCATGTAAGGGGCTTGGGCCCAATTTCGAAAATTGGGCCATAGATGGGCCATAGGTTGGGCCTTAATGAGTATATGATGTTGGGCCTTAGAATGAGACCATGTATAGGCCTAGGCCCAATTTGGAAAATTAGGCCATGTGTTGGGCTTTGATTCCTAGTTGACTTTGGGCCTACGGATTAGGCCTTGGGCTTGAATAAGCCAAGCTTGGGGTAATGTAAGTATCCAAAGTAAGTGTTTATGGTTATGGAGTGGGACCCAATTATTAATTGGGAGATGTTTTGATATTGACAGATCGGGAATCTGTCATCCAGCAGCTGGGGTTGAGTCTGCGGGACTTCAGTAGTGTGGCATTGTATCTACGGGACTTCAGCAGTGTGAGGTGAGTTACCTTCCAGTAGTGGTGGGTCTACGGCCACAATGCCGGCCCACCAGTAGGAATTGTATGATAGATGTTTGTCTCTGTTATATTCATCTAGGGTTGCTACTACCTGTGATATGTTATTGTGCTAGTATGATATGATGCTTTGTGCTAGTGACAGTAAGGGTGAGATAGTCCCCCAGATTACCGTTCGATAAGGCCGAAGGGGCGTCATGCCCAATCATGCTAGATAGATTATGTGATATATGTGTTATGTGGTAGTAGTAGGGGGTGAAATAGTCCCCAGTATCCGGTCGAGAGGACCGAAGGGGAGGCCAGTTCCCAGACATGCTAGTCAGTATCCGGTCAAGAGGACCGAAGGGGAGACCAGCACCCAGATATGCTAGTCAGTATCCGGTCGAGAGGACCAAAGGGGAGGCCAGCTCCCAGATAGACTAGTCTGTATTCGGTCGAGAGGACCAAAGAGGTAGGTCGGGTACCCAGATATGCCTGACAATATATGTATGTTATGTGATTTTATGGTATGCGCTAGGATGGGGGAACTCACTAAGCTTCGTGCTTACGGTTTTCAGTTTTGGTTTCAGGTACTTCGTGTTTAAAGGAAAGGAGTCGGCTTGATCGCAGCGCATCACACTTTGGTTTTCCGCACATGAGATCTTTGGGATTACACTCTGATATTATTTTATGATAACACGTTTGATTATCCTACTTTGGTTTTGACATGACATGATATTACGGATGTTTTATTACACTGTTGGTTTTATAATGATGTATTTAAAAATGAAATTTTTGGCTTGTGTTTTTGGGATGTTACATTTTATAAAGTTATTTTGAATAAAATGCTTACTTACACAAATGACACTAAATACTTATGAACTCACCAGCATTTATAAAAATGATGATACCCGCTTTCAAAATAACGTGTATTCTCAGGTCAGCAATAGATAGGTACACCCACGAGCTTTTGTGAAGCCAACCTAGAACCGAGCTGCATCTATTTTAGTTTCTTTATTACTTTGATGTCTCTATAAAATGTAACTTATGTAAAACTATTACTATTAATGCAATGGTTGTTGTACTTTGATTACTATACTGCATATGTTGTGATACTTGACATGACGTCATCCACCCCAGAACGTTTCTGCCGTTCCGGTTTTGGGGTGTGACAGATTGGTATCAGAGCATTGTTTATAGTGAGCTTAGTATATCAATTCATAAAAGATATATAGCCTATAAATACATAGGGATAAAACACTGTGACCAAGAATTATACTTTAAAATATAACCATACTTTACCAAAGTATAAGAACATCCAGAATCTAAACACTCGAACAAAGTATCACAAGAAGAACAAGAATAAAAGTCTTTGGATGTTGAGCATTACCGTCAAACCTGGGCAATTATGTAATCGTAAGCTGGAATAAATGTAACCTGATCAACTACATTTATTCGAGATGCGATGAATGTGTGCTTGGGAGTGATAGTGGTGTTACAGCAGGGCTTAAACTTACCATCTAGGAATGCTAGAGCCAAACATAAAGTTTAAAAATACTATGGGAGTATTTTGGAATACTAAAAGACTCACATTAATCCCAAAATCATGTTCAGAAGTTAAGAATCAAACAAAAAATTAAAATACCATAGGGGTATTTTAGGATCCATAGATAACCTTGTGTGAAAAAACTAAAAAGATCCCTTATTGATATACCTATGATTACAAAGGGTATACTTCCAAGGTTATATATAATAAGGATCCCATAGACTGAGAATGTGTGGTTTCGCTCTACTTCCTTTTCCTCGTTGGGATGTGGATATAGAGTAGTATCACATATTCGAAGGCCTATCGGATCTAGGTTATATATAATTTGTGTACCCTATGTAATGGTAGCAGGACTCGATATGGATCACCCAGTGAAATGTTAATAATCTCTTAGGATTCTTTAGACATTTCCATTCTCGCTCGAACCCTGTAGAAAACCCTATCCACTTCAGTGTTCGACAGAAGAGTTGATTCAGACCCAGAATAGGTTCACTGAGAAGATTTCCGGTTCGGAAATAAATGAACCAAGACGAGACTATTGAAACCACCAAGTGCCTATACCTTTTTAGGGACATCGGTGGGAAATTCGCCTGAACTTCTGAGATTTCTGGTCATCCATCATGAAGTGATGACACTCAGAGTCATGATTGGAAGTAAGGCGGAATAGAAATTCAATATGTCTTCACAAGAAAAGAACCCTAGGTAACTATCCGAAGAAAACCAACGTCGGTCCCAGTCAAGGATATGAGGTAGACAGACGGAGCCGGTACATGGAACCCGAGAAGTGTCTTTTCCTCATATTCGTCACACTAATACACCCATAAAATAATACAATTTAGTGAGTTAGTGAGTACACTACTCACAGTATGTGTTAGGTAAATCGCCTTTTCCCGTCGCAAGTAATACGATTAGATTGGATCTCAAAACCTTGATTGAGAATGTTTAGCCATAAGCCTTCATGAGCCTTTCTTCTGTAATTTCGTTCCGAACTTCCCTCAAATCTTTCCAAGCCGGAGAGTGGACCTTTCCAGCATAAAGATTATTTAGTAGGAACAATTCCCATCTTATGGCTTTCCGATACCCTTACCCCTACCTTGAAACCCGGACTACATCATAGGGAAGTAGGTCGACACTCAGACAACCAATATCCGAGGCGCGGGAAAAATTTATGCCTAATATAGTAAGGATAGACACGTCTAAGGGTTAACCATCATCTCTCATCAGCTTGTGTTCCTTTCCATATAGGAAAACCATGCCTCCGAAGAAGCGTAACAAATCCACTGGCAAGAAACCTACTCTCCTATTCGATGAAGCTATGTTCCAAGCTGCAGTCTCGGCAGCCGTAGCAGCTGTCATGGCTCATCTGAATGCTAACAACACCAATGTTAGCAAGAGCCCTATCGGGATTCCCGATACCAGCTATGGATAGCAGCAACCAACACCTGCATGCCCAGCCACCCAAGAACCTCAGCCAACACCACTGAAGAGAAAGTTCAAGAGCGAGAAAGGAAGTACCTCGGCTCAAGGACCTTTTGAAGGTCAGCAAGCTGAGACAGTCAATACCCCTGTCAACCCTTCCATCCCGACTTCAAGAAGACCATACCTAGGAAGCCTTCCCCACTGCAGCATGTGTAGCTACCATCATCATGGCGTATGCCGAGAACTCTGTTGTACTAGGTGCAACATGGAGGGTCATACCGCTCGCGTCTGCTGAACCCCGATTGAGTTCATCACAACAACCACCAATGTGGCGACCAATCCAGTTTTTCGTCTATGTGGTGAGATTGGACACTTCAAGAAGGACTGTCCAACTGAAGGAAACGAAAAAGGCGCAGGAGGGGTCTAACTCTAAATTCCTAGGGAGAAGCATCAAGGAACCCGGTAGATTTTGGTACGTCTCTCAATCTCAGAACATTAACCGAAAACATTAAAAGGCTAATTCCAAATGTAATTACTTCCTCGTTAAGGCAAAAGTCGCAGCACTGTTATAAAATTTAAAATTTCATCAGGTAAAACTATAATGGCTAGATATATACGTTACGGCCACGTATAATTGAGATGGATAGACCTAGAGTGAGTGATGCCGCCTCATTTCCTGTTCCTCGTTTGGTTGTGGATTTATGGCGGAGTCGCTCAGTCAACAGTCCTCCCCACCTTAATTATACATGACTAGTATATGTTAGGCGATTATAGAAATGCCTCGTGAGAATCCATTCATGAAAGGTACCCTATTCAGAAACACTCAGGACCCCCTATAGTTCTGCGTCGACTCTACCAGTCCCAGTATCCGCGACAGTGATACACGGGATGAAACCCGAGACGCCAAGAACTTGTGTGCCCATTCAGCACAAAACCCTATCGCCCTCACTCTATATCATGTCGATGTACGCCAACTTCGACGCCCTTATCAATCATGGTTCGACTTAGTGCAACCATGTGTAAATCCCTAGTGCTGTGTAAAAAGAACTTTCACCGTAACCATTTCGGCAAATAAAGGTTCTTTCGAATCTAAAAATATTAAAACCTAATGTGATCCGTCAATCGTGACTCTTATTTCAAACCTTCCGAAGTACCCAGGAGAAGGGTACCGCACGCTGTTAACCAACCCCTTCTTAGACAGATAGAACCCGAAGCGAAAGACACTGCAGGCATTCCAGAAGACGATAACCACCCGAAACCCACTCCGTAGAACCCTAGAAGGACCCTTCACACCTCGCAATCAGGTTCGTGAATCAAGAGGATAGAATTCGTGGGACTGACTACTATGACTGAGTGTATACATGAGGGTGGTATATAATTGAGATCAAAAAGATTTAAGATGTGTGATTCCTCCCTACTCCCTGTTCCTCGTTGGGTTGTGGGTCTGGGGTGGAGTCGCACAACTGAACATCCTGCCGACCTCAATTATATACGACTGGCATACACCAAGTATTAGTGGTTAAGCCAAGTATGAGCTCTACCACGAACCTCATAGTAAAACCCTTCATCCTATCCCATGGAATGGGAGCTAGAGTCAAGAAAATCCCTGCGGGTCGAGCTACTATAATGAACACAATTCAGAAAATTGTTGTCATCCCAGTTAAGCCAACATAGTAGCTAACACCCTCAGTTGGTAAAGAAATCTGAGTCGTAAGAGTCAAGGACATTGACTACGACCATCCATTTACGCTTAATCCCACGAATTGAACATCTCAGCGAATATCCCGGAACCCTGGAAGCTGCGATAAGTTAAACTCTGAGAAGAGTGGATGAGAAGACTAGAAGTTCCGAGTAACGAAACCCTATACCTCTAGACTTAACCTAAACCAAGAAAATTCAGAACCCCCGGAAGAGTAGATGCAGAAGATGTCCGCACTACTCAGGCACTTCGTCCACCCCGTTACCGACGAATGGTGCCCAGGACACTCCATCTCCTCTCGTGGAGGAAGTCACTGTCGCCCTGTAGACGATAGACTGCATTCTCCGAAGTGAATACTAAAATGCTAAGAACCACAGGATAACCTCCGCAACCAAGAATACTTGAATAAAGTGCAATAATAGGTTGCGTAAAGCCTTATAACCCAGATCCCGAAGAGATTATAGACTTGACACCGGTCTAGGTGTTAGTCGATGGGTTATAAAAGAGCACGCGCTTTCTGCAACTGAAATAAACCAACGCCTTAGAGAATAGGGCATGTCTTAGAGATTCATTGGACTAGTAGGTGTTCCACGAATACTATCTCACACAGAAATAGTAGAACCACCTCCCGAGATAGTGCAACACTTCAGAAAATCTCTGAGGATTGAGTTAGCCCAGAGCAGAGCTTGCTATTCATGAAATAGCAAAGCAATTAAGAGCATGATTCTTTCCCGATAAGAATCATGTCGTGAAAGTGTCAACTAGACGATGATGAGAAGTTTAAAAACCTTCTAAACAATCGTCTGGTAGAACCCTATCTCACTGACTACGAGAGTTTTCGTTAAAGACATCTCAAGAACCAGAAGTGCAGGTTCATTTCGCACAAGGTTTAGATAAACGCCTGCAGCAAACAGATACCATAGACATCCAATTCATACGATGATCCAGAAAACCTCTGAAAGCCAATCGACAAGAAACACAAATCCAAGGATAACCCGAGCTTTCTAAGAACCAACCTGAAGGACTACACTCCCAGTATGAGAGAACGTTTGGAACTTCAGAATGGCGATCACGCCAGTGATGATCTCACCATAGGAGTACACTATGTTCTAAGTACTGAAAAGCTCTACCCTTTTGAGAGTTTAGGACCATCCGGGATTATTTACAAAATTAGTCCAACCCTAGTCAGACCACGACTACCTTCGGAAATTCCATTAGTTCACACCAAATCAAATCCACTTCTTAGACTTGAAAAGTGTTGGCCGACGTCACTCTTTGTATCCCACTAATCTTGATAGAAGCCATGGAGAACCCTAACCTCATAGACGCACCTGTAGGAATCACTAACTGAACGAATCAGAATCCGCATCCCGTAAGTGAAGGATGTTAGAACGCCAAGCATAGGCCAGAGTTCACTTGGAAGTGCGAGGACCAACCGAATAGGAAGTGCCCTCATACCTATACCCAATTGTTCATGATTACTTATTTGACTAAACCCTAATTTCGGGACGAAATTCCCTCTAACGGGGGGATGATGTGACAACCCGAAATTTATCCCGTCAGTTAAACCTCTTCTTCCGTTAATTAAACTCGCTTTATTTAAATTGTCCATTAACCTTTTTGGATTGGTTAATTAATTTGGGGACTTTTATAATGACTTCATAAGGGTTGGAACACATTAGAAACACCCTCAATAATCCCTTGAAAAGTTTTAGTTTCAACCAAGTCAAAATACGACCATTTAATCGGGTGCGACCAAAAGCCCCGTTTAACGTTAGTATTGGGAAGATTTCCACCGAGCCACAAACTCAAACCCCTATATAAGGGTGAGTGGACTCCATTTGGAAACTTTACACCCTCTCTCTACTCTCTCTCTCTCTCTCTCTCTCTCTACAACTTGCTTTCGATCCAAAAACGCCCATTTCGAGCTCCAAAATCGTAGGTAATCTATCATAACTTGTTGTGTAGCTTAGTTATCATGAAAATTCATGTCTAAGACATCAAATAGGGGCCAAATCATGTGTTTACAGCCCAAGAACACTCTTGGACCGTGAACACCCTTAAGTGGGGTTTTGAAGCCCCAAAACCCCTCTAAATTACCCCTAGGGCTTAGATATGACTTGTGGACTTACACCTTCGAGCTTAGAACACTAAAACCTTGCATTTTGGAGAGTAAACCTGAGTTTACGGCCCAAGAACACTCTTGGACCGTAAACCCCTCTTCAAAGGCCGTGAACACCTTTTAAGGTGTTAGAATTGCCCTCAAACACCTCTTATGGCTTGTGTAAATGTCTAGAATCAACCATAATTGAAGTAGGGGCTTTAAACATTAAAGAAACTATGGGCATAGGAGTTTATGGCCGTAAACCCCTCTAGGATTGGTCCATGGGCCGTAAACTCCATATAATGGCCAAATGATGCCCTAAACTCCCTATATGCCTTGGAAACATGCATAGAACTTAATACCCATCCATTTAAGACCTTAATACACACAAGGAAGGGGCTAGTAGGAATTTATGGCCGTAAACTCCATGTTTACTGCCATAAACTCCGAAGAATGATCTATTTGAGGCCTTAAATCGTTCATAAGCCCTAGATTTGAGCCTAGCTTAATTCCACTAGTGAGTTAAGACCTTAAATCGTCCAAGAGCACACCACCCATGAGTTTATGGCCGTAAAATCATGGGGATATGGTATTAGGGCTGTAAACTCTATAAAGAGTTTACTCTTGAAGAGTAAACTCCCTAACTAGGCCATACACACCCTTAGATGATACCCGGGACACCCCTAGCACTTGACCAAAGTGTTTTACGCACATTAGGATTCTTATACGTGTTTAATTAGTATTATAATTACTAATTCTATGTAAACATATGTCATCATATGTTATTAGGTCACTAAGTGTGTTCAAGTCTCTACTTGACACCGAGCACCCAACCGGCGCCTCCACCCGATCCACTTGCAACAGGTGAGTTCATACCGCAGAAATAACCTTTTAAATGTTTTTACATGCTTTTATGGGGGGGGGGGGGGAATACAAGTTAAAACATGCTAGTTATCATATCAATCATATGTGATTAATAACCAGAATGCACAAGGATTTATCACACTTTCAGCTGTTTTACCAAGTATAATACTATAGATGGTTTTCCAAAATGTCTTTACTTGTTTTTATCTTTTCTCAAATTGTCTCTCGTGCTGTATGTTTTACTTCTCAACCAGTTACACCAGTGTTTTAAACAAAGGTTTTTCTTTACTTATATTGTGTTATCAAAATTTATTCAAAACGTGTTTATGAACAGTTTTCAAAGCATGTTTTACATAACGATATCAAGTCGTAACTTCTTAATTTTTTAGGTTTTCCAAATGTTTTACCAAAGTTTTCTTCTTTACTTCTAGGCTTCTACTTCGTTAAATGCATGTCTGTACTTGTATAGTTATATAAATAATGTTTAAAAGACTTAGGAAGGCTAGTTCGCTCTATTTCCTTTTCCTCGTTAGGATGTGGTCTGGTGGGTATCGGATATCCGTCCGAAGGTCGTTTAAACATTAGTTATATATCATATATACACGTATAGACATAAAGGTTTACATATACCAATTCAGTTCCCTTGGGTAGCAAGGGCATCCTTCCATTCATCATTCACAGATCAGAGACACTAGTAACTATTATAGGAATATTTAGGAGGTTCTATTCACTCTTTCTAGTACGAGAATTCCAAAGGAGTCAGTTCATTCGCGAGTCTATATCATTTCTCCAGCGCCTCTAATAGAATTCAGAATACGAGATGCATCTTCAGGACACGGATCTCCCCGTCGTCAAGTTGGTAACCAGAGTCTCCTGGAGGGAGAGCGGGCATTGTATATATAGATCTATATGGGACTGACACTCCCGCACCCTGACTGCTAGCTACAGTCCACGGCCTACCAGGCAAAGGGGTGACAATTGTCATATTTATTCCGACGCTTGCAGGGCGTCAAGTACTCTAGTGTCAATCAATATGGTTACGAGTATCTCCATGTTTACCTTATTTTGGTAATGATAGTATTTCAGGGAAAATTTCTCTTTAAAACATAACACAGTCGAATCTTGGTAGAAGACTGCTTTTAATTAGAAAATACAGGATTTTCTGGAAAGGACGCTAATACATCGTAGATTCTAAACTACTACTTGTTATAAAGGTATTTTGAATAAAATGCTTACTTACACAAATGACACTAAATACTTATGAACTCACCATCATTTATAAAAATGCTGATACTCGCTTTAAAAATAACTTGTATTCTCAGGTCAGCAATAGACAGTTACACCCAGGAGCTTTTGTGAAGCCAGCCTAGAACCGAGCTGCATCTATTTTAGTTTATGTATTACTTTGATGTCTCTATAAAATGTAACTTATGTAAAACTATTACTATTAATGCAATGGTTGTTGTACTTTGATTACTATACTGCATATGTTGTGATACTTGACATGAAGTCATCCACCCCAGAACATTTCCGCCGTTCTGGTTTTGGGGTGTGACAAATGACAAGATGCCCATCTCTCAAAAGTTTGTTCCATTTCAAAATCAAAATCGTTTTTCTCCTTTAACTCCTACTTCTAAAAATTCACAACTTTATTCTAATATCCTTCAGTCGAAACTTGTTACTCCAAAAGTTACTTCAACCAACACGATAAGCCCTTTTGCAAAACCTATCACTCCTCAAACTCAAAAATCTGTTACTCCTAGCCCTTCTACAAAAACTCCTTATGTTCTTTATCAAAATTTCTAAAGAGTTCAAATTCTTGAAGATTTTCAAATCCATAAGTTACATTAAGGTTTTCATATTCTCACAAATCATCTGTTTGGTCAAGGAAAAACCTTTTATGTTGATTCATATAAAAATGAAGAATATTATCAAGCTAGTCTGCAAGAATCTGGTTCGGTCAATTTTGTTCATCGTTCTAATTCAAAAGAGGGAAACATTGATTTTAGCAAAGATCATATTATCAAAATCATTTCTCCAGAAAGTTGGGTTCCAAACCTTCACTCTGAAAAACCTCTTATAAGTTATCCTACTTATCTCAGATTTTCTTACTATGATTATCAAGATGCTTGGACTAAGGCATTCTTTATTCAGAATAATTCACGCTCATGGTTTATCTTTTTTTATTTGAACTTCAATTGTGAATATCCAAGATGGCTTATCAATTGGTACAAATATATGGGAATTCTTCCAAATTGTTTACCAAAAGAAATTTATGCTGGATATCTCAAATTTAAGGAATTGTTTATTCAACAAATTTTAGAATTTGAATATATGTTACAATTCACCATGATATTCAAAGTTCCATGGATAATGTCTTGGACTTTTCAATATCAAGAAGCAAAGGATTCCTCTCCTCCCTGGCTTAATCGCCAATTTCGCTCAAAATGGTGGGATATAATAAAGATTTCTCAAGCCAATGAACAAGCAGCAACTAAACATTATCAATAAATACATATTCAAAAACTAGAGGTTGAAGACACTTTTATCAACAGTCTTCCTCAAAGTGATGTGGATCTAATTAAAAGAATTAAAGATGCTGCTACCTCTTCTCCTGAAGAACATCAAAGGTTACTTCAAGAAATTCGCCAAACTCCATCTGTTTCTGACGATTCTCCAAAATCTATAAAGAATGATTTATTTCAAGACGCTTAAGACACTTTTGATGATCCTTATGAAGAGTAAGAAGTCCTTATCATTAAATTTGGTGTAATACCTTCAATGTAGGGTATTTCGTTTCTTCTATTGTCAAAATTATTATTTTCAAATACGAGTATGTATAAACTGTGTGAGTATACACTATATATGTGTTTATAGTGTATAAACAAATATTATCAAATTTATTATCAAAATTATTTATTCTTATCATCAATGATAATATGAAGACAAAAAACTTTAGAAGATGCTCTATGATGACATGCTTTATCAAAAGATGATATTTAGAGATTGCAAACGACAATTTCTTCAAAAGATAATTGACAACCACTTACAAGTAATTGATTGGTAATTTAATCATACGGAAAATTTCACAACAAGATTTCAAGGCTTTAAAGACTTCAAGATCAATATAAATAGATATCATATTTCAGTAGAAGAAAACAATAAAAATATTCATTCTTTAAAAAATGTTCATCCAATGTCTAAAAAATCTCCAAGAGTCCTTCTTTCTACTAGTAGATGTTTAAAGTTTCTAGATTTTCAGATAATTCTTTCTCCAGATGTATGTATTGATTGTAAATCAAGCTTAAATCAAGAAGGTACTATCTAAAATATTTTATTCAATTGTTGTATTGTTGTTGTTAAATTTATTTCTCCATGATAATTTCATTTCCAGTTATTCTAACTATTAATTCTACAAGATTCGAAATTTTTGTTAAAATAGTACTCATTTTTAATAATCAAATTCATGCTTGAATAATTTAATTATGTTTAACAAAATCTTGATGAATTGTATTCCTAATAGAGATATTCTTTTAAGAATACAACAAATCCAAGAATCTATAAATAATTCTGAGCAAAATCTTAAGGATTCTTACAAACCTACTAATCTAGGTACGATTTTAAACAATAATCATATTCATGATGATAGATGGCTCATAAGAGCTAGTATTAAAATATGTTACAAACAACTATGTTATCTAAAAACAAAACTATTTGTTTTCTAAAAATGATATTTTAAAAAATCGTTGTAATAAATCATAGTGACAAAATGGTATCAGAGCTGCGAAAAATTTTGGGGGTGGTTATGCATGATATACTAAAATGTTAACGTTCTGTATTTTATCGTTAAAATTTTAAATCCATTTTCAATAAAGTTTATCTTTTACTATGATATATTTTATCATTTTAAATTTATAATTTTAACGACCGATTAATTTAAGAATTTTTAACTAGTTCTAGCAACATCTATTTAACCACCCTTACATAAACTATCAAGCCTTAAAAAAAGCAAAAAGATATATTATCTGCACTACAAATCCTAAATCTGAAAAATGTATTTACTCTCAAAACTATCTACAATGCAGACGAAAAACTTCGACGTAGGTAGAGATAGAGAAGGTAAAACTCAAATGCAAGGTGTTATGGAATTTCTAGATCAAAATGGATATGTTTATTATAGTCGTGCAAATGTTTTGACAAATAAGTTAGAAGATCTATCCATTGCTCATCCAAAATTATTAGAAATATGGCGTGCATTTCCACATGTCTTGTTAATGGATGCCACATATAAGACAAACAAGTACAGGATGCCGCTATTGAAGATTCTTGGTGTAACTCCAACAAATATGACATTTTCCATTATATATGTATGCATGCATGAAGAAAGATAGTCCAACTATGTTTGGGCTTTAGACTGTCTAAAATCGGTAATGGAAGGGTGTATGTTGTCATGTGTTATTGTGACTGATAGAGAAATGGATCTCATGAACGCATACGTTATTATATGTCTAGATGCTAAAGGATTACTTTGCAGATGACATAAATAATAATATCATGAAGAAATGCAAATCATGTTGTGATGTTCTTTATACGTCATGGACGAGATTGGTTAACTCTGAAACAAAGGAAGCATACAACAAGAATTTGGCACAAGTTGAAAAAATTACCAACAAATATCCAGGTATTTTTAAATATACCTTATAATATGTTATAATTCATTACATCAACTGAAATTTGTTTATGTATTTCAGATGCATTTACTTATCTAAACAAAACATGGTTGACACCACACAAAGAAAAGTTTGTGTTTGCATGGACCGATAAGTTTCTTAACTTTGACAATAACAAAGCTAATAAGGCTGAAATTCAACATGCCAAGTTAAAAAGATATGTTGAAACATCGCGATTAGATATCACCAAATCATTGAAGCGTATTCATGATGTTGTTGAGTCACAATACACAGGTATAAAAGCGAGTCTTGCACATAACAAAATTTTGATTGTACATCGGTACTACGAAATACCACATCTAAAACCATTGTGTCGTTTCATTTCAATTTATGCACTTGATATCATTTTAAAAGAATATGAGGGGTCCAAAGAATTTGGATTTGTTTATGACAACTGTGGATGTCAAGTATGTACAAGTTATGGGCTGCCATGTGCGCATGAACAAGCTATATTTATTTAAAAAAAAGGTCATTGTGTACCGCTTCATTCAGTTGATAAATTTTGGAAGAAACTTGATTTATTAGAATGCAAATCATTAGAAGATGAAAATTTAGGTTGTGCAGTAGAGGTAAATATGTTTAAGCACATTACGAAAAATAATCAAGACTTGTTAAGTTAAGTTTAGCAAGGAAGTTACTAAACTTAATCACGCCGTCAACAACTTCATTTTCTGAACCTGTTACTCACAAAATTACTCGTGGGCGCCCCTCCTTAAAGAAGAAACTTTTCAAGAAAACTCACATCGATTTAAACCAGGACCCATCAACTCAAGTTCCACTACCTTACGATCAACCGACTCAAGCGCCACCAACTCAATATTCCACTAGACGTAGTATTTCTCCTTATACGCCTGATTATATGCGGTCTAATTTGTTTGATCTAAACCAGGAACCGAATATGCACAGTACGTATTTGTTCCGAGAAACTCCAATGTTCAACTCAACCTTTAATCAGGAATAATAGATGCATAACTCGTACTTCAACCAATAACAAGTAATGTATAATTCATATCCACTTATGAATGAAATTCCGTATGAATTTCATCCATATGTCACAAACATACAAAACGTGATGGGAGATGGAAATTGTGGATTTCGTGCAATAGTTGCATGTCTTGGTTATAGTGAAGATAATTGGCGTCAAATCCGCTTAGATTTACAGAATGAGTTGTTAGCTCACCCAGTTGAGTATGCATATATTTTTTATTACGATTTAAACACCATACATCACTCATTGCATTTCAATGGATCATGTTTCGCACCAAAAGATTGTTAATTGGTTGATTATGTCGGTCACTAGCTTTCTCATTGCTAACAAGTACAGTGTAATAGTTATTTTTCTAACCAAAGATAGTCCATCAACATGTTTTCCACTATGGCTTGGTCCCCAAGACATCTCACCTCATAGAGGTGTTGTTATTGCTCTTGTTAGAGGTGATCATTATGTGAAGGTTAATTTACATAGAGCATATCCAATGCCTACTATTTTGCCACTTTGGCGTCACAACAGATCATCACGGTCTGCTGGATGGGAAATTGTTTATGTTGCTCGCCTAAATTCCTACATTTCTCCATTTGCAACACATAGTAATTGTAACAATTCTATAGTTATAATAAATGATAATTAACAAAATTAAGTTTATGTTTTGTTGGTTATAATTATTAAGATATCTTTAAATAAAAAAAAATTGTTTTTTTTTAATTTAGCAAATTTATCCTCTCAGCCGGCAGTTTCGAGGTGAGTTATCCTCACTACATCAACAGGGTCTAAGGCACCAAGGCCGACCCTTATCGGATTGAGATCCGGGTAGTTGTTGTTATGTTATTGATTTGATATGTTTGCATCCTGAGAGCTAGGATGGTATATGTTAGAGACCTGATTGAGATCGGTATCTTGAGAGATAGGGAGATGCTATGCTAGTGACCTGATAGGTCGGTATCCTGGTTAGGATGATGATATGTTATGTGATCTGTTTGATCTGCTTGTTAACTGTGAATTGCTATATGATTATATGTATATGTGCACATGGTTGTTTGGACTGGATTTGGGTTGAGGCGGGTACTGCTTTGTGCTGTAGGCCAAGATACCCAGGGCGGACCGGTTGTTCCGAAGGCCCAGCGAGCGGTCCGGATAGGCTGTAGGCCCCAAGAGGGCGGACCAGACGTACCGAGGCTCGGAGAGTGGACCAGGCCGACTGAAGGCCCGGTGCGGGCGGACCAGTCATACTGTAGACTCAGAGAGTGGACCAGGTGGATTGAAGGCCCGGTGCGGGCGGACCAATCACATTGCAGACTCGATGTATGTGGTTAGACTCGGAGAATGGACCAGGTGGATTGAAGGTCCGGTGCGGGCGGACCAATCACACTGTAGACTCGAGGTTCACGGCTAGAATCAGAGGGTGGACCAGGTGGACTGTAGGCCGCTGCGGCGGACCAGTCACACAGTAGACCCAAAGTGCATGGCTGTTCCGTGATCAGATATGTTGTGGCATGTTATGCGTGTATGGTATAAGTGGTTGGTATTGTGGGGATATCTCACTAAGCTTTCGGGCTTACAGTTGTGGTTTTATGTTTTACAGGTTCTTCAGGAGACCGTGGCAAGGCGAAGGCGTGATCGTACCGCTCCTCATGATTTTGTAGTAATGTGATCCTGGGAATACGCTAATTGTTTTGTATTGAAAACCTCTTTGTAATGATTTAATGGAATCGAGTTGTTTTTGAAAAATTTAAAATTGGTTGTATTTTTCGGTTGTTACAAGTTGGTATCAGAGCCTTGGTTTGAGTGAATTGGAGAAACACTCGTGTGACTCCAGTCTCAAATCGAGGAGAGTTTTCAAAAGAGAGTTTAAAATGGTTTTCAAATGAGTAAAGGAGGACGCGGAGGTACGATCAGCCGGAGCCAGTAAGTAACCCCAAAATACCATGCATGTTATTTGTTTTTGAGCTTTGATAGAACAACATGCTAGTGTTAGGCTAGGGATCTTCAGGATTTCATGATGATGTTGCCTGATTTGTGATGCCTATAGCCTAGGGTTTCTTTGTGGGAGATTTTCAGAGTTCCTCTAGTGGTGAGGGTTGAGAGTTATTATGCATGTTTTCACTAGGGTGTTGTGGTAGTACTTCATACAAATATTGGTAGGTGTGGAAGGTAGTATGGGCACGTACTACTGAAAGCACAAGACCCATACGCGTATCAGGGAAACCATGACCTCTAGGGTTGGGTTGAGAGAGTTGGATCCCAGGATTATGGGAAGAGTCTGAGATTTTGTGTGGTGTTCTTTAGTATGGAGATTCCGAGGCATGATGAGAGTGGATCCGGATCAGGATCGGGAACAGGAGAGGGAGTTCTGGGCGGGTCAGTACCGCCCGAGGTTATCGGTCAGAAGAGCATGTGTGAGTTGGATGCGAGGATTCGTGATATCCTGCGTGATGAGATTGCTGAGTTGTTTCGGGCTGAGTTGTCGGAGCTGTTTGGGTCGATCAAGACCGTCATGGTTGAGTATTTTTATGAGCGCTATGCAGCTCTCACAGAGACGGCTGCCGCGGCGGCTAAAGCAGTTGTAGCAGCGGCAGGGGGAGGAGCTGGTCGGGGCTTTCAGTATCAGGACTTCGACAATACGAAGCCTCCCACCTTTGATGGAGTTCAGGACTCGATTGTTGCTATGAGGTGGTTATCGGACGTGGAGGGGTGTTTCTTCTCGTGTTCATGCCCTGCTGATCTGAGGGTGAGGTGTGCTCTGAACCTGTTGAGGCTCGGGGTGAAGGATTAGTGGAGATTGACCACGGGGTCATATTCGGATGCATAGAGGGCTACGGTTTCATGGGATCAGTTCAGGGAGATGTTCAGCACTCGTTATGTTCTGCAAGTTGAGAGGGAGAGATTGGCTCAGGAGTTCCTTGAGCTGAAGCATGGTTCGGAGTCGGTGACTGAGATCACCAGGATGTTCACTGAGAGGGCAATGTTTTGCCCAGAGTTCGCTTCGGAGCAGGCTCAGATGTCTCGATATCTGAGTATGCTCAAGAGGGATATCAGACAGTTTGTATCTACCCAGAGGTGCGAGACCTTGTTGGAGTTGCAGGAGGGCGCTACGAGGCGTGAGTTAGAGATTGAGTTGCAGTTGCGTGAGCTGAGGCAGGCTCCGGTGCAGTCGTAGCCGGCGCCGAAACGGTCCAAGACCGTTGATGTTAGAGTGGGGGATCTGAGCAGCCACACTTGTGGGAAGTGTGGGAGGGGTCACACCGGAGTTTGTAGGTCCGGTGGTGCATGCCGCAAGTGCAGAAAGGAGGGGCACTATGCGAGGGATTGTCGGCAGTCAGCGCCGGTTCGGGATTTGAGGATTTGTTATCATTGTCATCAGGTTGGACATTTGAGGGTCAACTGTCCACAGCTTGCTGTGGGACCGGTGCAGGCTCCAGCACCGGCCACTTTGAGGATTACAGGTGGAGGTCAGGGTGGAGCGGAGCCCCCAAGGGCTCAGGGTCGTGCTTATCAGCTTGCGGAAGAAGAGGTCAGAGCAGTGCCGGATGCAGCTGCAGGTATGTTTTTTTTCTTGATATCTTGTTATCTTGTGATTATTTGTGGTGTATTGTTTATGTGCTCGTATCTTTGGGTGGTTTTCGATGTGATAGTCGTCGTTTTGAGGGTTGTGGTTTGGTTATGGGTTATTGTATTAGGAATTTCGTCGGTTATCATTCACGAGGGTTATTAGTGGAAACCTGGCATTGGTTTGAAGGCCAGGTAGCATCTGCTTTCTGAGGAGTGGTTCGAGGCAGATTGAATTTCTTTCGAGCGGGTTATTCAGTGTTGATGTGGGATCTTGTTAAGGTTGTTTATGCCTGTGTAAATCAGTCCGCGTGTAAGTGTTGGTTTTGTGTGCAGAGTTGTTCTGGGAGGTCGGTGATGGCAACCGGTGGTTGTTAATCAGTGCTACAAGTGGGGGAGGATTGGAAAATCCTCCGGGAGATCGATGAGTAATTGAGGGTGCTTAGCTGTTGGGATTCAGCAGTGTTCCGTCAGTCCAGAGTGTAGGCTGGTAGGAGCAAGTGTCGGGCATGCGGGGTGGAATATAGACCTAGGGCATTCGATTGTGGAGGGTCTGGGAGCAGGCCGAGATCGAGCATGTGCGATTGAGATAGAGTTCGGAACCCTTAAAGAGCTAGAACAGTATGCATGGGAGGATTTCCGGGAGAGATAGCTCGGAATGATGAAAGCTAGTTGAGCGGTCCGGATAGACTGAAGGCCAGTAGGCGTACCAGTTAGGCCGAAGGCTCAGAGAACGGTGCAGCCTAACTGAAGGCACTGAGAGCGGTCCAGATTGGCTGAAGGTTCTGAGAGTGGTCCAGATTGGCTGAAGGCCTGGTGAGGCGGTCCAGTCATGCTGAAGACTCTGCAGGTATTGCTAGTCCGGTTGAGGAGATGGTTTGAGTATGTTGCAATGTGTTAGCATCAGGAGGTCTGGCCCCGGGTATTGATCTTGATTAGTGGAGATGGTGCATGGACTCGAGAGTCCTTGTGAGCAGATTCAGAGCATGTGTGTTGCATGGATAGCGGTTATGCTATAAAGGGGTGGTGTAGCGTTGGGTGAGCACCTTGGCACTTGTTGTGGTGACAAGGCAGCCAAGTGGATTTCCTTGGTAAGGAATGAGAGAGGAGTGTAACTCCGAGAGGGAGTGCAAGTTCACGAAAGTGAAAACGGCAGAGCAGAGTTATGATTAGAGTGATCCGAGTATGGTTATTGAGCAGCATGTTTGTGGCAGTGGAATGGAGTCACATCCGGATTGGGATGTCTGCTGAGGTCACGGAGGGAATTCCGCGGGTGTAGAGCCAAGAGGCTCGGAAGGGATGCAGGGAGAGAGTCTTGGGCTCCCAGTGTGATTCTGATCAAGGTTTGAGTGCGTAGTAGTGGTTCATCCTGGGGGATGTTTGAGGATATCATCAGTGTATCGGGTTTTCCCAACCTTAGGGTGCTAGAACTAGTTCAGCCTGTGTATGTGATTGCAAGAGGAGAACTCGTGGGAGTTGCTCTGAGATTGAAGAATGGGTCTTTCCGTCAGCATGGAATGGATGTAGTGGGATTCGGATC
Source organism: Lactuca serriola (assembly GCF_051521515.1). Taxonomy (NCBI): domain Eukaryota; kingdom Viridiplantae; phylum Streptophyta; class Magnoliopsida; order Asterales; family Asteraceae; genus Lactuca; species Lactuca serriola. Next base: position 172,972,611 of record NC_136408.1, on the reverse strand, counting down.
GGGGATCCGATGGTTCATGGTTTTCTAGCTTATATGTGTCGAGTGACGGTTGTGATTTGGAGCAGTGATGCATCTTGGGTAATTCTCGATTGTTGAGTGTGATTATCAGAGGGTACAGCCGGTGCCCGGTTTGAGACGGTGGTCAGGACACCGAAAGGAAAGAGGAAATGAGTTCGAGTTTCGATGGTTATGCCTTGAGGAACCTGGTCCGTTTAGGGCCAGGTGGCGCGTCGTGGGAGTATTTTGGATTTGAGTTGCCGTAGGCTTCGAGGACGAAGCCTAATTTAAGTGGGGGAGAATTGTAACATCCCGAAATATCAAGAGTAGAGTTGAAGGGCTAAAAGAGTAAAATTGGGAAAGAGAGACTCGGCGAGTCCATGGGTGGACTCGGCGAGTAGAGTCGCGACTTGGTCGCGTGTTAAGTAGCCGACTCGGCGAGTCAGTAAGGTGGACTCGGCGAGTAGGCGCTGAGGGGAGAAAACCCTAATTCTCGGGGTTGAGCCTTATATAAAGAACATGACATTCATTCCCCCAGCCACTTTACTCATCCTCAAGTCCGAAAACCCTAACCTTCGTATGTGAGTGGATCAAGTTGCATTTGGGAGCTTGGAGAAGCAATTGTTGAGGAAACCTTGAAGGGTAGGAGGCTTGGAGCAAGGGGCTTTGCTTGGATTCGAGTTCCATTGCAGTTGGGGCATTCTTTTGAGGTAATATCTCGTCCTTGGGCTGTTACTCTTATGGATTCATCATTATGGGGTTTGTGGGGAGCTTATCTTTTTGTGTTTTGGAGTTTAGAGATTAGATCTGAGGTTGCTACCTCAGATCTGGAATGGAGAAGGGTTGGAATGCCTGAAAGTCCCTGTGCTTGAGTGTGTAGTGAAGTTATCATGTCCCAAACCCTATCCCTAAAGTGTTAAAGGCCTAGATCTCTTTGGATTCACGTAAAGTTTGCCACTTTACGTGATGGATGGGTTGTAGGAGGCTAGATCTATGTTTTGGATCAATTGCATGGCCTGGAGTGCTTCTGTATGGATTCAGACCGGTGGTACTCAGCGAGTCACATGGGTGGACTCGACGAGTTGCTTGAAGATGAGCTGGAACTCGACGAGTTGGAAGAACAACTCGGCGAGTTGGATGAAGATGGCCTGGAACTCGGCGAGTTGTATGAACAACTCGGCGAGTAGGTTGAAGATAGCCTTAAACTCGGCGAGTCTGTTCTTGGACTCGATGAGTCTTGTCGATGAGTCCCAATATTTTCTGGTCGAGTCGAGAATCGGTGAGTCTAGGGACGACTCGGTGAAATGTGTGCGAGTAGACTCAGAGTTGTTGGACTTGGCGAGTCTCGGGGTGACTCGGCGAGTTAGGTCGCGGATTGAGGGAAGTCCTGAGCTTGGGGACTTGGTGAGCCACCGGTTGACTCGGCGAGTAGAGTCAGTCAGGGGTTGACTTTGACCTTGTCCAAGGGTTGACCAATTGTCTTCCGGGGGTATTTTGGTAATTAAGGGTATTTTTTTAGTTGAGTGTTTTGGTGTTCAGTGGAGGAGTTCGTGTCGGAGTTTGGAGCAGCGGGATCTTATCCTTTCAGCCGACAGTTTCGAGGTGAGTTATCCTCACTATATCAACAGGGTCTAAGGCATCAAGGCCGGCCCTTATCGGATTGAGATCTGGGTAGTTGTTGTTATGTTATTGATTTGATATGTTTGCATCCTGAGAGCTAGGATGGTATATGTTAGAGACCTGATTGAGATTGGTATCTTGAGAGATAGGGAGATGCTATGCTAGTGACCTAATAGGTCGGTATCCTGGTTAGGATGATGATATGTTATGTGATCTGTTTGATCTGCTTGTTAACTGTGAATTGCTATATGATTGTATGTATATGTGCACATGGTTGTTTGGATTGGAGTTGGGTTGAGGCGGGTCCTTCTTTGTGCTGTAGGCCAAGATACCCAGGGCGGACCGGTTGTTCCGAAGGCCCAACGAGCGGTCCGGATAGGCTGTAGGCCCCAAGAGGGCGGACCAGACGTGCCGAGGCTCGGAGAGTGGACCAGGCCGACTGAAGGCCCGGTGCGGGCGGACCAGTCATACTGTAGACTCAGAGAGTGGACCAGGTGGATTGAAGGCCCGGTGCGGGCGGACCAATCACACTGCAGACTCGATGTATGTGGTTAGACTCGGAGAGTAGACCAGGTGGATTGAAGGCCCGGTGCGGGCGGACCAATCACACTGTAGACTCGAGGTTCATGGCTAGACTCAGAGGGTGGACTAGGTGGACTGTAGGCCGGTGCGGCGGACCAGTCACACCGTAGAGCCAAAGTGCATGGTTGTTCCATGATCAGATATGTTGTGGCATGTTATGTGTGTATGGTATAAGTGGTTGGTATTTTGGGGATATCTCACTAAGCTTTTGGGCTTACAGTTGTGGTTTTATGTTTTTCAGGTTCTTCAGGAGACTGTGGCAAGGCGAAGGCGTGATCGTACCGCTCCTCATGATTTTGTAGTAATGTGATTCTGGGAATATGCTAAATGTTTTGTATTGAAAACCTTTTTGTAATGATTTAATGGAATCGAGTTGTTTTTGAAAAATTTAAAATTGGTTGTATTTTTCGGTTGTTACAAATATTCTCTTTTTTATCTTAATCTTTTTAAGATAGTTCATAATTTAGGTTAATTTTTACATATTATTAATATATGGTTTGATGTGTTAAATATTTTTAATATATTTCACCTGGAACATTTTCCACAGGTTAGTTTATTATTTGATTGATCAGATGACGAAGAGGTTGAAGTTGGATTAATTGCTCTGGGGAATGTTCATAAATAATGTAACATGCCTTGTATAGACAAGCATAAAGTTTTGGGTAAATTTGCAAAACGATTGTAGATTACAAACATAATAACTCGAGTTAGAAAAAAAATGATTACAAACATAAAGTTGGATTAATCAGGTGCCAAGAAAATTAACCAAAGGTTGTTGAAAAACTTAACCCAAAACTTTTTGTTCTTATTTGCTACATATTAGATGATTTCTATGCGAAAAAACAATCTTAATTTGTTTTTATGATCTTTTGAATTGGATATGATTAATTATTTGTGTGTTCATTGCAAGTAGTTTGATTCAAATATCTCTTAAGAAAGTTTTTATTTGATTTTTTTAGATAAAATCTATGACTTAAATATAAATCTGTAACATTAGGCCAAATGTTAGTACCAATTACTACTAAAATTTCTTAGTATAACATTTATAGATTGTGTAAGGGCTGATTTTAGAAATAGCATCATACTTTCTAAATTATGTAGTATCATACTTTATAAGATCTTATATTGATTTTTTTGTTATTACAAAAATTACCAGAACAAAAAATGACCACATTGACCAAAAAATTTAAAAAGTCAAATGTGGTTGAGCAAAAAATTTTATGAAAATTGAGATAAGCTTTAATTTTTATTATATTTCTTCGATTTTGTTATATGTTTTTCACAAAAGGGAAAAAAAATTATGCTTAGCACAATTCTTGGTATGCCATTCAATTTCATTTTGGGTTTGTAGAGATGAAGTGAAAGGAATGACCCATTCTATCTTTATGATATATTAAATGATGTAAACATTTGAATTGCTATATGAACTAATTATATATATATATATATATATATATATATATATATATATATATATATATATATATATATATATGAATCTCCCCATTCGAAATGCAAGCATGCTTATGCATTCTCATGAATATGCATGAAAGAAGATTGGAATAGTGAGGCTGGTCTTATTTTTAAAAAACTTGATGTCTATTAATAACAAAGAACTTGCAGTTTTAAATACTAAATAGCATGAACTTGCATGTCTGATGCATTTTTTGCAAAAAAAAACTTTTAAGAAGCTTATTGAAACAATTCCAAGTTGTACAATTATGCCCCTATACAAAAAATGACCAGCTTGCCACTGAACTAATAACATATTACTTTTTTAGTAACTAATCTGCCACTAGTACAAAAAATGATCACATGTACCAAGAGTTTAAATTTGTTTACAAATCACCAACTCTAGATCTTCTCTTCTTCTCTAATAATGGAAATACATAGGATTTTTTAGAAAGTGTATAAAAACTTGAAATACATTGGTTTATTGTTTGTCATTTCCACTTATTCTCAGGTGTAAATAAATCCATTTGACAATAACCAAATATATATAAATGGGCAATTTTGTCAAAAGGAGTGAAGACAATACATATCAGTAGGTTCAAAATTTGCCACATCTATTGGTTTAAATTGTTCATACTAAAAGAAACAAAGGTATAAATATAAAATGAGATATTAAATATCCTCCTACTTTTTGTTCCTACATATCCCCCTACCCACTAAAATAGTGGCATGTGTAACATTTAATGCTCATTTAATGATATTTTAATATACTAATATGACACATGTCATCATTTAATTGGGTAGGAGGATTTTTAGGAACAAAAGTAGGAGGATATTTAATTTCTCATATAAAATAAGGAGCCATCTATTAATACGTACTTGGATGATTAAAATTACAAATCTATCGCCTAACACTTGAAAAAAATGTTGTCTACAAGTAAAATAGTATATATATATATATATATATATATATATATATATATATATATATATATATATATATATAATTGTATCTCTCCTTAATAGTTGTTAATGGAAAAATAATTGCTTACTGTAATGCTATAATAAAAAACATTTTTTGTATTTACCATGTTTAGGAATCAAATGAAGATATGTTATAACATCCTAATTGCAAGAAGTAGCATCCTACTTTTGATTTGAAAACTACAATGTAGTAATCATACAAAATGTAAATAAAATGTATAACAAAACAAACAATAGCAAGGTACTTTCATTTAATTGTTGAGTATAACATCGTACTTTATAACCAAACAAAAAATTACAAGATACTTTTATTTAGTTATTTACTATAATAAAATATTTTCATTTTACTTTTATTTTTCCTATTAACACCTCTATAAATTAGTTTTATTTTCTTACAACATCATACAAATCACTAACCGTGGTGTCCAAGGGTTATAACCTAGTTATTAAAAATAGTCAAATTTGTTAAGTGATGTATATCAAATCAATCATTTCTTTATGCATTTGGAATTCAATTCGTGGGTTTAGAATTACCCATAAAATAACCCATCACATTCATTTTGCACAAATCAAAAGTTTATAACATCATCACTATTCATATCAATGTCATTTGAACGTGTGTGCACTCTAAAGGAGGATGTATGCAACAAAATCACAACCTCAGTCATCTTAAAACTCATCCGCAGTAGTATATGCATGTTGTTAAAGTTATATGGAATAAGCATGAAATTAACAAACCACTCTTAAAGATTTTATTTTTATTAAAGTCAAATTCATCAAATCAAATACCAAACAGACTCTAATTCAAATAAGTTTAATCCAAGTGTAACCACTTTCTCCTTTGTTTGATACAAAAATGAGTAAGAAAGGCAGTGAGAAATCTAGGTTTCCGTTTCCCTTTATTTTTACATTTTTTAAGTTTGAGTAGGTGTATAAACAGACTCTAATTCAAATAAAAAGATTTGTTGAGTGCATTCTAAGGCATCATTAACCTCTCCAATGCAAATCCTCGTCTTTTAATCTAAAATTCGTTTAAAAAAAATTGAATTTCAATTTAAGTTTATTGCGTGTTGAAAAATTGAAATCGTTGGGGGAACTCCGAAAATACCTGATGCCTTGAGTCCCCGCCAGACTGCATTCTAAGGCATCATTAACCTCTCCATGCAATTCCTCATCTTTTAATCTAAATCACACTTAAAAAAATTGAATTTCAATTTAAGTTTATAATGTATAGAAAAATTGAAATCGTTGGGGAACTCCCAAAATACCTGATGCCTTGAGTCCCAACCTGACTGCATTCTAAGGCATCATTAATTCCCAAAAAGTTGTGGATCTATAAGGGTGTCAACAGTTTGTTCCATATGCATCAGATGCTCTTCCATGTTCTTACTATAAACCAATATATGATCATTCACGGTTCTACTATTGACACTTAATTAATATTTCTTCAGTACCAAGTCATGATACTTCTTAAGTAAGGATGTGATTGGACCCTCCTATTGTGAATCTTGTTCCCCTTGGTCCAACACCTGCTCTTCGACTAATGTTGTTATTGGACCTTCCAGTTGTGAAACTTGCTCCTCTTTCACATCTACTTTCGTAACAAGCATGTGAACTATTTCCCCTTGGCCCGGAACTTGTACCTCCTCTCTGGCTTGTTCAAACTTTTCTTCCATAATTTATTCTTCAGTTTCTTCCTTTTCAATGGCCATCATGGAGAGACTTGGTTTCCTACCCTGCTGGTTTCGCATCGACCTTATCTCAGCCACAAACATTGCTTTCAAAGTGATCGTATTCCCCTTAAACTTCAGTTCATACTCATTGCTTCTCCCTCGGTGCACCATATCCCTATCATATTTCCATGGTTTTCCTAACAGAATGTGGCATGCATCCATTGCAATCATATCACAAAGCACCTCATCCTCATAAGATCATATCTTCAAACATACCTGGATCTGCTTAGTCACCATCATCTCGTTTCCATCATCCAACTAATGCAACGAATACGAGTTTCGGTGGAATGTTGCCACCAAAAACAATTTTGACACCATTTCACTCGATGCCACATTGATACAATGTGACATCCCGAAATTTAGGGCATAGATTACGAGTGACTAAATTACAGTAAATATGTTTGTAATTTAAGTCATCCAGTTTTAGTGCATCTAATTTAAAATAAATGAGTTAAATTCAATTATTATATGATGTCATATGATATCCTACTTCAAAATATGTAAACTGTTAACCGAATCAAATCGCTCAAACTGCAACGCTGACAAATACGTCTAGAAAACTGAAATTTTGCCTTAAGCAGTTTTGAGCAAAGAAAACATCAAAATATTGTAGTACATATTCCCATGTTTCCAACAATATAAAGAACGTCCAAAACGGAGTTTGTATGCAAAAGAGACGATAGTTTTAAGAAAACAGACAGTAAAACACTGTTTTTTCTTTATTCGTGTAAAACTGAATCGTTCCGTTAAGATACGCATTGCTGACGGCATTTCCGAGAATGTTTTTGGACTTAAACTATAGTATATTATTTAATTCCATACTCGAAATATTTTTGGCAAAAATATTTACAAAAGTTGCGAAAACGGACACCGCGAGCCGTTTAGACGCGAAACTTCGAACGCAATTTCTCGGAGTTTCGTAACTCAAAAAATTAATCTGTCTGAGTTTTTGGAATCCTTGAATTAAACTCTATCTATCGACACGTTCAAAAAACTTTCTCGACATTCGGATCCCGATGCACCTGATTAGGTGTGTTATTAGACACTTAATGAGGGTGTAGCCTCATGCCTTGCACAAGAGTGAATGCAAGCCAATGTCCTTCTTGCTTTCTCCCTTGGTGAAAACCCACATGTATATTACTTCTCTTCCCTCATCTCTCTCCATTTTGAGTGTTCAAAAAATTAATTCGTTTGAGTTTTTGGAATCCTTAAATTAAACTCTATCTATCGAAACGTTCAAAAAAAAATTCGACATTTGAATCCTAATGCACCAGATTAGGTGTGTTATTGGACACTTAATGATGGTGTAGCCTCATGTGGGACCCACATGCCTTGCACAAGAGTGAAGGCCAGCCAATGTCCCTCTTGCTTTCTCTCTTAGTGAAAACCCACATGTATATGACTTTTCTTCCCTCTTCTCTCTCCATTTTGAGTGTACATCTCCTCTTTGCAAGTACAATACACTCCATGAAGTATTGCCTCATGTGGGACCCACATGCCTTGCACAAGAGTGAAGGCCATCCAATGTCCTTCTTGCTTTCTCTCTTGGTGAAAACCCACATGTATATGACTTTTCTTCCCTATTCTCTCTCCATTTTGAGTGTACATCTCCTCTTTGCAAGTACAATACACTCCATGAAGTATTGTCTCTCTTTAAGCTCACCAGCATACTGTTGGCTATAAAAAGAAGCTTAAGACCTTCATTCATCATTCACAATCTAAGCCATCTTCTTCTTGATCACTCTCTCTCTCTCTCTCTCTCTCTCTCTCTCTCTAACGCCCCGCTCCTGAGTATCACTTAACGAAAGAAGAGAACGGAATTGAGAGGATTTGGAAGGAAAACAGAGAAGTTTGGTTATTCCCTAGTTTTTTTAGAAGAGAAGAGAAAAAGAGAATGGATTTCAAAGGAATTGTATCGTTCCAAACTTTCCTCCCAAATTTGGAGGAATTGGAGAGAAATAAACGCATGGAAGATAAAAAGTTACCTAATGAAGAAAATACCCTTAGCTTGATGATAAAAGGATACGTTCCCTGTCTTCTATTCTACCTTCTTGATCACCTTGCCTTCTGCCTTCTCTGTAACAACTGGTACGACAATTTCTTTGTATTCTTATGTTGTTCTCTTTTTTTTATTCTTCTGTTTGGAGATAAAAAAAACAGCTTCAAACTAGTTTTTTTTGGAGATATTGTGTTCTTGATCGTCTTCCCTGTCTTTTGTTTTTGGTTATTCTTCTGTACCTAATTTCTTCTGTACATAATTTCTTCTTATAAACAACAACCGTTTTCATATTTCAAGTAAAAAGGGTAAAATTGGAAACAAAATCAAATTGGAAATAGGCTTGTTTTTCCTTTTGATGTCATCACAGTACTCCCTTGCAAGAAGATTAACTTTTCTTTGATCCATGCTTAATTGAAAGATATCAGCAAATTTGTTTCTTTAATAACTAAATAGAATCAAGTTTACAAGATTGCCCTTACGATGAGATAATATGATAGGTTTGTTTTTCCTTTTGATGTCATCACAGTACTAAATAGAATCAAATTTGTTTCTTTAGTAACTAAATAGAATCATCCTCCCTAATAAATTAAAAACTTATTGTCATATGTCATCTTCTTCTTGAATTGGACACATGACATTTTCTTAGCATTTTTTATTTAATGTATTTTCCACATGTATATTTCTTATTTGTTCCAGCATATTTTAATTCACAACTCATCAAATTATTTATGTAAAATGAATATTAAATATTAAATTCAATTAGACTATAAATGTCTTCAAAACTGCCAGCTAAATAATTGGTTACTTTAGATAATCATGCACTAAATTAGTAGAGATTCAATTTTCGAATTCATTATTAATTGATTGATTTCCAAAATTATTATGTCACAAATCTCATAATAAATTCTCATGTACTGTGCTTTATAAGTAAGAGATATATCATCTTCATAAAACGTAGACCTGGGAAGTATTGTAGTTATAATCTGAAAGATGGAGTTGTGAAAGAGCTAAACATTCGTATTGAATTTGGTGATTGTTATGTGGTTCGTTCATCAGCACCAAAGTTTATGTAAAGTAATACATGAATGATGTTGTCCACAGTCATTTTACCCATATACATATGACACTGAAGCACATATTCCATATTTAAACTCCTCATTTTGTGCATATCATAATTGGATGTCGTTTCCTGTCAATAGATTTTTAACAGAAATATAAACATATAGAATCCAATTTAATTATAAAATAACAAATTGGTATGACATGTATCCGGTAGCATTCCATCAACTCATCATATTCTTTGAGAAGTTATAAAGGAAAAACGACAAAATGAGTTTACACACATGTCATGCTTTAAGAACCAAAAAAAACTATGGCACAAGCTTTGCTTTATGGAGTACATTATTATGACAATATTCAAGAAAGAAGGCCTAACTAACTTTGAGTCACACGATATCATGATGAGCAATCAACGATTAAAATAGGAGCCCCACATGCAAATCTTTAACATGACTTGTGTTTGAGTTTGAGAACGTGGAATCCACAACAAAGTAATTTTACTTGAATGTGTATAAGTTGGTAAAACAAAGGAAGACTTTGCATTTTTATGCTATATGAAGGTAGGGTGATAACAAAAATGTGTAAATGTTGGAAAACAAAAATTTGTTAAATTTTATGTGTAATACATCGTTGATTTTAGACTGATTACACATGGGCATTAATGTTTTTTTTGTTCCGATTATTTATTCATGTTAGTGTCCGAGTGCATCATTCTTACACCTTAAAATTTATGTTTATATGATATTGTGTTCTACAAGCCATTCGTTTGTTGTATTTCATATGAGGTTCACTATATTCAGTTTTTTTTTTTTTTTTTTTTTTTTTTTTTTTTTTTTTTTTTTTTTTTTAAATTCAAGTATTTTGTTTTACATTATGTAAGAGGTAGCATAGTTAAACTTCAACTTAAGTACCATTAGTATGTAAGTTAAAGGTTGCACTCTAACAGCAAAAATGATGGCCAACACAATGGAGGTTTTGTATCACGGAAGTGATCTGTACACAACTTTTATCCATATACTTTGATTTTTATTTTAGAGGGTTGTACAATATACAGAAAAACATGTCATAGGAATCAAAAGTATTATGTACAAATCACTAAAGTTTGTATCAAGATGATGTTACAATTGTTCACGTGTGTAGTATGTTTGGAAGCTATGTAAGTTAGTCGAACAAAAGAAGGCCTTGAACTTTCACGTTGTGCGAAAGGTGAAGCGAAGACAACAATGTTTGAATATTAAAAAATTAAAAACCATTAAGATTTTATGTGTAACCTGACATTAAATTTGATTAAATTGCAATAGTAGTCATCATAATCCATTGCTAATTTCAACCAAATTATTTGTCGATAACCTATGTTAGAGATATTAGAATTTTAATTTAAACTTATTAAAAATATATTTACTAAAATAAATTTTTTATATTTATAACTACAACGATACTACCCATAATAGCTCTTACTTTCATTTTTAACCTATTAATTTAGCATTTTATTATGATTAAAAGTTATCAACCCATGTTCCACTTTATGGGCGTAATTATCATTTAATCGTTCTCTTATTAGTCCAAGAGCATATAAGTACTTTAAATATAATCATATTTTAACATATCAGGGGCAGAATAATGTTTATTTTATTAAATGTGTTTCTACATCCTTCTTAATAAATGAAGGTCTTTTTTTTGTCACATCAATCTCTCATGAGTTTTGAAATTTGTCATTTTATGGTATTTTTGAAATAAATATTATACACCTGTCAATTTTTTGTTTGTTTCAATTTTTAAAATTAAAATCATATACTTATATATGTAAAATATTAAATATCATATATCCTCCTTAATAAATGAAGATTTTGTTTTTGCCACATGTCAATCTCTTATAAGTTTTGACACTTGTCATTTTGTGGTATTTTTGATATAAATATTATCCACTTGTCAATTTTTGGTTTGTTTCAATTTTTAAAATTAAAAGCATATACTTATATATGTAAAGTATTAAATATCATATATATGATATTAAATTGCAATAGTTTCTTCCTTTCTTATTTTAAAGTTGTACATTAGAAAATATTTTATGTTTACATTTTAATGTCTGATCTTTTTTAAATCAACCCGTGAATACACGGGTATGACACCTAGTAAACTATAATATGACTATACTAGCAAATTTGTTTTTTCCTTTCTACTCACAGTACTACATAGATATCAGCAAATGACTAACTAGCAAAAAAAGATTTCCTTTCTGCTCACGGTACTAAATAGATATCAGCAAATTTGTTTTTCCTTTTTAAGCTGTAATAATTTCTGTTGCATCATTTATGTATTTAGTTAAGACTTAAGAGTTCCAATAATATACAAACCAACTCTTTTGCTTGTACACCCAAATGGTAATCTATAAATAAGAATGACTGTTTACCCTGCTTAAATCTATAAAGGATGTTTATGCAATAATCTATAAATCAACTCTTTATAACAAAAAAAATTATTAATTATAATTAACAAATCAACTCTTTATAATTACATGTATTTTTTGTAACAAAAAAAGTTTCTTAATTATAATTAACAAATGTATATAGTTCATATATAGTCCTTATAAAAAAAAAGTAAATATTGTTTTTTAACAATGTTGTTTAAATTTAACTCAAACTATTTGCTCATGTATCAGAAAAAGGGATTAGTCCATATATAGTCCTTATGGATACTCTGGTACTCAACCCTGCTCATGCTTTAAGAGCCCGACAATTGCAAGTCGTTAACTTGATTTGCTTGTTGTTGACTTTTATTACACAACATAATATGGCCAACAAAAAGCGGGTTAGGTTACCCACTAGAAAAGTTATTTTAGAAAGACAAGCTATACAGGAAGAGTTGCTACACAATCTTTTAGAAGGTGGTCAATGTCGTGACCTTATTCGTATGAGTGAAAATGCTTTTAGAAGATTGTGTGAAATCTTACAAACTGTAAGTGGTCTATGATGTACGCAATGCATGTCCGTTGAGGAACATGCTGCTATATTTTTGCATATTGTAAGTAATGATTTGCGAACTCGGTTTACCTCGTGGATATATCGTCGCTCTAGATCAACAACGAGTAGGTGCTTCCATAGAATATTACATTCGATTATAGCAATAGAAGGTCTTTATATTCAGCAACCTACAGGTGATGTTGTCCCGAGAGAAATTCAAGAAACTAGGAGATTTTATCCTTTTTTCAAGGATTGTATAGGGGCAATAGATGGAACACATGTTCGTGTCCATGTGCCTAATAGAGATGCCCCTAGATACCATGGTCGTAAGGGATACCTGACAATAAATGTATTAGTTGCTTGTACATTTGATTTGAAGTTTACGTATGTGTTAACGGGTTGGGAGGGTACTGCATCGGACCCGAGGATAATAAAGAACGCATTTACTAGAGATGATAAACTACTAATTCCATCAGGTAATTTATTAAACCAATGTAATTTCAATATCTAATATTTTTCAATAATATTGATTAAACTCTTTATAGGTAGATATTGTTTAGTAGATGGAGGTTTGCCTCATACGAATAAACTAATGGCGCCATATAGAGGTGTTATATATCATTTAAAAGAGTACTCCATGTGTGGTCCACAAAATTCTAAAGAGTTGTTTACTCTTCGTCATACTTCCTTACGTAACGCCATTGAGCGAGCTTTTGGTGTCCTTAAAAGAAGGTTTCCTATCATTCGAAGTACAACGGAACCATTTTACTCTTGTGAAACACAATCTGGCATATTTTTGGCATGTTGTATTCTACACAACTTTTTATTAGATGAAGACCGCGACATAAATCTTGAAGATGAGGTGATGCAGGAGATCTTAAACGGACCATAAGAGCAAGATCATCATAATTCAACAGAAACAGATAAGGATAATAGTAGGGCAGATCAACGAAGGAATTCAATTGCTAATGAAATGTTATTTGGCACATTCAAACAATTAAATTAATATGTAAAACTAGTTTCATATTGATACATTTTGTTTTCAATTTCACATTGTATCGAGGATTGGTTTTTGAGATTAATTATGTTATTTACTCTTCATATTTTTCATTAGGATTATGCTTCGTGTTGTGGTCTAACAATGTATCATTCTTTAATTTTTATTCCAATGTGCAAAGTCATCATGAGCAAACAGGAAGCTAGTTGTAGTAAAAATGAACAATTTAAACGGTCAGATAAAATGGATTATGCGTACATCCAAGCGATGATTAAACAACAAGAGATAGGCAATAGGGTGAATGGTAGTTTCACACTAACTGCATATGCTCAAACGGTTGAGGAGTTGAACACAAAGCATCAAATGGATATTACCAAAAGTCATTTGAAGAATCGCTACAAAACCTTAAAATCACATTTTTCACAATGGTACGATTTGTTTAAGGGAATTTCATTGAGCGGGTTCTCTTGGAATTCGTCTACTCAACTAATAGAAACGGAGGAAGAAGTATGGGATAATTTAATAAAAGTAAGTGTTCCTTTTATGTCTATGTTATTTTTTTAAAAATATTTTATGTTATCGTTTGCAATATTAATTATTTTTGTGTTGTTAAACAGTCAAAACCTGAGGCTGCGTCATTAAGGACAAAAAGGGTGGCAAACTTCGATGATATGTTGGTATTATTTGCATGGGATAAGGCATCTGGTGCACATGCTGAAACAACGAAAGAAAGAAATGCCTGATTAAATAAAAATGAAAAAATTCAAGTAGACACAATTGAAGAAATTGATGACATGTTAGCTAACAATGAAATTCATTTGGAGAACGAATATGTTGATCTTGATGATGACATTCAGGATGTTATTCCACCTCCTTTTTCACAAGAGCAGTCTTCAGGTGCAAAGAAGTGTTAGAGTAAAAAGATGAAACTTGAAGACGAAGAAGAAGAAGAAGATTTTAACTCAAAGATAATGAAATCGGTTGATAATGTGGCTGGTGCTATCAGGGAGGGTAATATAATATTTGATAGAGCTTATCCTTGGGAATATACAGGGGAAGAAATTTATAGAGAAATGGAGTTGGTGGGTTTGGAACCCCAAGAATTACCGAGGGCTCTAAATTTTTTGGCAGCAAATCAAGCAAAAGCTAGGACATTGTTCAGTTGTCCCCTTCAGATACGGATAGGTGTCCTCAAAGATATGATGGGTGCACGTGATTGAATAACCTTGGGTGATTGTTACTGGATTGATCTTATGCGTTTATGATTTTATTTTTGAGTTGTTTGTGGTTTTCGTTTTGCATCTTGAAAACAATTGAATAACATGCGGTTTTCCTTTTTACAATTTACTTTATATTAAAATAAAATTGTTTTGTTAATGCTTTAAGTAGAGGGGAGGAAGGGAGAGTTGGTTTTTTTTGTATGGGGGGGGGGGGGGGGTAGGGGGATGCTAGAATGAATGTGGGGATGTAAAGACTTAATATTTACTCAATAACATAAAAGGGTATAATTGTCTTTTTTTTATTTTCTTTTCTTTCCTTTATTGAACTTGAGAGCACCTAAAATGAATACTTTCTTTTCCTTTCTTTTGAAGTCGAGGACACTGAATATTTTATTATTTCCGTTCCCTTTCTTTTCTTTTCTCTCCTTGCTCTTCCTTTCTTTTCTTTCCTTTAATGGACTCGAGTAGGGTGTAAGTATCAATCTTTTTTTTAGACTCTCTCTAGCTCTCTCAGTTTCATACGCCTACACAACACCACAAACAGCCATTCCACCACCCTTATAACTCCCCCTTAAACACCACCATCATTTCAAACCTCCATCCCATCGTTCCAGCTCAAAAAGAAGAAGGAAGACCGAGGGCAGCCACCACCGCCCAACCTCCTGCCGCTACTCTAAATCATATGCCACCACTGCCATCCACCAGCTGTAGGTACCCCCACCACCTCCATAATATTTTTTGTTGTTGGTCTTCTTGTTACCTTTCCTTTATCAAAAACCGAAGCACATAACCATTTACGTCTTTTTTTTTTCAATCGTGTATGGACATCGAACACAGGAGGTATACCCTCCTGTGTAACTCGCTCAACTGTGCAAACTTGATTTAATTTTAATTAAAATGAATCCTCAACTTTGGTATTGTAAAGCTTTAGCCCCTCCTCCTCAAAAAATGTTTCAAATCTAGTTCTAAACAATAAAACTTCAATTAAAATATGCAGAATCAACCATATTATGGAAAAATCTTTTCAATGGAATCCAAATTTTTAATATAAAAAATTCATAAATTCATTTATATATATATATATATATATATATATATATATATATATAGAGAGAGAGAGAGAGAGAGAGAGAGAGGCCCGGCCCCAATACATGGGCGAGATGGGCTAAGGCCCAGGGCAGCAAATCTAAAGGGGCATCATTTCCATCCAACAAGTGATTGTATGTATAAAGAGTTTAGCCCAATTTTTGTAGCCCATTATGAAAGCTACTGATTTTTGTATGTATCGACATAGGATAAATAGCTGGACGGCTGGAGGGCGTAGGTGCCAAAATGTGAAATAATTGAAGCTACTTGAAAGATGTAATCAACACCTAGAAAAACTCACTATGTAGAAAGATTGAGGAGTCGATTGTTTCTCTAAATACAATAATCGATGAATCCCCATTTCCAAATCTAATTTCCATTTGTTGATTTCTCATATTCTCTCGATTCCCGATTTGGAGTTCGAACTAAGATTGTTAGTCTCGTGTTTCAGATTTCTCCTATTTTTTGTCACTATTCTGATTCGGTTGGAGTTCGATTATTCGAAGCTATAGTCTTGGAGTTCATCGATTTGAAGCCTTTAAGAAGGTACATTTTTTGGTCTACTCTCCTATTTTTATTCCCTATTTGTTATATTCTCCTATTTCTGATTCCTGGTTTTATCACTATTCTCATATTTTTGTTTTGATTTCGAAATCAGGAGTTTAACCACGGTTTCGCTTTCTGATTCCTTGAATTTGTGCTGATTTTTTGATAGTTCATAGCTCCGATTCTCATATGTGAGTTCGAAATTAGGAATTGATAGAGGTATGATTTTTTTGGTTTGCTTTAAACTCCATTTTGTGGTTTCATGTATAAATTTCTGGAGTTTGCCAGCTTCTTTTTTTGAATTTAAAAAAATCCACAATCATCCATTCCTTAACCTGTAAATGGTAAATTTCAAAATTTAACAGTATTTTGATTCTAGAATCTAGATATTAGCATGTTGTGTGTGATTTTTGATTGGTTTTTACTCTTTTTTTGGTTAATTTATTTCAATCTTACAGATTTTGGGTTTACTTTTGTAAAGTGTGGCTTTTATTGGTTGGACATTGGAGTTTGCACTTTGCAATGTTGTATAAATTTCAAAATGTTTTTTTTTATTTAAGATTTTGTTTACTGTCTTTGCTTATTCTAATATTGTAGAATGATTGAATCTTTAGAAATAAATGTTTCAAAGTTGTACATAAGTATAAAGACACGACATAGAAAGAAGATTATGACAATTAATTTGTAGCTTTTGCATATGATAGAATAGTTGATACTTTTGTTTAAAAAATACAGCAATACAATTCTTAAGTGAAGTTTGTATCTATTAGTTTGTATAAATGTGTGTCTTTTAAACAAAAGATCCTATTACATTGTTGTTTTCTAAATTATGTTTGTTGTAAAGATTCAAATTAGATCAACACCATAAATGGGGCATTATGATACTTTATCGTCGGGGCATGAAAAAACCATTGGACCAGCCATATATATATATATATATATATATATATATATATATATATATATATATATATATATATATATATATATATATATATATATATATATATAATAAACCATAAATTAATTAAATTTTTAGAAATTATTAATTATATTTTGATTTAAATAAATTTTCGATTTCTTTAAAAATTTGGAAAATAATATATTAAAATTTTAGATAAAATTTATTTAAATAAATTATTTACATAAATTTCATATTAACAAAAGTTGAAAATTTATTCAATAAGTCATTATACTTGCTCAAAATATCAAATCACTCCCAAATATTAATTTATATCGAAATTTTCAAGGAAATCGAGTTAATCCCAGATATTACGACTTCATGACAACAAATTCTGGTTTTTAAAACGGCTTGATAACCGCTCGTTAAGGTGAGTGTTATGACCCCTTTTTTTACATTTATATATTTTGGGGGAGAATACATGTACTAAATAATATAAATAACTCAAAAATATTGTTAGAATACCTTTTTAACCGCTTACGGTATGGAGAATCTGGGTTGGAAGGTCTCTTGTGTTGTTGGATTTCAAAACGACATAATTGCTAAAATGGTTATGCCCTATGGGGTTTTATGTCTGACCCTTGTTTGTGCATGGTGTAACAATTTGTAAAAATTGGTCAGAGTTCGACAGTCAAGTCACCGTGAACCGTTAGGCATTAATGACCAATTGTGTATATGTAACACCCAAGATTTTGAAAGCCAAGAAAGTAAAGGAAACCCTAAATTTAGGAGGGACTCGGCGAGTCCAAGGAAGGACTCGGCGAGTCGGAGCGGGATCCGGGTCGAAGAGTGAGTGACCAACTCGGCGAGTCGGTCAAGTGGACTCGACGAGTCTGGTCTGTGTGAGGAAAACCCTAAATCCGGGGCTTGGATCCTATTTAAACGTCTCAATCTTCTTCCTAGGGCTCCTTTACTGCCTCTCACACGCAGAACGCCGCACCCTAAGCCTCCATTGTGATGATTTATGCTTTTGGCCATTTTTGAGTGATTTAGAAGAAGAAGAAGAAGAAGAAGAAGAAGAAGAAGTGGGAATCTTTGAAGCATCAAGGAGTGACTTTGGATCTGAAGTTTGGGGAGCATTTCAGAGCATTGGAAGGTATCAATTCGTTTCCCTCCTTTAGATCTTCTTTGGATATGAGTTTTGGGGCTTTTAAGCCATGTTTAAGGTCAATCTCGAGTTTGAAGTCCAGATCTGAGGTTGCTACCTCAGATCCATGCTTGTTGTGGTCTAGAATCCCGTAAAGTATCAGCCATTGGGTGGGTTATGGAGCCTCTTGGTCTTAAACCCTAGTTATTGGTGCATTTTGCCTAGATCTCCCTCTCTACACGTAAAGTTTGCAACTTTACGTGGGGAATAGGCTTGGGAAGGGTAGATCTACAGTTTGGAGTTCATGCATGACTCGGAAGTCCTCTGCATGTAAGTGGATCTTATTGGACTCGGCGAGTCCTTCGAGTGGACTCGGCGAGTAGCTTGAAGATGAGGAGGAACTCGACGAGTGGGATGAACAGCTCGTCGAGTCGGATGAAGATAGGCATGAACTCGGCGAGTTGGATGAACAACTCATCGAGTTGGATGAAGATTGCCGTGTGCTCGGCGAGTCTGTTCTTAGACTCGGCGAGTCAGGTCGCGTGATCCCAAACCCTTCGAGTTAAGTCTCGAGCCAGCGAGTCGAGCCAGGACTCAGTGAGTTGCACAGGACAGGAATCGGGAATCGGTAGACTCGGCGAGTCAGGGGCTGACTCGGCGAGTAGAGTCGCGAGTGGAAGGACTCTGGACTTATGAACTCGGCGAGTCAGTAGGGTGACTCGACGAGTAGGGTTGACCTGGAAGGTTGACTTTGACCAGGATGTCGACTTTGACCAGAGTTGACTTGGTTGACCTTTGAATGTCAGTTAGACTAAGTGTTATGTTGATATTGGTAGCTCGGGGAGCTAGCGGAGCAGCAGTTCGGAGTCAGTGGTCAGGTAGCAGTCAAAGGGGTTAGCAGCAGCAGTTCAGCAGTATCAGGTGAGTTTCCCTTTGTATGAATGGGTCTACGGCCATAATGTCGGCCCATGTAGTTATGAGTAGCAGACCCGGGGGTTAGCCCTAGGCACAGTATGCTAGTATGATATTCGGACGAGGTCCAATGATAGAGGGCGGGTGCCCAAGGAGCGGTTTATGTGATAGTTTATACTTGTTGTCTGTGTGATACTTGTATGTGCTTGGTAGGGAGGTGAGTGTGGGCGAGGTCCGGTATCTCACCAATAGTAGAGTGTGGATGGTGTTCCACATCTCAGTAGCAGAAGAGCAGGGGCGAGGCCCCAGTTAGGAAAGGAGTGAGGGTGGGCTGGGCCCGTATCTCACTATCAGCAGGAGTATGGACGGGGTCCCATGACTCATCAGTAGCAGGACACGGGCGGGGCCCAGAGATAGGCGAGGCCTTATGGCAAGAGTTGTTAGTATATGTTTAGGTTATGTAATGTTATGTGATATGTTTATGTGCTATTATATGTTAGTGGGCGAGGCCCTGTGACAGGCGAGGCCTAAGTGAAACAGATCTGTATCCGAGCGGGGCTCGAAGCCAGGCGGGGCCTGGAGCGGCGGGGCCGTTGTAGCGGGCAAGGCCCGAAGTAGGGGGCGAGGCCCCGGATAGCGGGCGTGGCCCATTATGTGCAGTATGTGGTTATGCATGGTATGTGGTAAGGTGGGGAAACTCACTAAGCTTCGTGCTTACGGTTTCCAGTTTTGTTTTCAGGTACTTCCGGTAGCGGAGGGAGGAGCTCGGGGTGATCGCATGGCACACACCATAGATTAGTCGTCGGAGACTGGTGGATGCCTTCCTCCTATCCCCTTTGTATAACTTCAACACCAAAACAGCCAAATATCTTCCTTCTTTCTCTTGTTCTTCAATCATGGCTGTCAAGATCAAATAGAGGCCAACAGCTTCTTCTCGCTTCCATCTCCTTCGTTTCCTGCCAAGAAACCACCGGAGCGGTTACAGATTCCCGACGAGATCGAGTGGGATAACAACCCTCGTGCTCATCTTCTTCCTCTATTGACTAGAGCTGCCAAAGATTCATGGAGTTGTCGAGAAACACAACCCAATAACCCCTAAAACATTTTCTGCCCTTGCTCTCTTTCTCCGATCGACAGAGAACCGGAAACCCATCCCCCTTCATCATTCTTTTCAAATCGATTAGAGCTACCCAACACCCACCTAAATTCCAACTGAAATCGTTGTGTTGTTCCTTCCGGGTTGCTGTGGTTGCCGACGATGAAACCAATGGACCAAGAGGGTCGCCGGAGATCGGCTTCCCTCTTCCTGTCTCCGTTCGTTCTTCCTTGCCACCGATCAGCCAAGAAATGGACCTCTCTCCTCTTCACGATGAAATTCTCCCACTAAGCAATCTGATTCGCCTCCGAATTCCTCCTCCCTCCGCTCGACAGATGAGCCGTCGGAGGCGTATATCTGCTTCGTTCGCGTTTCTCTTGTTTGCATCTGTGATTTCCTCTGGTGGATCAGTCACGAGAACGAAGTCCATTAATTGGTATTAACTACCCAAATAATCCCTTTGTTGGACCATTACACCTAAACAGTCCCTACAGTTTCTAAAAATGGAACACAACAGCCCTTTTGGATATAATTTATCATAAAACAGTCCTTTGTGTTATTAAAACTTCAAAACATTTTTTTAAATATAAGATATTTCAAAACAAGTCCATTTGATTTAAAATATTATAAAAATAGTCTCGTGCCTTGCTTTACTTCAAAAAGATGGAAGATGCAGTTTTTCACGAAAAGCTTCACCAAAAAACGAACCGGTATCGAGTTCACACATCGAATGTGAGTTTCTAGGGCACCTCTTTTACTGTTTTAATATTTTGGGGGGAGAATATATGTGTGTCTATTAAAATTTGATGATTATCAAGTTTTATATACAGAATAACATCTTTCCTTGTTATTGGTCAAACGTTTATAAAATAGCAATCTAAAAATGTGATAAATCACTAGCAAATCTATTAAGTTAAAATAGATTGTTATAAGATGATATAATTATACCTTATGTGAAATATGAATATAATTATTAAGAAAGATCACAAGATTATAAGTAGATTGCTATAATTACACAAGTGGATATTATGAGTCACAAAATGATGATTTTACATGTATCAGATAAAATATCTCATGGAAGCATGGAAGAATATAATAATGACCAAAAATATTATCCGTGTATATATTTTCATAATTGATGGAAAATTAAATTCATAAAATTATATAATTATTTGTTAAAATTATAAGATTTAACTTTTAATATATATATATATATAAGGTTATGTAAAAAAGAATTGAGAATTTATTAATATATTTTCATATTAATTATAACAGTATAACTTCATTATACTAAGTTATTTGTTCTTATCACAATAAATAACATAATCGACTTCAGGGCTTAAGAGTCGTTATTTACAAAATATTATATTGTATTAATCTCATGAATGATTAAAATCATGGAAATTGTTGGTTTCACGTTGGTTGAAACCTGAAAAATATTATAAAAGTAGTTGTTATGCTGCCCAAATGTAACATCCCAAATTCCATGTCCAAAAATTTCGTTTTTTTATTTAAGTAGTTTATAATATCGTTTACAGAAAACACTTGTCGAATCCATATCAATTCTTAACCCGTCATAAAAATGTCTAAAAATCAAAACATCAAAAAGTGATAAAATCAGAGTACGATCCCATGGATCACATCAAGCGGAAATCTGATGTGCGTGTGATGTGCAGCAACCGCGCCGGCTCCTTCCCCTTTGCTGAAGAGGTACCTGAAACAAAACTGAAAACTGTAAGCACGAAGCTTAGTGAGTTCCCCCATCATACCACATATCAAGCAATCATAAAGCACACATATTGTCAGGCATATTTGGGTGCCCAACCTACCCCTTCGGTCCTCTCGACCGGTGACCTTGCCTAGCATATCTAGGTGTTGGCCTACTCCTTCGAACCTCTCGACTGGTAACCTTGCCTAGCATATCTGGGTGATGGCCTACCCATTTTCCCTCTCGACCGGTAACTAGGGACTATTTCACCCCTTACTACTACCACTATCACATAACATCATAACATGCTAGCACATAAAACATAACAGATTACTCGTAACCCTAGATAAACATCACAAAGACAATCATATAACATACAAATCCTACTAGTGGGCTGGCATTGTGGCCATAGACCCACCGCTACTGGAAGGCAACTCACCTCGTGATACTGCGTGTCTAATTCGCGGAAGTGGTCCCTAGCAGCTGCCCCGATGAATCCCGCCTATCACGAACATATTAATACTAAGTGTACCATCCCAAAAATAAGAGCCAAAATTTTCATTTTTAAAAAAATGTACTTAGCAAAACTTAGAAATAAAACGTTCAACAATCATATCATTTCACAAAAGATGTTGCATGTCTGGAAAACATTTTTATAAAACATAAAAGTGTCAGAGTACAAGTCCCCAGGTGATAGCATAAAGCGGAATATAGAGCATGTGTGTGATGTACCGCTACCGTGCCAGCTCCTTCCCCTTCGAAGAAGAGGTACCTGAAACCAAAACTGAAAACTGTAAGCACGAAGCTGAGTGAGCTCCCCCATAATACCTCATAACATACAAACATACAATGAACAGCTAGGAGATACGGGCCTCGCCCACACTCCACTATCTGGGAGATACGGACCTCGCCCACACTCCATTCTCAGAGAGATACAGGTCTCGCCCACACTCCGCTGCTAACCCATATTGTAGAAGTATCACACAGACAACAAGTATAGACAACTCTATCGTACTGGTATATATCATAATCAACTCAACCAAGAGATATGGGCTCGGTCCACACTCTAATACTAACATCTCGTCTATACGGGCCGGCCTTGGTGCCTTAGACCCGTTACTACTAGAAGGAAACTCACCTCAATGTAACTGCTGATCTGCGTGGGAGCTGACTGTCTGCTGCTGCTGCCGCTCCGGAAATCCTCCGGCTATAAATCCCACAAAACCCTTAGTCAAATACTACTAACCGACCTTAGGGTAAAATGATCATTTACCCTTAACAAATCACGAGCCAAGTCAAAGTCAACTATCAGTTGGCCCGACTCGCCAAGTTGACTTGCCAACTCGCCGAGTCCCTATCTCTTGTCCGACCCTAAACCCGTCTCTACTCGTCGAGTTAAGCATTGACTCGACGAGTTCTCTTTCTAAACTAAAGGTCAATAGTCCTTCATCCTACTCGCCGAGTTATATGAACAACTCGCCGAGTTCGTCTTCATCCGAAGAACATTCTAAGCTTCGACTTGCCGAGTTGTTCTTGAGGCAAGAAGATTGCCTTGAACGCGCCGAGTCGTGGCACTGACTCACCGAGTTGCTTCACGAGTGAGTCTAGCTTCCGACTCGCTGATTCCTATACCACGACTCGCCACTCCACCCCACAAGCACGAAAAGGGGAAAACTCGGGGACTCGCGACTCGACTCGCCGAGTCAGATGAACGACTCGCCGAGTCGGCCACATGCAAATACTATACACGTGATTCTGCTTGAATCCAACTTATGCTATTCATAGATCTGGGTTCCTAGGGCATGAATAACACGTAAAGTTTCCAACTTTACGTGTAAATATTCACCAATGAAGGTTTTAGGGCTCAAAATGCACCAAAAGAGTAGATCTAGGGCTTTCATGCAATATGGGTAGATCTAAGCTCCTGGAGCTCGATCCCACCTAGATCTAGAGGCTAACAATTTATTACAAACCATAAGGCACAAAACAAGCTTGGGGAAAACTCAAGAAGGACTTCCATGGAGCTCAAAAGGGACTAAAAGCATGAAAACAGAGGGAAAACGAGTTATACCTCAAGGAAAACACTGAGATAGCTCAAAGATGCCTCATCTTCTCCTCTTCTTCTTGATCCACTCTTCTTCCCTCTCCAAATCTTCAAGAAAACACACTGAATGCTTCAAACTCACAATGAACAAGGCTTTGAACGAAGAATAGGGCTCTGAGGGTGAAGGGGGCGAGCTTGGGGGGCGGATAAGAGGGTTTAAATAGGGTGCAAACCCTTGAAATTTAGGGTTTCATCAGACAGCGGTGACTCGCCGAGTCTGGAATATGGACTCGCCGAGTCGCCAACTTAAACGTGTTCCGGGTCCCGTCTCTACTCGGCGAGTCGGACCTACAACTCACCGAGTCTAAGGCTAAAAATGAAAAACACTAAGATAAATTTTACGTACCAGGAACCAGGTGCTACACTAAGTCAGAGTCTATAACATTGTTTGGGGGTAAAATGACCCTTTTACCCCTTGGTCCAATTTGAGAACATTCAAAAGACCCCACTCTAGTGTATTACATTCAACACACGCTTGGCCCATCTAGACTCCCAAAAGATCCACAGATGGCCCAAGTTTCCAAATTGGGCCCCAACTCTTCAAATGGAGCTTTTCATAATTTCTACTAAGTCTTTAGCCCAAAACAAGGTAATCCAAATGGCCTAACATGGCCCAAGGGCCCAACGCTTCTAACTCCAGATTCCCAGGCCCAAACTTACACTTTATAGTAGGCTATGAGGCCCAAAAGTCCAGTCCTAACCTTCTAAGGCCCAAAAACCCAAGAAATCCATTCTGCATGTGTACGAGCGGCGTACCTGGAACATATGCCCATCGTACGCTTGTCTTGACCACATACAGGAAGTTGACCCAGTATGCGTGGCGTACCCGGGAGTATGCCCAGCGTACTGGCCAACTTCCTTGGGACTTCATCCTTGACTTAATCCATCAAGCCTTTACGTCTAAAATGTAGGTCCAAGTCATTTTAGACTTCGTAGACCATAAAGTCATGAATTTTATGTCATTGCATGCAAGGTTGGGGTAAAAACATGATTTTGGTCCATTAATCCAACTTTATGACCATCTAGCCCTTTCATGGTTTTGGCTTAACCACCAAGATCCTATTTTTATGACTCTAGGTGCTTCCAAGAGTCCAACAAGACAGCTCTTAAGCTCTAGAATCGACCATACTCAAACACTCCCAACAATGGGGCCCAAAAAGGACATAAAAACCCCAAAATAAACAAATCTAAGCATACAATGGTCAAGTATGGAGCTTGATACCTCAAAAGAGTCAGAAATGGTGTCAACCCTCTGGATCTACAAGCTCTTGGTGGCTCCGTGCTTCTTCTTCAAGCTCCTTTCTTCTCTTCTCACTAAAATATCACACAAACACTCTCAAAACCGGATTTTAGAACACAAAGGCACATAAAGGGAGCTAGGGTTTTCGTGGTGGCTGGGTAGGAGTGAAGGGAGGTTGAACCAACAAGGGGTTATGTTCTTTATATAGGGAGCAACTAAAGTTTTAGGGTTTAAGGGCCTGCACACGTACGCTGGGCGTACGCCTGGTACGCTGGGCGTACGTGCTTGGCCTCCGCGTTTCCTTTCCGCGAGTACGCTGGGCGTACCAGGCTTTATACGCCCCGCGTACGCAGCTCCCTCAGCCCACTAGCAAGGCCTAAAGATCAAAGCCCAGCCCAAACCACACCACACTTCAATTATAATGAATAATAATAATAATACCTGGAAAACCCGGATGCTACAAATCTCCCCTAGTTGAATTAGAGTTCGTCCTCGAAGTCCGTTGCTGCTGCTGAAAATAACTCAGGATAGTGCACTCTCATTTCATCCTCCGGTTCCCAAGTCCATTCCGAGCCCTTGCGGTGCTGCCACTACACCTTCACTAGCTCTACTTCCTTATTCCTAAGCTTCTTCGTCTTCTTATCTGGAATGGCTATCGGTCGCTCGATGTAGTTTAGGCTATCATCCACCTGAATATCCTCAAGAGGTACTACTGCAGAATTGTCTACCAAGCATTTCCGCAGCTGGGAGTCGTGAAAGGTGTAGTAAATCTGGCTAAGCTCGGCTGACAGATCCACTCTATATGCCACCTTGCCCACCCGGGACACGACCTTGAAAGAACCGATGTACATGGGGCCCAACTTGCCTCGCTTCCTGAATCGAATGATTCCTTTTCAAGGCGACACGTTCAAGAGCACCATATCTCCGACCTGGAACTCTAGATCTGATCGATGCTTGTCAACATAGCTTTCCTGTCGACTCTGAGCAGTCTGAAGCCTGCTCCAAACCTGCCAGATTCTCTCTATAATCTTGAGTACCATGACCCTATGACCAACCTCACCCCAGCATATTTGGGTCCTGCACTTCCTTCCATACAACATCTCGAAAGGAGGGCATTCGATACTCGTGTGATAGATGTTGTTGTAGGAGAACTCAGCTAATGGAAGGTAGGTATCCTAGCTACCACCGAAGTCTAGAACGTATGCCCGCAACATATCCTCCAGAGTCTGGATGGTCCACTCACTCTGACCATCTGACTGTGGGTGGAACATCGTGCTGAAGTGCAGGCAGGTACCCAACTCGTCGTGAAACTTCTTCTAGAACCTAAAAGTAAATCGTATGTCTCGGTCCGAAATCACCGAAACTGGCACTCCGTTCCGAGCTACTACCTCTCAGATGTAAATATCGGCCAACTTCTCGGACGATATGCTCTCCTGGATCGGTACGAAGTGGGCAGTCTTGATCAACCGATCCACGATGACCCAAATCGAATCCACTCCCCGTTCGGTCCTGGGAAGCTTGGTGATGAAATCCATAGTAATATCTTCCGATTTCCACATGGGAATGTCTAACGGCTGCATCTTGCCGTGTGGCCTCTGGTGCTCAGCCTTGACCTTCCTACAGGTCAAGCACCGCTCTATGTACCAAGCGAAATCCTGCTTCATGCAGGGCCACCAATAGTCGGATCGAATATCCCTATACATCTTCATCGCCCCGGGATGAATTGAGAATCGGAATTTATGCGTCTCCTCCAACAGGAACTGGCGCACACCCCCATGATAGGCAACCCATACCCTACGATGTAGTGTCAATAACCCTCGGCTATCGTAATCGAAGGAGGAAACCTGTCCCGCAATACGCTCGCTCTTCCGATGTTCCTCCTTCATAGCCTCCTGCTGGGCCTCTCGAATCTGCTCCAACAACGGAGTCGCCACGGTCATCCTCATGCAGATATCTCTGATCGGTGCTATCTTGCCGCTAAGTGCATCGGCCACAGCATTGGCTTTCCCCGGGTGGTAAAGGATCTCACAATTGTAATCCTTCACCACGTCTAACCACCGATGCTACCTCATGTTCTGATTCGGCTGGTCCATGAGGTACCTCGAACTCTTGTGGTCCATGTATATGGTACAACGAACCCCATAGAGGTAGTGTCGCCAAATCTTGGGGGCAAAGACAACCGCCCCCAACTCCAAATCATGCGTCCGGTAGTTCGCCTCGTGAGGCTTTAGCTGCCTCGAGGCGTAGGCAATGACATGCCCTCTCTGCATCAAAACTGCGCCCAAACTTGAAATAGACGCATCACAATACACCACGAAATCCTCCACGCCCTCGGGCAGGGTGAGGGTCAGCGCCTCGCACAGTCTCTGTCTCAACGTCTCAAACGCTGCCTGTTGCTCAGGCCCACAACGAAAAACAACGGCTTTCTTTGTCAATCGGGTCAGAAGTACGACTATCTTGGAGAAGTCCTGAATGAATCTCCGATAATAGCCTGCCAACCCCAGGAAAGTCCGAATCTCAGATGGAGACTTCGGAACCTCCCATCTCATCACGACCTCTACCTTGGCCGGGTCAACCAAAATACCGTTCTGATTAACAAGGTGCCCAAGAAGCTGCACCTCACGCAACTAGAACTCACACTTGGAGAACGTGGCGTACAAGCTCTCCCTCCTCAAGGTATCCAACACTTCTCGCAAGTGCTCTTTGTGCTGCTCCTGTGTCTTGGAATAAACCAAGATATCTTCGATGAAAACCTATCACAGACCGATCCAACATCGGTCTGCACACGCGGTTCATGAGGTCCATGAATGCGGCAGGGGCATTGGTGAGCCCGAAAGGCATCGCCACGAACTCGTAGTGGCCATAGCGAGTCTGGAAGGCAGTCTTCTATATATCCTCATCCCTGACACTCATCTGATGGTAGCTGGACCACAAGTCTATCTTGGAAAACCAAGATGCTCCCTGAAGCTAGTCGAACAAGTCATCTATCCTCGGGAGTGGGTAACGGTTCTTCACCGTTACCTTGTTCAGCTCCCGGTAATCTATGAACATGCGATGTGATCCGTCCTTCTTCTTGAAAAACAGAATCAGGGCTCCCCATGGAGAAATACTCGGTCTGATAAATCCCTTGTCTAATAGCTCCTGCAGCTGCGTAGACAACTCCTGCATCTCAGGAGGAGCCAATCGATATGGTGCCTTGGCTATCGAAGCCGCACCAGGGACTAGGTCAATCCTGAACTCCACCTGTCGCCTCGTAGGTATCCCAGGCAGCTCCTCTGGATTACAACCGCATAATCTCGCACCACCGGAACATCGCTCACCATTGCCTTACCCGCCTCCCGGGTATCCATGACATAAGTGACATACCCAGTGCAACCCCATTATAGATAACACCTGGCCCTCACTACTGAACATAAAGTTGGTCCGTGCTGTGGTCTTTTGCCCTGGATCACCAGCTCTCCTCCACTCGAGGTCCTGATCCAAACCAACTGCCGCGCGCAGTCGATCACTGCCCCGTTGGGGCTCAACCAATCCATGCCTATAATCACCTTGTTCCCATACAGCGGAATGGGAACCAAGTCTACCAGGTAGCGCTCCTTGAATAGTCTCAGAACACAATCTTTGAAAAACCACCGTCACTCGCACTGATCGGTCGTAAACAATCTTAACCTCTAAAGGGCAATCCAACATGCTCGAAGACTTAGGGAACCTCTTGCTAAGTGCAAGAGAAACAAATGATCGAGTGACACCCGAATCGAACAACACCTGTACTGGGATAACGTTCACTTTGAACGATCCTAAACAAGCATACACATGCCACATCAATATCATAACAACATGTAATAAAAAATAAGGAAAAGAAATCATACCCGCCACCACATCGGGTGTGGCGCGTGCCTCCTCGGTAGTCAGCTGGAAGGCTCGGCTCTTCACCACTTGAGCCTCTGCCTTGCCCTGCCGGCCATCAGTAATCTGCAGGGTTGCAGGAGCTGGCGCCTTCACTGGCGCTGCCGCTGCTGTCAACTGAGGACAATTGGCCTTTTTATGGCCTCACTGGTTGCAGTGGAAGCACAACAACTCTGATGTCTGGAAAGTGGGCGCAGGGGGCGGTACAATCCCAACTGTAGTGCCCTAACTTGCCGCACTTGAAGCAGCCCGGTGATCCTATCCTACAACCCCCTTCATGAGTCTCTCCGCACTTTCTGCAGCGGCCCCGGTCCTGCTGACCCTTCGACCTAGAGTCGGATCCCTTGGGCTTCTTCCCCGAAGCCCCAGTCATATGCCCCTCCTCCTCCTTCCTCTTCCTGATGTGCTCTAAGTCAATCTCCCTCTCCCTTGCACTGGCAATCATGGAATCCAGGGTCGGGCATCCCGAGAAGCTGACGTGCTCCTTGATGTCGACTCTCAACATGTCATGGTAGCGGGTCCTCTGCATCTCCTTATCTCCTTCATATTGAGGCACCAATAAGGCCCTATCCCGGAACTTGGCAGTGATCTCCACCACCGACTCAGTCGTCTGCCTCATATCGAGAAACTCCCTGGCCAGCTACTGAAGCTCCAAAGCTGGTTCGAACTCAGCCCTGAATCGGACTACGAAATCCGACCAAGTCATTACCTCAATAGCCAAGGCTCCTAGAGAGTCACCAACCGACTCCCACCAATCCCTAGCCCTGCCCCTCAAACATCCTGCAACGTATCGAACCTTCGACCCTCTGAGCAGAACTTGGTCAACTATGCAGACTCCATGTCTGCAATCCATCGTCTGGCATCAATGGGGTCCTTCACCCCATGGAATCCGATGCACCACTGCCCCTGAAGTCCTTGAAGGATGGTGTGCATGATCCTAACTAACTGGATGTCATATCGCTCCTGAATGCCCTAAGGCGATCCTCTATCAGCTCTATGATCCCTTCCTTGATCGACCCAAAGATAACCGGGGTCATATCAAGTATACCTCTTGTGATCTCTTACAGGATAAACTCACTTAGTCTCTCATCCACTGACTCGGAACCTGAACCTGAACCTGATCCTGATCCTGATCCTGAACCTCCCCCTTCATGTCGTGTAATCATCACCATTCTAAAACAAAACACATAGCTTTTAGAACCAAACATAGTCTCGGGGGTCTCACACACTCTACAAGTTCCCTGGCTTCGTCTCAGCCCTCCTTGACTTGAGTACGGATCCTCTGCTTTCAGTAGTACGGGCCCATACTACCTTCCACATCTATCCATGCTTTCCTCAAGGATTGCTTCGGCACCACCAAGTCCCTTACATTACTACTATTGCTCCCATCACTACTCTCATCCTAGGCATGCCCTAGGGTATGTCACCGACCCGCCCCATCCTCAGCTTGTAGCACCTGGTTCTTGGTACATATCTTTTTATTAATTCTTTATTATAATTTGCATTTTGGCCTTGGACTCGGCGAGTTAAAGGACCAACTCGCCGAGTATAAGCGGGATGAGACGCGGGATTTAAGCAATGGACTCGATGAGTCAGGTCCCGGACTCAGCGAGTAGGCCCTGTCTGGACAAAAACCCTAAACCGAGGGTTTGCACCCTATTTAAACACTTTAACTCGGCCTCCTTCGTCCCTTTTGCTCCCAGAAGACCCCCATAGCAAACCCTAGCCGTCATTGAAGCAATCTAAGGCATTTGAAGTGATTTTGGTGTTCTTGTAATTCAGGGAAGGAAGGAAAAGCTTGAAGGATCAGGAGAAGGCTAAAGGGGTCCGAGTTTGTGCACCATTTTCAGATCATTGAAGGTAAAAAGTCTGTACCTTGCTCTTCCATTTTATAGATCCCATTTTGTGTAATTTTAGGGCTTTATGAGCCATTTTAGCTAGTCAACCATGTTTACAAACATGGTTGGGGGTTAAAGCATCTGGATCACATCATTTAAGGGATCCCTAGGCAGATTTTAGTGGCTTTTACAACCATGAAAGCTCCCATGCTCCTTAAGAGCTTGTTTTATGTCTTTTGAGCTCAATGTCCCATCCATGCACGTAAAGTTTGTGACTTTACATGCTAGATCGATTGTAGAAGCATAGATCTATCTTTTGGTCAAGGGTTGTACGTCTGAAATTGAAGATTTAGTGAGAGGATGTGATCGACTCGACGAGTCCATTCTTGGACTCGGTGAGCCTAAGGTTTTGTCCCATATCAGTTGTGGGTCAAAAGGACCCAGTTGAGTATGGAAAGGTTTTAGGCAGTCCCGGGGAGTGACCCAATGTTCTGGATTAAGCCAATGTTCGGGAAATTCATGGGACTCAGCAAGTGCATGAGTAGACTCAGCGAGTCCAAGGCAATATTCTTAAGGATGAAGATAAACTCGACGAGTTGTTCATACAACTCGGAGAGTCAAGGACAGGACCTGCATATCAGTTGAAGATGTACTCGACGAGTTGTTCATACAACTCGGCGAGTCGGATGGAGATTCAGTCGATGTTCAATTAGAAGGAAAACTCTTCGAGTCATCGCCTAACTCGACGAGTAGAGACAGGTATAAGGACAAATGGAAGGATACGGACTCGGCGAGTTGGCGAGCCAACTCAGCGAGTAAGGTCAAGTGGAAGTTGACTTTGACTTTGACTTTGGCTTAGTCAGGGGTAAAATGGTCATTTTACCCTAAGAACAGTTAGCAGTGTATGACTAAGTGTTTTGTGGGAATTATAGCCGGAGGATTTCCGGAGCAACGGCGCCAGCAGTCAAAGGATTCTCGCACAGATCAGCAGCTAGTACGAGGTGAGTTACCTTCCAGTAGCGGTGGGTCTACGGCCAAAATGCCAGCCCACCAGTAGGAGTTGTATGTTAGATGATTGTCTTTGTGATATCATCTAGGTTTGCTACTACCTGATATGTTGTATGCTGGCATGATATGTTATATGCGATAGTAGTAGAGTTTGGTTATTAGGACTGAAGGGTAGGTCAGGCACCCCAGATTAAAAGATTTTTACAAAGAAAATGACTTTCCCAAGTTCGGTTGTTAGGACCAAAGGGTAGTCAGACATCCCAAATATGTCTGATAATATGTTTATGTTATGATATATGTGATAGTAGTAGTAGGGGGTGGAATAGTCCCCGAGAGTCGGTTGTTAGGACCGGCGGGTAGGTCAGCACCCCAGAATGGCTTGACACGGGTAGGTCAGCACCCTACAATGGCTTGACATGGGTAGGACGGCACCCCAGAATGGCCACACGAGTAGGTCGGCAGCCTAAAATGCTTCGTGCTTACAGTTTTCAGTTTTGGTTTCAGGTACCTCTTCATTAAAGGGGAAGGAGGTGGCACGGTAGCGGCACATCATACACACACTCTTTGTTTTCCGCACTATGGATATTCTGGGATTGTACTCTGAATTGTTACAGATGTTATGACTTGGTTTTCGAATATGAAACAGTGTTTCATGAGATGATGTGATTTCACAATATTTTCTTATGAATGTTTTTGCAAGTTAATTAATTAAAAATGAAATTTTTGGACTTGAAAATTGGGTCGTTACAAGTTGGTATCAGAGCCCTGGTTTGAGGGATTTGGACACACCTTCGGGGGTGTTTGGACTCAAACCAAGGGATTAAAAGATGTTTACAAAGAAAATGACTTTCTAAAAGCTAAGATAAAAGAGTTTTGAGAAGGAACAAGTGTGTGATGTGCGCAACCGGCCGAGCTCAAGTAAGTATTCCCCATAGTACCCATACGAGTTATCTTATGTTTATCAGTTTCAGTAGAACAGCATGCTAGAATAGGACTAAGGATCTAGGAATGATGCCTTATGTGCCTCCTTTATGTGCTTTAGCTTATGAGAATTGCATGCTAGTATTGAGTAGACAGTAATAGGATATCATGTTTAGGTTATGCCTGGTAGTATGAGCTCAACATTATATGCTAGTTCAGCTTCTCACTATGAGAACATATTTCCTTGAGTAAGTTTCCTGCGCCCGAATGCTGCTTGCTTTGTGCTTTGTGGGACTCTGAGCGATGGGAGTTAGCCATTAGGTGAATACGTCATGTCACATGTGATTAGGGTTGAATAATCTCAGAGTGCTGGATTTGTCCCTATTGCGCAGCTCTCGTTTGAGTCTAACCGTTGTAGGGACGAGTCTTTTACTCGAAGGGTTATCTAAGCCTCATCACATGTGATGGTAGTCAGGTAATGGCTAATTGGCATTGTAAGGAGGCCTTCAGCAGCTGAGGACCGGTTTGGGTGGAGTCAGAGATTTTCCCTAGGGTAAGCCTAGAATGGGAATAGCAGAGAATCAACAGTGGTGAAAGGGACTTGGTGGAGTCAAGGCAGTCCTTGAGGAAGGTACGGATAGATGTGGAAGGTAGTATGGGCCTGTACTACTGAAAGCAGAGGATCCGTACCCAAATTGAGGAAGGCTGAGACAAGACTAGGGAACTTGTGGTGAGTGTGATTCCTCTAGATGTATCAGTATCACTGACAGTTGGTATTATGTTTTGAAGAATGGTGGTACTACGTCCGAGGCCAGCAGTTGGCAGTTTAGGAGAGGGATCGGGTTCGGGATTAGGTTCCGAGCCAGTAGATGAGAGGCTACGTGAGTTCATCGCGTCAGAGATCACCATAGGCATCCTCGAGTCGACCCCCATCATCTTCGGGTCGATCAAGGAAGGGATAGTTGAGCTGATGGAGGATCGCCTCAGGGCATTCAGGAGTGATATGGTGTCTGGCCAGTCAGGATCCCACACACTGTCCTTTAAGAACTTTAGGGGCAGTGGTGCAGCAGATTTCCACGGGGCGAAGGACCCCATTGCTGCTAGAAGATGGATTGCGGACATTGAGTCCGCGCAACTGACCAGTTTCTGCCCCTAGGGGTCGAAGGTACGATTTGCAACAGGGTGTTTGAGGGACCAGGCCAGGGATTGGTGGGAGTCGGTTGGAGACTCTCTGGGAGCCTCGACTGTTGAGGTTATGACATGGTCGGATTTTGTGACTCGGTTCCGAGCAGAGTTTGCGCCAGCTGTAGAGCTTTAGCAGCTGGCCAGGGAGTTTTTAGACATGAGGCAGACTACGGAGACTGTGGAGGAGATCACCGCCAAGTTTCAGGAGAGGGCATTGCTGGTGCCCTAGTATGCGGGGGATGAGGATATGAGGAGGACCCGCTATCATGACATGCTGCGAGCCGACATTCGGGAGCATGTTAGTTTTTTTCAGCTTGCCCTACCCTGGATTCCATGATTACCAGGTCAAGGGAGAGGGAGATTGATCTGGAGCATGTCCGGAAGAGGAAAGCAGAGGAGGGGCATTCAACTGGGGCTTCAGGGAAGAAGCCCAAGGGATCAGATGGTAGGCCGAAAGGCCAGTCAGGACCGGGCCGCTACAGGAAATGCGGCAGGCCACACGAGGGGGATGTAGATTGGGATCGTCGGACTGCTACAAGTGGGGAAAGATGGGGCACTTCAGCAGGGATTGTACTGCCCCTGCACCGGTTATTCAGACGTCTGAGTTGCTATGTTTCCACTCTAACCAGAGGGGCCACAAGAGGGCCAACTGCCCCCAGTTGACAGCACCAACAGTGCCAGTGAAGGCGCAAGCTCCAGCAACCCTGCGGATCACTGATGGTTGGCAGGGCAAGGCATAGGCTCCAGAGGTGAGGATCCGGGCATTCCAGTTGACTACTGAGGAGGCACGCGCTGCACCCGATGTGGTGACGAGTATGATTTCTTGTCTTTATGCTTTTATGATGCGCTGCTGTGATTTTGACATGTTATGCATGTGCTCTGTTTAGGATTGTTCCATGTGAACGGTATTCGAGTTCAGGTATTATTTGATTCAGGGCTGCCCGATCATTGTATCTCTTGTGCTTAGCAAGAAGTTTCTTGAGCCTTCAGGCATTTTGGATTGCCCTTTAGAGGTAGAGATTGCAGATGACCGATCAGTGCGAGCATTGACGATATTCCGAGACTACGTGCTGAGATTATTCGAGGAGCGTTATCTAGTGGACCTGGTTCCTATTCCGTTGAGAGGGAACAAGGTGATTATAGGCATGGATTGGTTAAGCCCCAATGGGGTAGTGATAGATTACGCGCAGCAGCTGGTTCGGATCAGGACCCTAAGTGGGGGAGAGTTGGTAGTTCAGGGCGAGAGGCTACAGCGAGGACCAGCAGTAAGTTAAGCAGCGAGAGCTAGGCGTTACCTTCAGCAGGGTTGCGCAGGATATGTCGCTTATGTCATGGACACCCGGGAGGCGGGTAAGGCGAAAGTGGGCGATGTGCCCGTGGTGCTAGAGTTTACAGATGTATTCCCCAAGGAGTTGCCAGGGATACCTCCGGAGAGGCAGGTGGAGTTCAGGATCGACCTAGTCCCTAGTCCGGCTCCGATAGCCAAGGCACCGTATCGGTTGGCTCCTCCTGAGATGCAGGAGTTATCTACACAGCTGCAGGAGTTGTTAGACAAGGGGATTCATTAGACCGAGTAGTTCTCCCTGGGGAGCTCCGATTCTGTTTGTGAGGAAGAAGGACGGGTCGCATCGGATGTGTATAGATTACCGAGAGCCAAACAAGGTAACGGTGAAGAACCGTTACCCACTCCCGAGGATTGATGACCTCTTTGACCAGCTACAGGGAGCATCTTGGTTCTCCAAGATTGATCTGCATTCAGGATATCATCAGATGAGGGTCAGAGAGGAGGATGTGCACAAGACTGCGTTTCGGACGCGTTATGGCCACTACGAGTTTATGGTGATGCCCTTCGAGCTCACCAATGCTCCTGCCGCATTCATGGACCTCATGAACCACGTGTGTAGACCGATGTTAGACCAATCGTTGAAATTGTTTATTGATGACATCTTGGTTAATCCACGACGCAGGAGGAGCACGAGGAGCACCTGCGAGAGGTTCTGGAGACTTTGAGGAGGGAGAACTTGTATGCTAAGTTCTCCAAGTGTAAGTTCTGGTTGCGCGAGGTGCAGTTCCTTGGGCATCTCGTTAACCAGAACAGGATTTCGGTGGACCCGGCCAAGGTGGAGGCCGTGATGAGATGGGAGGTTCCAAAGTCTCCATCTAAGATTCAGAGTTTCCTAGGGTTAGCCGGCTACTATCAGAGATTCATCCGGGATTTCTCCAAGATAGTCGTACCCCTAACCAAAGTTAACAAGGAAGGCCTTGGTCTTTCGTTGGGGGCCTGAGCAGCAGGTTGCGTTCGAGACTCTGAGACAGAGATTGTGCGAGGTGCCAATCTTAGCCCTTCCAGAGGGCATGGAGGATTTTGTTATGTACTGCGATGCGTCCATCTCACATTTGGGCGCAGTATTGATGCAGGGCATGTCATCGCCTATGCGTCGAGGAAGCTGAAGCCTCATGAGGCGAACTACCCGACGCATGATTTGGAGTTAAGGGCAGTTGTTTTCTCTCTCAAGATTTGGCATCATTACCTCTATGGGGTTCGCTGTACCATCTACACGGACCATAAGAGTTTAAGGTACATCATGGATAAGCCGAATCTAAACATGAGGCAGCATCGGTGGATGGACATGGTAAAGGATTACGATTGCGAGATCCTTTACCACCCAGGGAAGGCCAATGTGGTGGCCGACGCGCTTAGCCGCAAGGCAACGCCGATTAGAGTTGTCTGCCTGAAGATGACAGTGGTGACTCCATTGTTGGAGCGGATTCGGGAGGCCCAGCAGGAGGCCATGAAGGAGGAACATCGGAAGAGCGAGCGGATCATGGGGGGGTTTCCTCCTTTGACTATGACAACCGAGGATTTCTGACACTACATCGTAGGGTGTGGGTGCCATACCACGGGGGTGTGCGCCAGGTTCTGATGGAGGAGGCGCACAAATCTTGGTTCTCCATTCATCCTGGGGCGACGAAGATGTATAGGGATCTTCGTCTGGATATTGGTGCCCCTGCATGAAGCGGGACGTGGCATAGTTCGTGGAGAGGTGCTTGACCTACAGGAAGTTCAAGGCTGAGCATCAGAGACCTCATGGCAAGATGCAGCCGTTGGATATTCCGCTGTGGAAATGGGAAGACATCACAATAGATTTTATCACCAAGCTTCCCAGGACCACGCGAGGAGTGGATTCGATCTGGGTCATCGTCGATCAATTGAACAAGAGCGCCCATTTTATCCCGATTCAGGAGAGCATCTCGGCCGAGTAGTTTGCCGACATCTATATCCGGGAGGTGGTGGCGCGGCACGGTGTGCCAGTTTCGGTGATTTCAGATAGGGATGTTCGGTTCACTTCTAGGTTTTGGAAGAAGTTTCATGACGAGCTGGGTACTCGTCTGCATTTTAGCATCACCTTTCACCCACAGACGGATGGTCAGAGCGATCGGACCATCCAGACCTTGGAAGATATGCTACGAGCATGCGTGTTAGACTTCGGAGGTAGTTGGGATACCTACCTTCCATTGGCAGAGTTCTCCTATAACAATAGTTATCATGCGAGCATTGATCGCCCTCCCTTCGAGATGTTATACGGGAGGTAGTGCAGGACCCCGATATGTTGGGGTGAGGTTGGCCAGAGGGTAATGGGGAGCACTGAGGTAGTGCTCAAGACGACAGAGAAGATTTAGAAGGTCCGGAGCAGGATTCAGACTGCTCAGAGTCGGCAGAAAAGCTATGCCGACAAGCGCCGATCAGACCTGGAGTTCCAGGTCGGGGATATGGTTCTCCTGAAGGTGTCGCCTTGGAAAGGCGTTACCCAATTTAGGAATCGGGGCAAGTTGGGCCCCAGGTACATTGGACAGTTCAGGGTTATAGCCCGGGTGGGGAAAGTGGCGTATAGGCTGGATTTTCCAGCCAAAATCAGTCAGATACACAATACTTTCCATGTTTCTCAGCTGCAAAAGTGCCTGGCAGACGACTCGGCAGTGGTGTTCTTGGAGGACATTCAGGTTGATAACAGCCTGAACTACATTGAGCGACCGGTGGCAATCCTTGACCAGAAGTTGAAGGATTTGAGGAACAAAAGAGTGGAACTCGTGAAGGTACATTGGCAGCACCGGAAGGGGTCAGAATGGACTTGGGAGCCGGCGGACGAGATGATGGAGCATTACCCCGAGCTGTTTCAGGATCGAGCAGCAGACTTCGAGGACGATGTCACAACTAGAAATTTTATGTCATGTAATCTATACACTCAAGTTAATGTGAATCAAAACTTAAGAGCATGTGTGATACCTACTATTATGACATCAAAAACTTCAATCAAATACATCCTACAAGTGCTACAAATGGTCATCAAACAATTGGAAACCCTAGAAGTTCTTATTTAGATCCACTTTGGACTAGGACTTCCTTATTGGACCCAAATGGACCAATAAGCTTCCAATTTGACTATCATGGGCATAGAACCCTAATTGGGCTCTATTTGGACCCACATTAATTTATTTCAACATTTTGGGCCATATTGGGCCTAGAATGAAATGAATTAAAAGCTTTGATCCATGAATAACCTAAACTAGTCCAACAAATATGTAAAAATCATACTATATTCTTTTATGTTAAAACTCACCCAAACTAACTCTAATATTGGGCTTAGGAGCAAAAAGCCCAAATTTTCCTTTTCCTTCAAGATTCTCGGCCCAAGGCCCAAGTCCAAGAAGAAGTGGTGAGGAGTTGACTTTGGTTTGCCACCTCATTATTGTCTTTTGGATTTCCATGCAACATATCACATACCTCCATGCAAGTATCACTTCAAAGATCACTTCTTCTTTTCCCTCCTTCACTCTCGGCCATCTCAAACACACACACATCTCACAAACTCTCTCAAGAACACTCAAGAAAACTTCCTCCCTCTCCACTCAAAGATCTCGAAATTTAAGAAGATTTCAAGAGGATATTTCCACAAACTCTTCATCTAAGGTAAGATTATGCTTGGATCTATGACTTAGGTTCTTTGTGTTATCAAAATCTTTTCCTAATCCATGCAAAAATCGTTATCTTACCTCTTAGAAGCATACCAAACTCGAGATCTTCAAGAAAAGGGTGCTAAGGCCAAAAATCACCAAGTTTTCTTCCATCTTTTCTTCAAAAACCGAAATCACACCCTAAGGTGAGCTTCATACCCCCTATTTTCTGTTTTTATGAGTTTTGTGGGGGGGGGAATACAAGTGAAAGTGTAGATCTATATATGTTTTGTATGCCTTGTATGATTTCTATGCTTATATGTGTGTTTTTGTGTGTTATAATGTTGGATCTAGCCTTAAAACCCCTAAAAACCAAGATATACTTTATGATTAATGATACTAGCATCAAGTATATTTCTACATACAAAGTGTTCCAAGAAAAATAGCTAAATGGCTTAATTACATTTTATTTGGGCTAAAAACTCAATTTTTGGACATAAAATGTTAAAAATATAAAGTTAAAGGGCCCAAAATGTCATATCACGAATTCTGATGGATGAGGAGTGTCAAAACAGTTTCAATGAAATATTTTCTGAAAATATACTCATTTGGAGGATTAAAAATATAAATTTCAAGCTTAATGGGCTAAAAATGACAATTTCGGCCCAATAGGGCCCATTATGCGAAATTTTCTGTTTTGGAGGGCCAAAACTGTGTTTTTCTGTAAAACAGTGGACTACTAAGGTTCCAAGTACTTTTCAAAGGTTTAAAATGCTTTTCAAATTTAAAAAGGACCAAAGTTGCAAAAAATTTCCAATTTGGGCCAAAATTGTAAAAACTGCGAAAAAGAGGGGCTATAACCGAGAAAACTGCAATTTAAAGGACTTAAACTGTTTTCAATGAAAAATATGCTGAAAAATATTAATTTCAATAATTTTTGGTGTTAAAATGTCAAGAAAAATGATTTAAGGACCAAACCGGAAAGTTATTTAATTAGAGGGTTGAAAAGAGTAAATTTTACAAACAAGGAGGGGCTGAAAACAGAAAACTTTCAAGGCTAATTCAATGCACGCAACTTGATCAAATATTGGCATCGCGACTACCTACGTAATACAATACACAACAATACCAAAAATCGTTGTTAAACAAATTGATTCGGTCTCGAATCAATAACAATCCGAAAATACTAACACGACGATAACTCGATTCGTACACGAAAACATTTGGTAATTCAATATACACGTGAGAGTGCACAGACGTCTACGCACCATCTTTGGGCCCCAAAGTGTAAAATCTTGTTTGTTGGGCATAGCTAGCCCAATGACCTGATCTTAAGGCCCGAAGACTTCTACCTTACGAGTTGTTGGGTCTTACATGATCTAACACAGCGTAAAAGGACTTTCAATGGCTTTTATACTATTGGTCCCCAAGGGTCCTATGGTATTGCTAGTAAAGTCGGTATTTCATGCGAGGCGGGTCAAGGGCCCCTCGTACCCTTTTTTTTTATCCCCAACCGGTTAATGGAGTCATCGGGGTCTTCGTGTCCTCTTTCTCTTCGGATGTGGGATTACTCGGAGTCAGGGCGATTGGATAACGTGATTAGTACGGACGACGCCTACGGGATCGTTAGTATAGTTATAAACTGGTCGTTTGTGTAACGCTTGTTTATAGCAATTAATCATGCGCAAAAATAATCCGACGTCGCCTGGAATTAATGACTTCACGTGTTACAATGGTTTTATTTTAACTTCATGGAATTCAAAGAATTAGGAAAACATCGGGTTTTCCTAGGGTTTTTCAATACATACGGTTTCGAAATGTATACAAGTTTAATGAACAATTTTTACAAATACAGAAACAAACAAGCATACCTATGGATCTTCACAAATGTTTTCAAAAGCTTTTCTTTTCAGAAAATATCGGATTTTCTGGTGGTTTTCAAAATGATACAAAACATTGTTTTCCCAAATACCGCTTATGAACTCACCAACATTTCACATGTTGACGTTTTTTTTTCAAAATACTTGTATTCTCAGGTAACCAGTGAATCAAAGGAAAATGTACTCAGTGATGGCTTGCAGTTTATCTATTAACGAACTAAACAATTTATTTTTGGGAATGTAATGTTTTGAGACAATGTAATGGATGTAAACACTATCAGTTGTAATATTCAAATGTTGGTGACGAATGATGTTATTTTTCATGTATATTCATTGTGATGGTATTCAATTGAGTCACAACAGCTCCCGAACATTTCCGCCGTCTGGTTCGGGGGTGTGACAGACGAAGTCTAATATTCAAATCTTTTTATTAATTCTTTATTATAGTTTGCATTTTGGCCTTGCACTCGGCGAGTTGAAGGACCAACTCGCCGAGTAGAAGCGTCATGAGACACGGGGTTTAAGCAGTGGACTCGACAAATCGGGTACCGGACTCGGCGAGTAGGCCCTGTCTGGACAAAAACCCTAAACCGAGGGTTTGCACCCTATTTAAACACTTTAACTCGGCCTCCATCGTCCCTTTTGCTCCCAGAAGACCCCCATAGCAAACCCTAGCCGTCATTGAAGCAATCTAAGGCATTTGAAGTGATTTTGGTGTTCTTGTGATTCAAGGAAGGAAGGAAAAGCTTGAAGGATCAGGCGAAGGCTAAAGGGATCCGAGTTTGTGCACCATTTTCAGATCATTGAAGGTAAAAAGTCTGTACCTTGCTCTTCCATTTGATAGATCCCATTTTGTGTAGTTTTAGGGCTTTATGAGCCATTTTAGCTAGTCAACCATGTTTACAAACATGGTTGGGGGTTAAAGCTTCTGGATCACATCATTTAAGGGATCCCTAGGCAGATTTTAGTGGCTTTTGCAACCATGAAAGGTCCCATGCTCCTTAAGAGCTTGTTTTATGTCTTTTGAGCTCAATATCCCATGCATGCACATAAAGTTTGTGACTTTACGTGCTAGATCGATTGTGGAAGCATAGATCTATATTTTGGTCAAGGGTTGTACGTCTGAAATCGAAGATTTAGTGAGAGGATGTGATCGACTCGACGAGTCCGTTCTTGGACTCGACGAGTCCAAGGTTTTGTCCCATATCAGTTGTGGGTCAAAAGGACCCAATTGAGTATGGAACGGTTTTAAGGAGTCCCGGGGAGTGACCCAACGTTCTGGACTAAGCCAATGTTCAGGAAATTCATGGGACTCGGCGAGTGCATGAGCAAACTCAGCGAGTCCAAGGCAATCTTCTTAAGGATGAAGATGAACTCGACGAGGTTTTCATACAACTCGGCGAGTCAAGGACAGGACCTGCGTATCAGTTGAAGATGTACTCGACGAGTTGTTCATACAACTCGGCGAGTCGGATGAAGATTCATTCGATATTCAATTAGAAGGAAAACTCGTCGAATCATCGCCTAACTCGACGAGTAGAGACAGGTATAAGGACAAATGGAAGGATAGGGACTCGGCGAGTTGGCTAGCCAACTCGGCGAGTAAGGTCAATTGGAAGTTGACTTTGACTTTGACTTTGACTTGGTCAGGGGTAAAATGGTCATTTTACCCTAAGAACAGTTAGCAGTGTATGACTAAGTGTTTTGTGGGAATTATAGCCGGTGGATTTCCGAAGTAGCAGCGACAGTAGTCAGAGGATTCCCACACAGATCAGCAGCTACTACGAGGTGAGTTACCTTCTAGTAGCGGTGGGTGTACGGCCACAATGTTGGCCCACCAGTAGAAGTTGTATGTTAGATGATTGTATTTGTGATATCATCTAGGTTTGCTACTACCTGATATGTTGTATGATGGCATGATATGTTATACGCGATAGTAGTAGAATTTGGTTACTAGGACCGAAGGGTAGGCCATGCACCCCAGATATGTCTGATAATATGTGATTATATGTTTATATGTTGGCATGATATGTTATATGTGATAGCGGTAGTAGGGGGAATAGACCCCAAGTTCAGTTGTTTGGACCGAAGGGTAGTCGGACACCCCAGATATGTCTGATAATATGTTTATGTTATGATATATGTGATAGTAGCAGTAGGGGGTGGAATAGTCCCCGAGAGTCGGTTGTTAGGACCGGTGGGTAGGTCAGCACCCCAAAATCGCTTGACACGGGTAGGTAAGCACCCCAGAATGGCTTGAAACGAGTAGGACGGCACCCCAGAATGGTCGCACGGGTAGGTCGGCACCCCAGAATGGCTGTACCTGGTAGGTCGGGCACCCCATAATTGCCTGGCAGTATGTATGTTATGTGATTGTATGGTATGTGGTACGATGGGGGAACTCACTAAGCTTCGTGCTTACAGTTTTCAGCTTTGGTTTCAGGTACCTCTTCATCAAAGGGGAAGGAGTTGGCGCAGTTGCGACACATCATACACACTCTTTATTTTCCGCACTATGGATATTCTGGGATTGTACTCTGAATTGTTACAGATGTTATGACTTGGGTTTCGGATATGAT
The DNA here is from genome assembly GCF_051521515.1 of Lactuca serriola. Taxonomy (NCBI): domain Eukaryota; kingdom Viridiplantae; phylum Streptophyta; class Magnoliopsida; order Asterales; family Asteraceae; genus Lactuca; species Lactuca serriola. The sequence continues at coordinate 172,928,998 of NC_136408.1, read as the reverse complement.
ACAGTGTTTTATGAGACGATGTGATTTCACAGTATTTTCTTATGAATGTTTTTGCAAGTTAATTAATTTAAAATGAAATTTTTGGACTTGAAAATTGGGTGGTTACACAGCTGCTGAAAGACTTCCCACCAGTATCATCTAACTACCTAATGAATATAGTCACATGCAGCAGAGATCAGATAATACCTCAAGTAAAGGACTCCACCCTAGAACGGTTAGACTCAAACGAGAGCTACGCAATAGGGTCAAATCCAACACTCTGAGATTATCAAGCCTGTACCACATGTGACTTAGCATATTCACTTAATCGTTAGGTCATGCTGCTAAGAGCCTCACAAAGCACAAAGCAAGTAACATTCGGATAATGGAAAGCTAGCCACATAATCTAATCAAAATGTTTTATTCTCTACTCAGGAATCTATACTAGCATGCAATTCATATAGCTCAAACACATATAACAGGCACATAAGGCATCCTCCTAGATCCTTAGTCCTAATCTAGCATGCAGTTCTAATAAACATATCATAACATAACATAAACTTGTATGGGTATTATGGGGTACTTACTTGAGCTCGGCCGGTCGCGCACATCACACATCTTGTTTTTTTTCAAAGTTCTTTTCTCTTTTCATAAAATAATTTTCCTTAAAAATTTAAACCAAGTCCTCGGTTTGATTTCAGACACACCCGAGAGTGTATCTGAATCCCTCAAACTAAGGCTCTGATAACAACTTGTAACATCCTAGATTTTGAATCCAAAATTTTCATTTTTTTTATTTAAGTAGTTTATAAAATCGTTTATAGAAAACACTTGTCGAATCCATATCAATCCATAACCCCTCATAAACATGTCTAAAAATCAAAACATCAAACAGTGATAAAATCAGAGCACGATCCCATGGATCACATAAAGCGGAAATCTGATGTGCATCTACCGCGCCGACTCCTTCCCCTTTGCTGAAGAGGTATCTAAAAAAAAACTGAAAACTGTAAGCACGAAGCTTGGTGAGTTCCCCCATCATACCACATACCAAACAATCATAAAGCACACATACTGTCAGGCATATCTGGGTGCCCGACCTACCCCTTCGGTCCTCTCGATCGGTGACCATGCCTAGTAAATCTGGGTGCTGGCCTACCTCTTTGTCCCTCTCGACCGGTAACCTTGCCTAGCATATCTGAGTGTTGGCCTACCCCTTCGGCCCTCTCGACCGGTAACTGGGGAATATTTCACCCGCTACTACTACCACTATCACATAGAGCATAACAAATTACTCGCAACCCTAGATGAACATCACAAAGACAATTATCTAACATACAACTCCTACTAGTGGGTCAGCATTGTGGTCGTAGACCTACCGCTACTGGAAGGCAACTCACCTTGTGATACCGCGTGTCTAACTCGTGGAAGTGTTCCCTAGCAACTACCCCAATGAATCCCGCCTAACATGAACAGATTAATGCTAAGTCAGAGTCTATAACATTGCTTGGAGGTAAAAGGACCCTTTTACCCCTTGGTCCAATTTGAGAACCTTCAAAAGACCCCACTCTATTGTATTACATTTAACACACCCTTGGCCCATTTAGATTCCCCAAAGATCCATAGTTGGCCCAATTTTCCAAATTTGGCCCAACTCTTCAAATGGGCCTATTCATAATTCCTGTTAAGTCTTTCGCCCAACACAAGGTAATCCAAATGGCCCAACATGGCCCAAGGGCCCAACGCTTCTAACTCCAGATTCTCAGGCCCAAACTTACGCTTTACAGTAGGCTATGAGGCCCAAAAGTCCAGGCCCAACCTTCTAAGCCCCAAAAACCCAGGAAATCCATTCCGCATGAATACGCGCCGCATACCTGGCACGTACGCCCAATGTATGCTGGTCTTGAGCACATACGGGAAGTTGACCCAGTACGCATGGCGTACCAGGGAGTACGCCAGTGTACTGGCCAGCTTCCTTGGGACTTCATCCTTGACTTAATCCATTAATCCTTTACATCCAAAATGTATATCCAGGTCCTTTTAGACCTCCTAGACCATAAATTCATGAACTTTATGTGATTACATGCAAGGTTGGGGTAAAAACATGATTTGGGTCCATTAGTCCAATTTTATGACCATCTAGCCCTTGCATGGTTTTGGCTTAACCACCAAGATTTGACTTTTATAACTCTAGGTGCTTCCAAGAGTCCAAAACGACCGCTCTTAAGCTCTAGAATCGACCATACTCAAACACTCCCAACAATGGGGTCCAAAAAGGACATAAAACCCCAAAATAAACAAATCTAAGCATACAATGGTCAAGTATGGAGCTTGATACCTCAAAAGAGTCAGAAATGGTGTCAACCCTCTGGATCTACAAGCTCTTGGTGGCTCCTTGCTTCTTCTTCAAGCTCCTTTCTTCTCTTCTCACTAAAATAACACACAAACACTCTCAACAACGGTTTTTAGAACACAAAGGCACACAAAGGGAGCTAGGGTTTTCGTGGTGGCTGGGTAGGAGTGAAGGGAGGCTAAACCAACAGCGGGTTATGTTCTTTATATACGGAGCAACTAAAGTTTTAGGTTTTAAGGGCTTGCACACGTACGTTGGGCGTATGCCAGGTACGTTGGGCGTACGTGCTTGGCCTTCGCGTTTCCTTTCTGCGAGTATGTTAGGCATACCAGGCTTTGTATGCCCCGCGTACGCAGCTCCCTAAGCCTACTATCAGGGTAGGAGTTGGATTCTCCCCCTCGAAAGGTATTTCAGTTATTTTTGGTACAGACGAACCCTCCCCCTTGAATGTAGAACTTTCATTTGGAGGGTCTGTGGTTGGTTGAGATTCGGTTGGTATGGGATGATCAACTTTTATTTCCTTTGCAACATCTTTGATGATCTTTTTGAGATTGTCGATGTTATTATCTGTTGCTTTAGGTTATGAGTTTATTGCCTTTTCTGGTTCATCAAAGAGTAGCATATAATCTTCAAATAGATTGGAGATAGGAACCGAGACTTGACTTGATTCTGGAAAGATGTCTTCTACCGTACCTTTGCTTGTTTGAATATTCTTCATATAATTGTCATCAAAGGTCACGTAGTAGGTTTCTTCAATCTTCCAAGAGCATTTATTCAAAACCCTATATGCCTTCGATGTGAGCGAATAACCCAGAAAAATTCCATTGTCTGCTTTTATGTCGAACTTGTTTCAATTCTCTTTTGAATTGAAAATGAAGCATCTAGAACCGAAAACGTGGAAAAACTTTATGTTGGGCTTACGATTGTTCAGAATTTCATATGGAGTTATTGAGAATCGCTTGTTGAGGAAGGATTTGTTCTGAGTGTAGCATGCAGATGCAATGGCATCAGCCCAGAAATAGAGTGGAAGAGAGGCGAAGCTCAGCATGGTTCGAGCTGCTTCACACAAGGAACGGTTTCGCCTTTCAACGATCACATTCTGTTGTGGAGTATATGGAGCAAAAAATTTGTGATTTAGACCCTTTTCAGCCAGAAAGTCTTCAAACTCTTTATTCTTGAACTCAAGCCCATTGTCACTTCTTATGTTCCTCACCACCTTTTGCAGTTGCATTTCTATTTGCTTGATAAATGCTTTCAACTTGGGAGTAGCCTCTGATTTCTGTTTAAGAAAGAAAACCCTAGTGAAACAAGAAAAATCATCTACTATTACAAGAATGAACTTACTACCACCAATGCTTTCGATAATCGAAGGCCCACACAAGTCGATATGTACAAGTTCAAGCGGTTGATGAAGATAGCTTAGTACCATGCTGTACTTATTATATTTACTTGTATTACCTTGTTGTACTGTTATGTAAACCATGTAAAACTACTCTACTAATGCAATGTTTTGTTGTACTTTGATTACTATAATGCATGTGTTGTGATACATGACATGACGTCATCCACCCCAAAACGTTTCCGTCGTTCCGGTTTTGGGGTGTGACCGACCGAAACCGAGCTTTCGGTTCTTAGCGTAAAAAGAATTGGACCGAAATTTCCCTTTTGGTTCATTTGACAGCTAGGTTTGTGGTGATTGTGTAAAGGAGATTTGAGCCTGGTCTTGTCACATGATTTGACATTAGTCTCTTTCTTGGTTGAGACGTAGTTAGGATTTTGTGACTTCTAAAACTGTTTTTGCTCATTTAGGTTTTTCATGTATCTCTGATTTCTTTGGCATTTTTGTTCAGCCAACTGCTTTTGAGATTTATGAATATTGAAGCTTGGTTTCGGTTTCTCCTTTTGAGATTCGGTTGTCTTGGAAGATACATTGGATGCTTTCCTTGGTTCTTCTGGTATCTCCTTTGTTCCACTCGAGCTCGGTTTATCAAACTTGTGGGATTATTGATGGGTTCAGCAACGTATCTTCCCTTTACTCTCCATGAGGTTCGCTCTGATAAGCCGACAGTTTTGTCTGCATTGTTGATAGGGGCGGACCAGAAGAAATTGTCGCACCCTTCAGTGTTATCATTGTCAACCAAGATTTTCAATTTTGCCGTTTGTTTCTTGGTGACACCTTCAACAGCATATACTTGATTTGGTACTGTTTGAACCTTTTGATAGACAACCGCCTTTTCTTTGAGTTTCTTTGAATTTTCCGTTGTCAGGCGAGCATATTCAACCGAGTTTTCTGATAAGAGCGGTTTTTCATTCTCGGTTTCACTTTTCAAATATTTAGAACAATCAACCACATCATCCACTGAGATTTCGCTCATCTCACTTTCCTCATCAAATTCATATTTGTTTTCTATATTCATTTTATGTTCTGAACCTAATTCGGCATTTGACGAGTCAAATGATTGTATGGTCTCGGACTTAATTTTTAACCTATCATTTTCATCCAAAAGATTCTTAAGAATGCATTTGTGTTCCTTGGAGTCAATAAACGTCTCTATCTTGTCCAGCCTAATTTTGTAAGAGATAGAAATCTCGTCTGAGGACATTATTGATTCACATTCAGCAATGACCTCATCCTCCTTAAATTCAAGGAAGGGTAAGATCATCTTATGAATCTTTTTCCCTATTTCACAATCTAAGTGCAGTTGAGTAATATTAGTGTATAAACGCTTTGCAATTAAATAAAAAACATTCCATTGCTTTAAAAACCTTAAATTGTCTTGTTGTAAATAAATAAGTTTGTCAAATGATTGTATGGTCTCGGACTTAATTTTTAACCTATCATTTTCGTCCAAAAGATTCTTAAGAATGCATTTGTGTTCCTTGGAGTCAATAAACGTCTCTATCTTGTCCAGCCTAATTTTGTAAGAGATAGAAATCTCGTCTGAGGACATTATTGATTCACATTCAGCAATGACCTCATCCTCCTTAAATTCAAGGAAGGGTAAGATCATCTTATGAATCTTTTTCCCTATTTCACAATCTAAGTGCAGCTGAGTAATATTAGTGTATAAACGCTTTGCAATTAAATAAAAAACATTCCATTGCTTTAAAAACCTTAAATTGTCTTGTTGTAAATAAATAAGTTTGTCCCTAGCTCTAACTAACTATGTCACTTTCAGCTTTATCCACATCATTCTCTCCTCACTCTTCGAAGACGTCCTGCTAAGTTGGTCAGTTAAGTTAGAGTTTGTTAAGTGAGTTTGCATAAGACTGATGGGTTTTGAGCAAAACATCATTCCTATGGTGTACATGCAAACCCTAATAGCTTTTTGATCTAGTTTGGCTAATGAACATGCAATTGAATATCCAAAGACATAAACCCTAGATCTAGCATACAATTAATCATATTAAAATAAGATTGGGGTTTAGATCTTACCTTGATTATTATGTAGCAATAACAATCTCAAATCCTCCTTATAAGGGCTTTAAAAAGCTTAGAGTCACAAATGTCACTCCTCTAATGGCTCACAAACACCAAGAGCAAGAGGATGAAGAATGATAAGAGATGAAACACCCAAAAACGTGTGGAAACCCTAAGGAAACTCTTAGCCACGTTTTTGGTGCTCTAGGGATCCTTAAATAGTGAGGCTATTAGGGTTATCGAACAAGGAAACCCTAATTTGACTGCTTAGGCCCTAAGCAACCCATGGACTCCCTCCTTAGAGGCCTAGGACGATTTCTAATGGGTTTCCCCATAGAATTCGTCCACCCCTCTAATATGGAGTCCATTAGCCTAATATTCAACTATCATACAATTGACAGTTCTAGTCCCTTAAGTTTAATTAATGTCTTTTAGCCACAAAATTAATTCTTAATTAATTATTGACTAATATTAATTAAACAATATGATTTCTCCTTTAATATATTATTCTCATAATATATTAATAAATCATAATTAATCCTCTCTCTCCATAATTCATCCTATCAAGTTGCTTTGGTGAAGGCAACCCAAAAGGACCATGCACCATCGGGTCAAGTACATACCAAAATAGTTATGGACCTGGACACTAATCCAACAGTCTCCCACTTGGATAAGTCTAATAACTATTATGCATATGACTTCAGATCCTGATCCGCAATCGTAGCTTTCAAAAGCCGCTGTCAACTCTGATCTTATCAGATACGCGTCCTTTAGATAAGGGATCATATATTCCTCCATTCTAGATATCGTATAGACTGAGACATGGATTTAAATCATTCTTCCTGTCTATGTGTTGTTTCCCGAATTCCGATTTATGACGACTAACAACAGACTACAATTGAACACATCAAATTAGTCCCGGCTTGGCCAAGCGCTTAGGTGTCATCACTAAATCATCGAGGGGCCCACAGATATCGCTTTCATCCCACTTTGGATAAAAAGGAACGGATAAAATTTGATTCAATGCTTGCTTGCACTCACTCACCGAATCACACACAACAATATGTTTTATGACACCAAGTTACTGGTGCGTTTACATATTATCAATGTGTAACCGACTCGCAAGATACAACTCACACATCTCGGTTTCAATAATATAAGATATTATCATCTCACCAATCACTCGTGATAAAGTCCATGAAGTGATCCAAGTGAACATGGGTTTAATCCAATGCTCAAATCATATTCATAAGCACTCATGAACGTTGCAGCAAACATTTGCTTATGTCTAATACACTTTAGACAATCCACACACCAATTCACGACAGTCTTCATTCATACCTACTTCCAACATATGAACGACTGTGGACCATTCGAATAATTTGATTATTCTGAAATAATTTAATTATTCAGGAAGTCAAAACATGCAAAGTGAAACACAAGAATAATACTAATCCCATATGGCCCCAAACTCTGGGTATAAATAAAACATTTTATTTAATCACCATATTGATTACTCATTATTTGTTGTTTTGGGTAATCAACTTCTTACTTGAATTATTACTACACTTGTCCCATGCTCTCAGTATGTACACAATGTTTACCTACGGTCCTTACTTTGTGAAATAGATAAATTGAACACATTTCCAATCATACTCATTTCGCAACTCCCAAACCTTATCATAAGTATAAGAATATCAAATTCTTGTTACTTATGCTAGATTCTAACATTTTATGCAATGATTCTTTCGTAAATTCATAGCTCAAAATCATCAGGACTTGGCCAATCTCTATCAGAAACAATTCTATAGATATGATGTCTCTCACTCAAAGTATATTCCTTTGAACATCCTTTCTTGCATAAAAGTTTCTAATCTAGATATAGATTCTCAATATCTAACTCCCAATATGAAAACATTCCCATATTTGCCATATGACAATTCATTCTTAATAGAATCTTATCTATTCATAATAATATCGATATGGTCCATCCAATACCACACTTCCAACTACTCACAAGCAACCAATCCTCAGCGAGCTTTGGATCGTCCTTTGATAGTTGTTTAATTATATTAGTCAAAAACCGATTCTTGTCCTTTTTCCCTCTTAATGCGCTAGACATTTGAAAAATTTTAGAATGGTCAAATTTTATAGCATCTGCAATCGATCCTTTACCCGAAGCGTATGGGATACGATCCATAATGTCTTACATGCTATGTATCTTTGACTAAATTTATTAACATTCCACAACCTAATCCTTTAGATTTGAAATGAAGCATAATATTCTCTCCCTTAATTGTAGCAAAACAACTATTCAATCCTTACGAATTTGCAAAGTATATCTCTTGTTTTCTATAATTAATATTGCTAGCTTGCAATACTTTCCTTAATAATCATACAAGCACAACATTTATGCTCCCACTATCATGATGATTATTATCATATAAGCATAACACTTATGCTCCCACTAGCATTGACATGTCTTCAGAAAACAACTGAACTTCTAGAAAACAATACTTATTGAATTTCTTAAGTTCATATTTCTAATACTTAATGCTTTGATAATCCTTTATCTAAGCTTCTCAAACTTATACACCTTTGCCTTAGATAGCTCATATGTGTGTCTTAAACAATTCAGACTAATTGCCAAATCTCACAATTCGAATTATGGAAAGGGATACTGTAACCATAATCGAATTCGAGAATACAATTTTCACAATCACTATCTTCTTAAAATCTCTCTTAGCGAAAGCATTTCCTCACAGTCATTTTCATGAAGGAGGGAATCTTATGACACTTAGATTTTAATGGTGTATGTGTTCCTATCCATGCGAATTTGTCAAAACCAAAGTTTGCGACAAATCTAAACTCATATGGACAGAACTTGTTCATTCTTAATTTCGTGCCATTAAGGGTCCCACCATTGCTTCCAAGTTATCTAGCACCTCACCTATGCCAGTCAATGTACTTTCGTTGAACAAGGTGTTTGCCTTCTACAGTCTATTGAGAACTCGTAGAACTCATATGCATAATCACTCAACTAGATTGGCACAGAAATAGAATTTTGTCAACACTATAGGTTACAAACCTCAAGTCGTGCTCTAGTGTTTACTCTTGATTAATTCTTGAATCCTTTCAAGATCTTCAGACTCCCACTGACCTCTTGACATATTAGATTCTCTTATCAAGAACATTTCTTGATAAACAAATATCCAAGAGTTAGTGTGTGTCTATATCAAAACATTACACACATTTGGTCTTAGTTGGTCTTTGGCTTCTTCAAGACATCACAACATACCAAATTCAAATGTGTAAGGGTAGGAAAACAATTTTTCTACTTCACCTTTGATGAATGCGTGTCACTCAATTCACAATCTTGGAGTACGATTCTAAGACTTGATTTTGGAACGAAGTATGATTGACTTCTTGATTTAACCATTACTTCAATTTCTTGATTCCTCTTCTCAGACATACAGTTGCACCAAGACTCACTTAGAGGATCAATTGAGATATGGTTCTTAATCATTAAGACTTATAATAAAACATAATAAAAAAGTACTCTCCCTTCTTCTTGGAATAGAGAAACTTTTATCTTTCTGCCTACTTGATTCTTCTTATTCGTTCTGCTATTGATTTAAACTCTTACAATCAACTCGGAATTACACTTAATCTTATAAGTATAATCATATTTACTAAACCTTTAGTAAATCATGACGAATATCTTTGTCACTCTTGTGGTGGACTTGATCAACACACAACCTTGTGTACTTGATCTCCTAGTCCTTCACTTGACACTTTGTCAACGAATTAGTCTAATTTCCAAATATGAAATTTCTCATTCATCATGCAAACAAGTTGTATGATTCCAAGTTTTTGTCCAATTGAAACTTGGGCGATGAGAAACTTTCCCTATTTGGTAAATTCTTGACCTTTCCACAAATAACATAATTAAGAATCAAATCCATTATTGCTAATAATAGAAACTTACAAACATAAATTTTTCATACACGCCATTGCGAGGATAAATAAATAATATAAAATCAAAAATTTATTTTATTGCGGAAAATATTTTCCTTACAATGCAATTCAACTGAAAAACTATGTTGTTACATATTCCTAAGCAATCTATTCTAACTCCAAGTAGTAGCTTAAGATTCTAATCTCCAAGTAATGCGATCAAAATCCATTTCTTCACGATTAGATTCCACTCACTTCTTCCCTTAAGCTTCCTCTCTTTTCTTTGATCCTACAAAACATCGAAATGTAATCTTATCACATCATGTATTAAGAATCTAGAATAGGAACTTAAAAGAATTAGCTAATGGATTTTACCTAAAGTAGAGCCATACGTTTTGACTCTCCCATCTCTTAGATCTCTTAGGTAAATAGGGCAGCTACGTCTCCAATGCCCCTTCTCTTGGCAATAAAAGCAAATTGACTATTTTGGAACAATACACGGAACTACTTCTGACTTTGCCTTTCTCTTATGATCAAACTTTTCAATCATGGCATGCCTTTCGTTGCCATTGACTATATCCATAGAGGTCTGGAAGGCAGATCCACCAATCAACTTTGCTTTTCCAGTGCGCCAAATCATTGTTGATTCAGCAGCAATAAGCATATAGGTGAGATCGATGAGGGTTACGGCGTAGTTCATCATATAATACTCTCTTACGAACTCACTATATGAGTCAAGAAGTGACTGAAGAACCCAGTCAACAGCCAGCTCCTCACAGACAATAGATCCCAACATTCTTAACCTATCAATGTGTGACTTCATCTCTAGGACGTGTGAGTTTGAACTTTTCAATATTTTGAACTTGTGGGCTAGGGAGAACAATAGGAGGAGGTGGAGGGAGTGAAGCATGATCTCGTGTTCCTCGATCGAATCGTGGAATATCATCTTCATGTGAAAAGCTTGTTCCACGAGATTTGGGAAAACCATAGTTGTCATACTTTGACATCTACAAAACGGGAGAAAAAATTCAAGTTAGTTGATTTATTGATTCCTTAATAAATCACCCAAATGAGATATGAAGGCTAGGACCCAACACAATACTCTACAACTTGGGAGAGGGATGTCGTAACCCAAATTGCAGAACATTTGAAGGTAAGTGAATGACGATTCACTAATTTCCACCATGAAAAATGAAAAAGAAATTTAAGTTTTAAATCTATTGAAAATTCGTAGATCTTTTAAGATTCATTGAACATTTCAATGGCATGTTTAAATCTCGATATGCCCCTCGATTTGTGACTGGGATGCCGAGGATCACAAAACAAGGTGTGAATAACCATGCAAACTTACATGGTGCCCCCAAATGTTACAGTCACCTATTCGATGTGCTGGTTAACCACACATGCTCCACCGAACTATGTCAAACAATGAGTCACCCTTTGCTACCTTTGCTTAGAACCATTTAGTGTGCCGGTTAACCACGCACGCTCCACTAACGTCTTCACAAGGGCACAAAGTGTAATTTCATGGAATTGCATCAATTCACTTTTGCCTAAAGTAACTAAGATTGGGAATTTTATGAAAGCATTTAGTTACTTTTGTACTTCATTATACTTATAATGGAAGGTTTCTGTCCTATCCTACCCGTTCGGCTAACGACCCTCCACTAGTCAAGATACCCATTCAATCGCCATTTTATAGGCAATTTCCTTAAACACCCCTTATAGACTAGCTTCATGAATGACACCTACTAACGGTAAGACTGACACTTTACTCATACATATATAATACTAGACTTTTAATATTATATATATAGTATAGGGTGTATTTTACACGTTTAAAATACTAGGAGTTCTAATTTAATAAATTATACTTTTAATTTAATTAAATGTAAACCAAAACTTTATGGGTTAATTAATTCTCTTTTAATTATACACCTTAATTAATTAATAAAACCATAAGGGTGTGATTTGAAATTTTCAAAACAATACTAGGGTTTTAGAATTTAACATTTCTAAATTAAACTTTTAATCAAATTTTAAATTCCAAAACTTGAGGGCAAGTTTTGAAACATTTCAAAACATTAGGGTTTAACTTATTTAAATTTTAAAAACAAAAACTTTTCAGTTCAAATTTAAACTATAAAACCTAAAGGGATTAATTTGAAACTTTTCCAAACTTTGTCAAGAATATTCTAGATCACAAAATTTAAATAAGGCAATTAACAATTAATTGGTGGTTATCTAATTTGACCTAGTCCAAATTCTTGCAAGATAATTCACCAAATAATTCAAATAATTAAATCTACTTTTATAAGGAAACAAATATTTGATTAATTGGTAATTATCTTCTATTTTGGTAAGGATATTCACCCAAAATCAATAAAAATCAGATTTTATTCATCAAAAACGTTTTTGGTAATAACCGTAAGCCAAAATAGCACAAAATCCTGATTTTCCCTCTTTCTGACCAGCTAACTCGGCGAGTTCACCATGAACTCGGCGAGTTCATCTATGGACTCGGCGAGTTCAGCCCCAGAAACCCTAAATATCGAATTTTAAGCAAGGATAATTCACAATAGCATCAAATACATCAAACAAACAGCCATGGCTCTGATACCACTGATGGGTTTTGAGCAAAACATCATTCCTATGGTGTACATGCAAACCCTAATAGCTTTTGGATCTAGTTTGTCTAATGAACATGCAATTGAATATCCAAAGACATAAACCCTAGATCTAGCATACAATTAATCATATTAAAATAAGATTGGGGTTTAGATCTTACCTTGATTATTATGTAGCAATAACAATCTCAAATCCTCCTTATAAGGGCTTTAAAAAGCTTAGAGTCACAAGTGTCACTCCTCTAATGGCTCACAAACACCAAGAGCAAGAGGATGAAGAATGATAAGAGATGAAACACCCAAAAACGTGTGGAAACCCTAAGGAAACTCTTAGCCACGTTTTTGGTGCTCTAGGGATCCTTAAATAGTGAGGCTATTAGGGTTATCGAACAAGGAAACCCTAATTTGACTGCTTAGGCCCTAAGCAACCCATGGACTCCCTCCTTAGAGGCCTAGGACGATTTCTAATGGGTTTCCCCATAGAATTCGTCCACCCCTCTAATATGGAGTCCATTAGCCTAATATTCAACTATCATAAAATTGACAGTTCTAGTCCCTTAAGTTTAATTAATGTCTTTTAGCCACAAAATTAATTCTTAAATAATTATTGACTAATATTAATTAAACAATATGATTTCTCCTTTAATATATTATTCTAATAATATATTAATAAATCATAATTAATCTTCTCTCTCCATAATTCATCCTATCAAGTTGCTTTGGTGAAGGCAACCCAGAAGGACCATGCACCATCGGGTCAAGTACATACCAAAATAGTTATGGACTTAGACACTAATCCAACAAAGACTTCCACTTGGGTTAGAGAATTTAAATTTTAACTCATTTAATTCTTTTTTCGTAATTTGTTACCGGAATTTTAAGAGATTCAAGAATGGACTGTACCTTCTTAATCAAACGATCGCAGTCGTTGATCTTCTCACTGACAGGCTTGGCTGCAAAACATTTATCTTCATACATGTTCGGTTCCTCCTGCTTACCTTCGGTTGACACTCCAACAGTCACCATGAATCATTTCCCAGCCGACTTTCCATCATCTTCTCTTGCAACAAAAGCTTTTCCATGTGTAGGTTTTCTCACCTCTTCATCCTCATAATCAGTGGACCAAACTTCGACACCACCGAACTCATCTTCATCCACGTTTTCCTGCACGATCAAGGCATTCATAGGACTATTATTTGCCTTCTTTTTCTTTATTTCTTCAAACTTTCTCATGTAGTAAGCTTCATCGTCTTCACCATCCCTTTTCTCAGGCATCTTCCTTAGCATACAATCCTTGGCAAAGTGGTTCTTGCCGTGACAATAGTTGCAGTCGTACCCTGAGTCTCCCACAAGTTTGCTTTCCTTTTTTTCATCATCCTTCTTAGAAGTATTCTTTGTCTCTTCCTTCACCTTCTCTGAACTATAACTCCCTTGCCGGTTTCGGTTCTTACTGACAGGAAATTTCTTGCGAGCAAACTTCTTAGGGTTTGTGACCATCATAGCATATTCTTCACTGGTTAAATCTCTAACATGTCAGATTCCTCCTCTTCATCTGCCATACTTTTGCTCTTAGAAACGAGAGCCAATGAATCTACACCCGAAACTACCTTTGCTTCTTTTGTCACAGTGCTTTCATGAGATTTTAAAATACCCATCAATTTTGCCAGTTAATATGATTTAAATTGTTCATGAGCTTTCACAGTTGAGACAACCGCCATCCATTCGGGTTTTAGACCATTCATAAACGTGACTTTCTGTTTGATCACTTTCCTTTCAATACCATGCTTCATCATCTCGCTAAGTAGATGATTGTAACGATCGAACGTCTGAAGTAGTGTCGCTCCAGGTTTTTGTGCAAAAGCTCCAAACTCAGAGAGTAGTAAGGTTTGGATCGAGTGCTCTAGATCCTTGTCGGTTGAGTATAGTTCTTTTAGCTTCCAATATTTCTTTAGCGGTAGTGCACAAACTTACCAGATGAACAACAGCTTGTCTTTCTCGTCTTGAGGAATCTTTTCCACGTCCTCAAGGCTTTGATGTTGCACAACAGCTTGTCTTTCTCGTCTTGAGGAATCTTTTCCACGTCCACCAAGAGTTGATTATACTCTTTTTGAGTCTTTACTGTTCTATTCGTTCCAGAGTGAACGCATGGACCCGGTGTGATTGCTTCCCAGCTGAGATAACCATTGTCTTCAGATCCAACTACGTAATCTTCAAAGTAATGCGCCCACACTTCATAGTACTGAGTGTAAAGAATGGGAATCCTTGTAGTGGATCCTATGTTATTGGAGATGTTGATGGGATTAGCTTGAGAGTCGTTGTTCGACATGATGAGCCTTTCCTTGGTACTGCTAGAATCAGACCTGTAAACTGCCGATTAGGGTTTTATCGAACATCGGAGTAACCGTCGACTGGAAGAGGACAAATTTTGTATATTCGATAAAAGTGGAAACCCTAAAGAGTTCTTCAAATAGAAGGAATGTGTATTTGTTACACAGTCTCCTGCTCTGATAACACTTGTTGGAACAAAGTTCTAGTAGGATCGATTGATTCTAAACAGAAAAGCAAGAACAATAAAGTAAAGAACACAAGAATGGCTTAAACGATGTTGAATGATTAAACTTTAACACCTCAGAAGAGTTCGATTAAGAACTTCGACTATAGAGGTGTTTAGGGTTACAATACAGCTATTAATGATAACGATCAGTTTATAATGCAATACATGCATGCACTATATATAGGTAAACCCTAATCAAAAATCACGGATGGACAGGCCCATACCGGATATAAAAAATAAATCAAACACTAAGCCCAATGACGCAACACTTATACTCAACAAACCTCTTTTTGGGGTCTAGTGTGAACTTCACGTTCTTCATTGGTTGTTTCTTGAATGTCATCAAGATCAATTGGGATCCCTCTAGTTTCTTGAGATATCAGCTTCTCTCTCAAGAAACATAGCCCTATGAGCAACAAAAAATATTGTTCTCAGTATGCTTGAAGAAGAAGTATCGAAAGGAATCTTTGGGATAACCAATCAATTAGCTCCTTTATGATTTGAGGTCAAGTTTGTCGGGTGCTTCTTGATGAACGAAAGCCTCACAACCCCAAACCTTGATTCGTGCGAGAAAGGGACGAATACCTTTCCATATTCCAAATGGTGTTTTCTCAACCTTCTTAATTGGTACAAGGTTTAGAAAATAAACGATCGTTTCTAAAGAGTAAGCCCAGAAACTTATTGGAAGTGTAGCACGAGTCATCATACAATGAACCATATATAGCAAGGTTTGATTTATTCACTCTGGCACACCATTGGGTTGTGTTGTTCTTAGTGGAGCTAATTGTGATACTATCCTATAGTTTCTAAAATGATCATAGAATTCATCACTAAGATGATCTTTTCTCTTATCAAAGCAAAATATCTTGATTTTTTACCCAACGGGTTCTCTACCTCTCTCTGGAATTCCTTGAATATGCAAAATGTCTCAAACTTATGTTTAATCGGATTACATTATTCATATCTATTGAAATCATCAGTAAATGTGACAAAGTATCTTTCACCATGTCTAGTGACATGTCTAAACGGACGACATACATCCAAATGGATTATATCTAACAAATATGTCCCTCTCTCAAAGTTACACGTGAAAGGAGATTTAGTCATCTTCCTAAGTAAACAAATTCAAAATCACTATTAAACTCCAAGTTACATGGTTCTAACAGTCCATATGATTGAAGCATGGTGATTCTCTTCTTATTTATATGGCTAAGATGACAATACCATAGACATGATTTATCTAAAGTGGATGAACGAACATTTAAGAATAAGTTATCGTTTCTACTTACACTGATCACAAATTCATATATATCATCACAAGGATTTCCTTTAAAATAAAGAGTATTATCTTTGTAAACCAAAATACTAGCATTATTATTATTAAACCCAAATGTAAAACCATCACACCATAATTAATGAAAAGAAATAATGTTTCTTGCCATGTAAGGTGGATACCAACAATCATTTAAAACAACTGAAAAACTAGAAGGTAAAGAAAGCTTGTAATTTCCAATCTTGGTAACAACTACATTGTTCTTGTTCCCCATGATGAAATCAAGTTCTTCATGCATTAGCTTCCTACTTCATCTTAGATATTGCATATCAGAACAAATATGGGTTCCACATCCTATGTGTAGTATCCAATTATAACAAGTAGAGGTTGAATATAATTCAAATGTAAACATACCTGAAGTATCAGCAACTTTGGCCTTGATCTTCTTAACATCCTCCAGATATTTACGGCAACTATGTTTCTAATGGCCCTTCTCTTGGCAGTAGTAGAAAATGGCTTCCTTAGGGTCATCCACTAGTGGTATGTCAGAAATGTCCTTTTTGGGGTTGGAATTAGGAGCAACCACTTTTCCTTTCCCTTTTTCCTTTGACATTGGGATAAGAGGTCCATTTTCTTTTGACACTACCTTCCTTAATAGTTAGCATTGAAGTGGTTGAACTTGTGTTCCTTGGTGGAACAATGCTTTCTTCAACTGTATTGAGCATCCAATGTAGCTCCATGATACTCTTCTATAAACCATTCATATAGTAGTTCATAGTGAATTGCTTATATACACTAGTTAAAGAGTTGAGAATGAAATTAATTACCAGATCTTCAGTTAATTGGAAGCCAAGATGTTCAATTCGTTCAAAGTACCCCTTTAGCTTTAGAACATGGGTATGCACAGAACCACCCTCCTATTACTTGCAACCTAGAATTGATTGCATCACCTTGAATCTCTCAGTTCGAGCTTGATCTTGGAACATGTATTTGAGCTTCCTGTTCATGTCGTACACCCCAAGGTTCTCACAACTCTTTTGTAGTTCAGAAGACATTGTCATGAACATCAGACATGAGACCTCGATAGAGTAATAGCGATGCTTTTCATGTTTGGTTTCTTCTTCTTTAGTAGCATCATCATGAAGTTCATATTCAATATACTCATCCAATATATACTCATTCTTTTCATACCACAAAGTAATCCTCATGTTACAAATCCATTCAAGGTATTTAGGACCCGTGAGCTTACATCGCGAGAGGAGATAAAGTAATGAGAAGTTTGATGAAGTTGTTCATGCATGAGGAGGAGGAGGAGTAACACCATTAGCCATCTATTTAAGAAAAGAGAACACAATTACTTTGATCAAGAAATACCCTTTTATTATAATTACCCAACACAAATTATTAATTAAAAGGCTAGGATCCATATTTGGCTCCACAAGGTAAAGTGGATTAGCTGAAAACTACAAAATGAAGTTATTTAGGTGGACAAACTATTGTTGGTCTCAATCTCCATGAGATTCCTAGAAAATCAGGTTTATGGACTTATGTAAATAGCATGTTAATATCTTCTAATACTCATTTGACAATCATAACTGGATTAGTCGAGGATCATGAATTCAAATGGGGAATCGACTATTTGAAGTTACAATGAGATTTGGCCCAAGTAACGCTCGATAATCGCGATCAACATATACCTTTCTTGCACTATATTCTTCTCTTGATGACGCTTACATCCAAAAAGAACATACCACAAGGCGTAATTTCCATGCGACGCATAAGATTCACATTGTTAATATAAAATGAGATTTTTTTATTACTTATAGAGTTCACACTTTTGGATTTGCACAATTTTCCTATCAAAACCTTTTGGTAACTCCACTTCAAAACGCAAGAAGGCGGTGAGGGTGGTTAACAAGGAATGCCACTTAAAAGTCGACCTCATTAGGAATCAAAGGGACTTACCTTAAACCTTCCTGATAGCAATCAAAGTGGAAAGAACAGCTACGTTGTGGCATACAAAAACACATGAGATTTATTAAATTATTATTTTAATTCACAGCAGCTTGCCACAACATGGCCTAGAAGAGACCACGACATGGTGACGAAGACAGTCACAATTCAGACTGAGCCCATGACGTGGTATAGGACCAACCACGATGTGGCGAAGAGGCAGAATGTCTAAAACGTCATTTTTCAGGAATAAATAGATTCAATTTCAACCAAGAAAAATTTATAGACTTTTAAACCGATTTAAAATAGAAACCCTACACATACAAATCCTAACATAACTAGGCTCCGATACCACTAATGGGTTTCAAGCCTCTCAAACATCAACAATTGGGCAGTGGAAAAGATAAACAATTCTAATCTAAGACTCAAAAGCATATAGATCTAGCTCAACTAATATATGCGACTTTGGTAGGATACCCACAGTAGGAAAACATACCTTATATTTCTTTGTGGGTTTCTTCTTTTGAAGATCCAGTTGACTGGACTAGAGAACCCAACATAGAGTTCCTCTTTTGAAATCACACCCAAGAGACAAACAAGAAACAGATTCAAGCAATCCTCAAACTAAAACATGAAACATAAATGAAGAACTCAAATATGTCAATGGCCACGACATGGTAAATGAACGGCCATGACACTGAAATGACAATTCAGATTCTTTAGGGTTTTAGGATATTCCAAACTTTTAAGACTCAGGGATATTTTTTCACAAGTGCCAAAACCAGATTTTGAACCCTCTATTTATAGGGAGATGACTTAAAACCCTAGAGATAATTACCAAACTAATTGTATTTATTAATAGAATTCAAATCATTCTGGAATGTTCCATACTCCTTTATTTGCTATTAATTAATTGATCTATTAATTAACTAACAAAATAAGTCTCTAAAATAATTATCTTTTTAGATCGACTTTATTTTGTTATTGCGTGTAACCTAAAAGCACACTGTTATTTATACTGATATTATCGGGCTTTGTTATGGTTATTGACACTAATATCCATCAATTTAAACCATTGAACTTCTCCAAATCAAACCTCTAAGTAGCCATCTTCAATCATAGGAACACAAACCACAGCTCTGATACTACTTGTTACGAAGTATAGCAGAAAATAAGCGAAAACCAAAAGCACACGAGACATAGTATTTTTGTAGTTCGGTGAAGGTGACCTATGTCCACGGGCAGGAGGGGAGTATTTTTTATTTAAGAGTTCTCAAACAGAGGTTACAAGTACAATTTCACATATATTCACCTATCACTCTAGAATACAAGACACTTCAAATGACTAAGTCTCCATCCCTATTTATAGTGAAGGAATCAAACCTAAAACCTTAATGGGCCAACCCTATTGGCTCATTGTCCTATGTATGGTGTCATCCGATCACAATCCACCATGCAGTAGCTTCTGAAACCTTCATCCATGACATACAACACATGAGCATCATCAACGCACATGATGGAGCACCATGAGCCATACTGGAGCATCATGATGCACAGGTGGCACATCATGAACATTAGTGGCCAAACATCCATCATGATGGCACAACATGGTGTATTCCTTGAGCATCACCAACTTTGGATATACCTTGAAAAATATTGAGCATCATAGAGGACTTCATATCATACGTGGCTCATCAGCGATACCATGGCTCATCAAGGAACCAAATGGTGTACCTTGCACCAAGATGGTGCATCTTGCATGATGAGGGCCCATATTGTGCAAGGAGGGTGTTACATCCTTCAGGAATGGCACAACTACATTCAAAGTGGAACAAAGTCCTTCCAAGGTGGCACAAGATTATCTAGGTCGGCGTAACTTCTTCCACTTTGGTGTAACATCTACCAAAGTGGTGTAACATGATCCATAGCGACACAACATATATGCCAATGGCGCAACAGATTTGCCTAATGTCACAACGTGCTTGCCAGTTGTCCCAACGCTTAAATGGCACAACTATGCATCAAGTTGCTACATTCCACTCCCAAGTGCTCTAAACCTCTTCCAAGTATTCCCTACCCTCTTTTAGACGATCCGTTGCTTTGGCACTTGACCTTTACCTTTATCAGATGATCCATTCTTTTCTCAAATGATCCGTTCTTCTGTTACATGCTTCATAGACCTCAAGTACTCCATTGAGTTCCAAGTGCTCCATTGAACTCAAATGCTCCAAATGCTCAAGTTACATTTAGCAGCGCCTTCTGTGTAAGCAAGATAATTGACAACATCCAAATGTGTCCTTTCTGGTTGATTATCAGAATAATAATTTCGATCAAAATTTGTTTCCGCATTTTCTCCTTCTTTAAATTTTAGAGAAGCTTGATAAAGATCAACAAAACGCTTTGGAGTGCGACATGTACAAGACCAATGATCAATCATTCCATATCGGTGACAAACATTTTCAACATTCTTTTTTCCTTGACCATTTTTAGCGTTAGGCCATGGGTTTTTGATATTGTCCCATTTCTGGTGGTTGCTTATATTCTTGTTGTTATTTGGACGATAATTATGACGGCCTCTACTACATCCACAACCTTGACACGACCGCGGTTAGACCCACAACCATTATGATTAGACGATGTTGCATTCACTTCAAGGAATGGAATAGAACTGGTCAGTCGTGATTGGTGATTTTTCATTAAGAACACATTATTTTATTCAGCCACAAGAAGACATGAGATTATTTCACAATAGTTTTTAAATCCTTTCTCACGATATTGCTGCTGCAAGAGCATGTTAGTGGCATGAAAAGTAGAGAAGGTTTTATCTAGCATGTTTTCATCAATTATAGTCTCACCACATACTTTTAGTTGGGAAGTAACTTTGAACATGGTTGAACTATAGTCACTTGCATATTTAAAATCTTGTGGCCAAAGGTGTAACTAATAAAAACAAGCTCTAAGAAGTATTACCATTGTTTATGATCATACCTCTCTTTGAGATTATTCTAAAGATCGGATGGATCTTTGATAGTGAGGTATTCAACTTTCAATCCTTAATCGAGATGGTGGCAAAGGAAAATCACCGCCTTATCCTTTTCTCTGTTTGATGGTTCATTTAAAGGATTTAAATATTTTATGTTGTTTCCAAGACCCATGGCATCAAGTTGGATTTCAGCATCAAGATTCTATGATAAATAATTCTTTCCAGTAATGTCAAGAGCCATAAACTCAAGTTTTCTAAGGTTTTTCATAGTGAAAGTACTGAAAAAGAAAAGAGCAATAAGAAAACAAAGCTCTATGGTAGAGTTATGTTGATAACGTATTATGAAATATGATCAAATAACAAGATAAATTGTAGAGTAAAGAAATTCATGAGAGTGTAAAGAACTTTTATTTCAGTACTTGTGATGAAATCACTAACTTTTTAATATATATGACTCACTTTATATACTACCAAAATAAGATGTAAGATGAGTTATAATATAAACGCACATTATGATGATGCATTATAATACTCATAAAACACATTAAAATGCTCGTTACTTATGCTAAATAATGATCTAGAGTTATGGGAGAAACGGAGAATCCAATAGTCATTTACAATCTACTATTTCATAGCACTAGATTTTTTTACTATTTTTTATACATAAATCATTTTAGTGACGGAAATGTTTGTCACGAAAAGTAAATAGCATTCGTCGGTAATTTTTCACTGAAAGTGTCCATCGATAAAACGTCACTGAAAGTTCGTTGGTAATCCGTCACTAAAAGTTTTTGTTGGTAGTCCGTTGGAAAATACAGTTAAACTTTGTCAAAGACATTTAGTCGATAATCCATTGGTATATTTCCGACAGAAAATACCATCAGTAATCCATTACACAAACCGTCAGAAAACTATCACAAATAATTACTAATGTAATTTTTCCTACCAACCAAATTCCATCGGAAATCGGTTGATAAAGCCGTTTAGTGAAGGAATACCGATGGAAATGGTTGTCGAGAAAACCCCGTCTCTCGTAATGAGATATTTTCAAAAATTTCAATGTAACACACACACATATATAGGAGGGTTCAATTGAGAAAAAAATGTTGAGAATGAGAGAATCATTCTCAGCCACACATTTATTTTGCCGCAAAAAACTTAGATATATCGGCGGAATGGGTAACGGATATACATGTGTTTTCCAACCAAATATGTTTCCTTAAAGTATTGTTAGAACGTTGTTCTATCAGGATCGATTGATTCTAAGCATACAAAAAAGTAAGTACGTAAAAGTGAACAAGAATATGGCATGAATACGTTGAATGATTAATGCTTCAACACCTCAGAAGAGCTCGATTAAGAACTTCGACTGTAGAGGTGTTTAGGGTTACAAAACTCAAGCGTAATTAATAAGACGTCAAAACATAATGCATACATGCATATATATATATATATATATATATATATATATATATATATATATATATATATATATATAGTCTAACCCTAAGAGTTAATCACGGATGGACAGGCCCAATCCGGATATAATACAAAAAGCCCAAGACGCAACACTATAAGCCCCAACAATCTCCCCCTTTACGTCTTTGGGACCGAGACTTCAACTTTGTTTAGGAACCGAAGGCTTCTTCACTGTCTTGAATACTCTCGGAATGATAGCTAACAAATGGTACCGAAAGGTGATATACCACCGAAGCATATCAATATAATTTTTCTTATCAGCATCCGAGTTCTGCTTGCACCGATGTATCAGATTGATGATGTGCTCTAAACAATCAGTAGAAAACAAATGTTTATCTACCAGAGCAAACACGAACTTGTGAGCGTCACCCTTCGTAAACATCACAGTCAAATGAGTTGAGTCAATTTGCCCTATCTTCATCTTATTCACATCTCCTGGCTTTTGAGTAGGCTTGACCGTCGGCTTCTTGTTTATTACTCTCGCTATCTCCTAATCCATTGTTGCAACTTCATGGATATAGGAGCCCAACATTCTTTTTAAATGTTCTAGAATCGGCTCATAATCCTTGGAATTATTGAGCAGAATGTTGTATAGAAATATCCAATCGTGTGGATTGAGGTTGAGAAGATCAGCCAAAGATATCAATGAAACAGAGTTTGTAGTCCCTCGTGTAACCTTGAATGGACATTCACAAATCTGTCAGCTGGAGTCGAATTCAATACCTTGACAGTTATAATTTTTTGTGCACTCCATGTCAGGTATTGAGGTTGACCATACTTTAAGTAAAAGTCGATGAGGTCAACCTTTGGACTTGGAAAAGGAACCTCAACATTTGAGTCAAAACAGTGAAAAGTAAATGCCTTCCTTGTAATCGGCATATCAAACTGTGAGTCCTTGGAGTTGTCACAGTCAAAAGAGGCAATCGGTTCTAACCCGTAGATACTCGGTGATTCAATTGATTGACTGATCAACACATCTTGAGTCCATTCAGGAAATAGAGCCTTCTTACACTGTAAGATATCTTCGTTTTCTTTGTTGCGTCGCTCTGTTTCCTCAGCCTCCTTTGTGATCTTTAAATTTTCATCCAACTCTTTATCCCCTTTCTTTTGTTTCAGGGCATCAGAAATAGTTTCATCTGCATCATCACTATCGCTGTCATTGACAATCTGTTTCGGCTTTTCTGTTAGACCAGAACCTCAAACTATATTATCCTTCAGTTCTTTTTTTACAATCTCTTTCTGAGATCCCTCTCCCCTTTGTTTTGGAGTAACGAAAGGCTCCGAAACACCTTTCATTTCATGAAGAATGGCAAGAGCGGGAAGCTGTTTGCTTGTTAGATGATTGCAGATGGTGGGAGTGAGAATTGGATCATGAGCACCAAGTAGATTGGTCAGCATCTCCTTAACATCATTTGCACAATTGCGAAAAACTGCTCTTTTGGTTTTCAACAAGGAAATTTCCTTCTCTGCTTGAGCAAGTTGGACTTGCTGAACTGCGATTGTAGAGGTTTGTCGTGCGATTTCTTCTTGCAGAGCACTCTCTTTGGCAATGTCGACTTGCAGTGAGTCCAGATTGGAGGAAACCGAACTGATCAAAGAAGCGTTGTCAGCTTGGATAGAGGACCGAACATCATCAAACTTTTGTTGTTCGTTCTTTAGAGACTTTGAGAAAGATTCAACTGATTCACGAATTTTTGCAGCATTCGTATCAGCATGCCCTTTTAGAGAATCTAAAATATCTGCGCTGTGTGAATAACTTCAGTAACGTCAGCAGAGGCTTTCTTGCAGGTAGAAGTTGATTCCTTGATGGCATCAGTTGATTTATCCATTGCGTTTGTATATTGCTAAATAGCCGTCTCCACAAAAACTTTAAGAATAACCCCTCCATAAGCTTTAGTATCTGCAAGCAGCTTATCTAACTTTTCATGAATGCTTTCTAAATGTTGGCGATTGATAGGAGCTTCAGTGTCTTCATCAGACTGTAGCCGATAGGGACTAAAGTGTGTGGATTCATACTCATCATTGTCGCCTCCAAGAGTATCACCTGAGTCGGTTGAGTGGGTTAGAGAGAGAGTTTTAGAGATGACAAGGGGTTCGGTTCCAGTAAGTGTCCCCGTATCAAATACGTTGACCCTTGTTGTTTGTTCAGGGATTGTAGTGGTAGTGACTGGGGTAATGATTAGATTTGATAAAGGTGTGGTGGAAATGGAAACAGAAGAAACTGGTGGAGGTGGTAAAGAGGTTTCTGTTGTGGAAGTGGGAACAACCGAAACTGGGACGTTCGGTGTCGGTGTTGGAGGTGTCTATTTCGGAGGTGTTTGTTTTGGTGATGGAGATGGAGTTGGAATTTTAACTTCTTCGGTTGGAGTAGGAGAACGAGGTGGAGTATTACCTCTTGGAGACACTTGTTGAGATTCTGCTTCTTCATCATCGTCATTGTCTGATTGTGGAGGAGTTGGACCCTTGGGTTTTCGTGCCATTTGTTTAATCTTCTTTGGCTTAGAAGAACTCTCTTTTTCCGACTTTCGCTTCTTGGACTTGGAAGGCTTAGAGGTTTCTTGCTCGGTTGTCTCCTTCTTTACAGTCACCCTTTTGCCTCGGTTACTTGGCTTGTCAAGAGCATCCAAAGCAGCTTGTTGTTCCGGAGTTAGAACTCTCGGTTGCATTGGATTAAGTTTGCTATAGTCAGCCATCACTTTACTTTGTGCTGTAACATTCCTGTACATGGTCTCCGGAATGCAACCATAGTGACGAAACTTGGTTGGGTCAGAGATGATGATCTTCTTCGTATGAAAAGTTGCAATGGACGCGATTAGAGTATCCTTCATCATCAGAAATTCCAGAGTATCAATGTCCTGTCGAGTAATGATAGTCCAAAACCTTCCACATGAGATTTCAGATTGACGAGTGGAAGTATTCAGGCTCTGCACAACCTGAGAGCATATGATAGACCCATAGTCCAGGTTTAGACCATTATACAGACGATAGAGAATGGCCAAGAAACCTTTGCTAGTGCCATCTGATCTAGCACTTCGTTCCGCCAAGCCTTTGATGAGAAAAGTGAGAAGACCGTTCCAATGAGATGGCAGACACGACTTCTTGACTTTGGCAATGGTTGTCAGTACGTCAGTATAGTTGATGTGCACAAAAGTACCCACTAATTTAATATTTATAACCTAACAAACTTAAACTAACTATGCACTTATAGGCAGTGTACCTAGTCAGATTACAGTATAGTTTGGGTAAGTCGGGTGTCGATCACAGGGAACGGTGTTACTAATTAATTTACTTATTATTAAATTAACCTAATTATTGACAAGTTTAAAAGGGGTTTTATCTGATTTTACAAGATCAGAAAAACTTAAATCAAATTTGATAAATAAAAACACACTCTTGTTTAGTTTGAATCCAGTTCTTTCTTATGGCTAGCTAATGTTTATGGATCATCTAGTTGGTTTTAATTATATTAGTAATTTAGTTCTAACTTTACCAATAATTAACTAATTCATGTCAAACCATGTATGTTCACACACAATTAAACACATAACTAATTATGAATATGCTATGTAAGATTTGTTATATAAATGCAATTATAGTCACAATACACGTTCTCTAGCACAGCTAAGCTTATTTACTCTAATTACTAACTAAGATTGGTCAATCCTAGCTCTAACAATTCAATGTTCACTAAATCATTAGGTAAACAAGTTCATGCAGTTAATGGTCACTAAGCTACACAAAACATGCAATCAAGCAATTAGAGAAACAAACATAAGCATGCTAGGTAATACAAATCAAACACAAGCAATTTTACCAACTAAACTAATCCCTAAAATTTGAGCTATTCATAAGTTGGAAGCTTCATCTAGCTAAACAAGAGTAGCTAGATTCAGCTGCTCATGATAGCAACTAACAAAATAACACAAGTTGAATTGAAAGGAAACATGTTCTTAATTAACTAAAATAAACTAAATTATGGACCTTCACTCTTTTTGATGTTGAAAGCCTCTTCCCAGAACTTTTCTCTCCTCAAAATCGCCGTCTAGAACTCCTCTTTCCAGCCAAAAGTTGCCTCTATTCGTAATGGTCAAAGATTTATATAGTTGCTGATATCCATAAATTCACGTCGTGAATAATAAGATATTCACGTCGTGAATTGTAGATAACTATGCCCGTCAAGGATTCATTCACCCGCGTACATGTCTTCTAGAACCAACTCTTCACGTCATGAATTCTTTAAGTCTCACGTCGTGAATAATCTTTTTCCAGATTTTCTTCACTTTTAATCTTTTAATTCCCAAAGTTTCTTTCTTTAACGCTTTTAGTCCCTTTTCTTCAAAATGTCTTCTTTTTTGCTGTAAATAACATTTAAGCTCATAAGTACCATTATTCTAAACAAATTACCAACTTATTAATAAAAATGTACTTAAATATTGCCTAAAATTAAGTATAAATATGGCAATATCAGAATACCCCACACTTAGACTTTGTTTGCCCTCAAGCAAATTTAAACTTAACCCTTGATTACTAACATCACATAGAACAATCCGACTCCAGCTCAGCCATTATGCCAAGACCTCAACGCATGCATTTGTGTCTAAAATTTTCCTAAAGTACCCCCATACTTTAAATACTCACAATCTTCATAAACACTCGCCCACTTTTTCCGAACAATGCTCATTTTATGCAACCCTCCAAATCCATCCGCAGAAAACCTCCTTATCCACAAGGTATTTTTAGTTGAGCAACCTAAGCATACATAATCTAGAATTACAATCTATGATACCACTATGGAGCTCTTTTGGAATTCTTCACTTCCTTGATAATTTGATCTTTGATTTCTTTGAATTCACCACCTTTGTTGTTTGATTTTTTGGTATCTTCAACTTTTTGAATTTCTTGGAATTTTGATCTTTTGATCTTCACTTTATTTGCTCCAAAATTCTTCAACTTTTCTTGCAATTCTCTCTTCTTTTTTTTTACATGTACCTCACTTTTTTCACTCAAAACCTACATGCTTAAGCAGAGGCGCTCAACCTCAACCTTTATTGGTTAATGATAATAATTTTCCTGGATACATTTCAGGTTTAGGCTGCTAAACATATTGCATCCCTCAAACCAAGCGGGGTTATGTTTTTGTTCCATGATTTCACTAAAATAAGGGAGGCCACAAATGCACTATAACGTATATTGGCTCAACTAAACATTTGAACTTTTATCGAATCATCCCATATAACACTAGCAACTACAGTTCAAATTATTATTACTAGATTCAATTATTAAAAATTTCAATTTTTAAATTTTCAATTTTACTATCAAATTGTATCATTATCTAGCAATTTCCTTTTTCTACCCCTACCCCACACTTATGTCATACAATGCCCTCATTGTATGCATCAAAATTAAAGAAAATTAAAGAAAAGGGAGAAAAAGGAACAGACTCCCCTGGGATAGTGGCGTGAACATCTCCAAAAGTGTGGAAAACGTGCATCTTGAATATGGACTCCAAAAATAGAAACTTGGATCTTGAACGCGCAAAATAAGGAGTATACCAGCAAAACATGAAATCGAGCCTACAACCGTCTTCAAATATGGTGTAAATCTCCAAAAGTAGAATGACCAATGTGGGAAAGCATACGCCACATCGTATGGTGGTAAAAATGAGCCAAAATAATCTTCAATAGATTGACAAGAAGAATAGCATCAACCCATAGAAGACTAAAATGTCAAGGGCCTTGAAATTGTAAAAATCTCATATTCACGACGTGAGTTTAAGACAATTCACGACGTGAAATCGAAACTAAGCGTATTCTGAGAACCTCCTGATAACTGACTCACGACGTGAATAATAAAAGTTCACGTCGTGAAAACCGGGCAGTCAGAAAAACATTGCCAATTCTTCTTCTAATGTCTTAATGTATTAAGACTCTTCTAAATTCATCAGTTGATGACTCTTTTGCTGACTCGCCACTCTCTTGACTCACCCCACACTTATTTTGAAAATATGGGTCTCGACTCTCGGCATTAAACACTCCCGGCTAAAGACGTAAGCACTCATAACTCGCTATCCTCTCAAGGCGCTCCTAGCAATTTCTGAGAAACAACCAACAACAAAGAATAAAAGTAACATAATATTCAAAGTAGTTCTTACAATCCCATAAAAACAAACTAAAAACAAACCAAAAACAAATCAAACAAAATAAAAATAAATAACAATCAATCATCCTCCTCTTCCTCATGTGCTCCACTGGTTCCAACTCCATCACCTCCGCGTCCACCATACTCCGACCATCATGGGCAAATTGGGTAATGATACCCTAAATGAGGCGGCTGCTCCACCCCAAGATGTCGGATAACATTCTCCATAGTGCCACCTATCCAATTCACACTCAATGATAACTGGTCAAAGTAACCAGCCATATCACTCCCAAAAGGCGCACCAACCATGGAAGCAGGTGGGTGTATCGGCTGCCCGCGGTATCCTCTTCCTCTCACATTCCTGCGCCTCGGTCTCAGCTCTGGTGCAGGTTGGTCGGCCGGCTGATCATCCTCATCATCACCCTCAACATCTGATGGTACTATGCCCCACTGCGACCCAAAATTTCTGACCACCCGCATAGTTTCCAAATATCCCATACCAATGTCATGCTCGTCCACACACGTCATGGATCTAGTAATATCGGGAACAACCAAATGATAAGAGCGGACCAAACGGGTAACAAAATGCCCCCCCAAAAAATGGGGCTCCCAGGGCGCGAACTTGCGGCAGACCCGGCCAGAAAACGGGCTAGAAAATACGGGATGTTGGAACAGACACCAGGATGTAAGATGCACCATAAGAAGAATAAGTTCTGCTTAGTCACTTTGTCTCCATGCCTCTTATGGTTGATGGAAAAGGTGATGAACCGGTGAAGTAAGTGATGGATCGGGGACCGAATACTGCTCTCGGGAGATACTCCGGAATTAAACATTCCAGAGGCAATATTATGCCAAAAAGAATACCCCGTGACACCCTCCGCATATCCTCTAGCAGCCCCACTCAAAAACATGCCAAACTCGGGAGTCATAGCCTCCTGTCGATCATACAGTCCTACTCTCCAAGCAAACTCAACCAGGCTGCACTCCCGGTACTCACCCCCCAAACGAAATACCAACGCCTGTGGCCAATGTGGATCTTGAACAGTTTCCTGAAATGTCAACGTTGCGAAAAAAAACTCGACACAAAACTCCTTGTAGACCCGCTCTTGTACCCGGAACAGATTTTGTCAACCGGAACAGGTAAACGAATACCCATCTCCGATAAATATCTCTGTCAAAAACGGGCCCACCCGGTCTACGAGCCCTACTTCCCTCAATCTTGTCCAATTGAATGTTGGAGCAACTGCAATTTCCCTGTTGTAGAGCCACCCCAATCTGTTGTTCCAACGGGTCAAGACATCGCGAGGCATTATTGCGGGAAAATTGTAAAACGGGTGCAAACCCGCAACCCCAGCTAGAACCTCTCTTCTTGTAGCCATTCCTTTGTTAGAAGTATTACGTAAGCACAAGGAAGATTAGTAGAGTTGTCTGCTAAAATCGCAGCAATGTGGACCAAGGGGGGACCAATTTCTGCTTCCACTTCGTGAAGAATAAACAAATGAAGGGTTTACTGGTTTCTAGGGATTTAATTTGTGGTCCCGTGCTTTCAAAAATTCACGTCGTGAATTCTGTAAGATTCACGTCGTGAATAGTGTTTGGGCCATGTACTCACGGACTAATCTTTGGCTTGCTAGTCTAATTGGCTAAGCCATATCATGGATTATTTGTCCAGTTCATTCACAATTCACGTCGTGAATTGCTTAAAATTCACGTCGTGAATAGTGTCTGGAAGAAAAAAAAATCAATTTTAACTTAATACTAAGTTCTCAATTATTACTACTTCCATTTTAAGGTCCCTACATTCAGTGCTTAATTATGTTCTAATAGATTTGGATGACATGATCTAAGTTTTTAAAACTAAAATGCAAAAAGAAAAAGAAAAATTTTGCAAACCAAACTCGGGTTGCCTCCCGAGAAGCGCTTCTTTTTCTTGGAGTCTTGAGCTGGACTCCGTGCCTCCTACGTTGAGTCCTCGGAAGAATCCACCACTAGGATCTTTTGTTCCTTGAATCGTCTCTTGTAAGCCTGAACTCGCCTTTTGTATGCCTTCTTTGAATTCTCTTTTTTAACTTTCACCTCTTCTTCAAGCTTGCGTTTGGTCCCTTTAGTTTCTTCCTTGCACTTCATCGCATCCTCCTCCTCTTTCACCACCGACTTTGTCACTCTTGAAGTGACCTCCTCTTCATCACTTGTCATCTCCTCCTCCTTTTTGCTCACCCAAGAAGGTGGACTCTTTTAAGCTATGACTTCAACCAAAAATAGAACAGTGCTCTAGGTTTTGTTCTTTTGACTTGATGAACTGCCTTGATCTCTTCTTCCATAAGCTTTTCCAGTTCTTCAAGTTCATTATCTGCATTGATTGTGAACACCTCTTCTTGAACATGTTCCTTTGGGAAGCTATCTTCTATCCCAAAAACTTCTTTTTCATCTCCAACTCTCAAGGTAAGCATACACTCGCGAATATCAACCAAATCTCCAGCAGTGTTAAGCAATGGACGGCCAAGGATAATTGGAACATCGGGATCTTCCTTCATATCCAAAACTACAAAATCTATTGGAAAAACAAATTTTCCAATTTTCACCAAAATATCCTCCACTATGCCCCGGGGTTGTGTCACTGAACGGTTCGCCATGTGAATCGTCATTTTTGTAGCCTTCATCTTCTGAATTTCCAAGTTTTTATAAAATGAAAAAGGCATCAAATTAATGCTAACCCCAGAATCGGCTAAAGCATTAACCTTCAATTTATTACCAAACTCACACGGAAGAGTGAGGCGTCCAGGATCCCCCATCTTCTCTGGTGTCTCTCCCAACACAGCTTTTGAGCTTTGTTCACTTAGAACCACCTTAGACTGCTTCTTTAATTGCTTGCGAGTGTCTATCAAATCTTGTAGTAATTTTTGATGCTCGGGAGTTTTGGATAAGGACTCGACAAAGGGAGTATTAATTGGGATCCCCTTCACATGCTTGACAAACTCTCTATGCTCTCTCTCCAGTGGACTGAGGGTAGCTTGGGAAGGAAAAGGCAAAGGCGGCTGATAAACTGAACCAACTGCAGAATTTTTCTGTTCATGATGGGCCCACGTCATGAACATATAAGGTTCACGTCATGAATTCTGGAACTCAACAGCTTCATGATTTTCGACCTTGGTCTTCTTCATCTTTGGATCGGGCTGTTGTGGTTCTTCTTCCAATGCCTCCAGGAACTCAGAGATGGCTACTTCTTCGATGTCTATGGCTATTACATGAGATTGGGTCTTCGTTTCGGTATTTTTCGGGGATAACTTCTCATGAACTAGAGTGACTAGTTGACCAACTTGAACTTCAAGGTTATGGATGGAGGCTTGTTGATTCTTAATTAAAGTTTGTTGTTCATTAATAGCAAAATCAGTGGCATCGTGTCTCTTTTCCGAAGCTTCCATAAACTTCATCAACATAGTCTCTAGACCGGGTTTCTTCTCGGCTGGTGGCTGCTCCTTTTGATAAAAGCCTCAACCTGTCTGCCTATACTTCTCTTCTTTTTGCTTCTTATACTCTTCATATGGCAGCCACTCCTTCTTCGGTTTCCTCCATTCCTCATCAAACTTATCCCCACTTGAGTAGCACACTTGAGCTTTTTTGTTCCCAAACTCATCTAAATTGCAGTCTTTGGTCAAGTGTGGACCACTACATCTCTCGCAACCCACTATTATGGCATGTATTGACTGGTCCATTTGTGTTATCCTTCGATCCAAATTATTCAGCATAGCCATCACAGCTGCTATTTCTTCAGTTTGGGCCCCTCCACTGCTTTTGATTCCATCTTGCCTAGGGTTGTGGTATTCGCGAGAGTGCTTCGCGAATTCTTCAATCAGCTCCTTAACCTCCCTTGGATTTTTCTTTGTCAAAGGTCCTTGAGATTCAAGGAGTTGTCTCGTCATAACGTTGACCCCATCATAGAAGATCGACATCTCTTGTTGCACATTTAGATTATGCTGAGGGCAATTTCTGAGCAAGCCCTTGTACCGCTCCCATGCTTCGTATAATGACTCCCCCGGCTGTTGCTCAAAGTTGGCTATTGCCTTCTTGAGTTTGGCTATCTTGGATGGTGGGCAAAACTGGTCCAGGAATTGCTCACGCATTTGAGCCCAAGTGGTAATTGTACCCGGTGGAAGTGACTTTAACCACTCCTTAGCAGCTCTTTGAAAGTAATGGGAAGCATCCTAAGCAAGACGGTGTTTCTGTTGACATTTGGGATATTGAAGTAATCCGCAATGTCGTTGACTTCATCTAGATGCTTAAAAGCATCCTGATGATCTTTCCCAAAAAATGGGATATCCTTCAGTGCAGTCAATATATGCCCCTTCAATTCGAATGTGGCAGTGGCAGGTATTACGGGTTGGACTAAACCGGGACCTATATCTTCTCGGATCCACTTCTTGTAAGCTCCCATGGACATCTCTTCAATTGTTGCCATCTCGTTCCTTGGCTCGTTCTCGGGTTCGCTCGTGTGTTCTTCAAATTCCGGCTCGGTATCGTATTCGGACTCGGTTTGGACGGGTGTTTGATCCAAGTGCTCAAAGTTGCTCTTGTGCCTCGCGGATGAACTTGACTCTCCTGTCTTCTTTCCTGACTTCCTTGAAAAATCTGACTTCAATTCTTGTAAGGGCGTCTTTTTCTTGTGAATTGCAGACTCGGGATCCTCAAGTGGTGGCACCAAGGGTGTGTTTGAGCCTCTGGTCATGAACTCCTGCAACTTGCTAAACTAAAAAAAAACATAAAACTGAACTAAATAAGAAAATACTAAAAACTGAAATCACAGCTTTCACGCCGTGAGCTTATTAAAACTCACGTCGTGAATTCTGTGACAGAAACAGAAAACAAAAAAAAATTATATGCTAACCAACTAAGCTAAAATAACAAATAAATAACTAATTAATTTTTTGCAGATTTTATTCCACAAAAAGGGTTCGATTAATCTAATGCAACTAAATAAACTAATAATCTAAGTTGTTCCCTGGCAACGGCACCAAAAACTTGATGTGCACAAAAGTAACCACTAATTTTAATATTTATAACCTAACGAACTTAAACTAACTATGCACTTATAGGCAGTGTACCTAGTCAGATTACAGTACAGTTTGGGTAAGTCGGGTGTCGATCACAGGGAACGGTGTTACTAATTAATTTACTTACTATTAAATTAACCTAATTATTGACAAGTTTAAAAGGGGTTTTATCTGATTTTACAAGATCAGACGAACTTAAATCAAATTTGATAAATAAAAACACACTCTTGTTTAGTTTGAATCCACTTCTTTCTTATGGCTAGCTAATGTTTATGGATCATCTAGTTGGTTTTAATTATATTAGTAATTTAGTTCTAACTTTACCAATAATTAACTAATTCATGTCA
This sequence comes from Lactuca serriola, assembly GCF_051521515.1. Taxonomy (NCBI): domain Eukaryota; kingdom Viridiplantae; phylum Streptophyta; class Magnoliopsida; order Asterales; family Asteraceae; genus Lactuca; species Lactuca serriola. The sequence continues at coordinate 172,894,886 of NC_136408.1, read as the reverse complement.
ACCCATGTATGTTCACACACAATTAAACACAGAACTAATTATGAATATGCTATGTAAGATTTGTTATATAAACACAATTATAGTCACAATACACGTTCTCTAGCATAGCTAAGCTTATTTACTCTAATTACTAACTAAGATTGGTCAATCCTAGCTCTAACAATTCAATGTTCACTAAATCATTAGGTAAACAAGTTCATGCAGTTAATGGTCACTAAGCTACACAGAACATGCAATCAAGCAATTAGAGAAACAAACATAAGCATGCTAGGTAATACAAATCAAACACAAGCAATTTTACCAACTAAACTAATCCATAAAAATTGAGCTATTCATAAGTTGGAAGCTTCATCTAGCTAAACAAGAGTAGCTAGATTTAGCTGCTCATCATAGCAACTAACAAAATAACACAAGTTGAATTGAAAGGAAACATGTTCTTAATTAACTAAAATAAACTAAAATATGGATCTTCACTTTTTTTGATGTTGAAAGCCTCTTTCCAGAACTTTTCTCTCCTCAAAATCACCTTCTGGAACTCCTATCTCCAGCCAAAAGTTGCCTCTATTCGTAATGGTCAAGGATTTATATAGTTGCTGATATCCATAAATTCACGTCGTGAATAATAAGATATTCACGTCGTGAATTGTAGATAACCGTGCCCGTCAAAGATTCATTCACCCACGTACATATCTTCTAGAACCAACTCTTCACGTCGTGAATTCTTTAAGTCTCACGTCGTGAATAATCTTTTCCAGATTTTCTTCACTTTTAATCTTTTAATTCCCAAAGTTTCTTTCTTTAATGCTTTTAGTCCCTTTTCTTCAAAATGTCTTCTTTTTTGCTGTAAATAACATTTAAGCTCATAAGTACCATTATTCTAAACAAATTACCAACTTATTAATAAAAATGTACTTAAATATTGCCTAAAATTAAGTATAAATATGGCAATATCAATAGCCCATTTCATACAGCATGGAGAAGAGTTGTGTCGTGGTGATAAAGTCAGGGGAAATCACCGAAGAATCGACAGCAAGATGAAGCAAGGAAGAAAACCTCCCTTTGGAAATAGAGGCCTTCTTGTTGTGGATTTGAAAGTATATTCGTTCCTTGTTCTCTTCATAAGATGCAGAAGAATAAACTTGAGACAATAAAGACATCGGAACAGCCTCGAATTGGGTTAGGGCAACAACCAGCAGAGAATACTTCAAACACTCCACAACGTGTAGCATATAGGAATCATACACGAATGGAGTGAGTTTAATGATCATGTTTTGATTTGGCTTGATGGTAAGAAAGGCAGATGAAGCAGTCTGATCTTGTGCAGAAGAAGAGGTCGCCATTGTTGAACAAGTGAAGAAGATGAACAGTGGAAATCGCCGTTACAGTTTAGATATCTTGATGCGGTAGAAGACAATGAATCGTGCAAGCCCTTTATATACCGTTGGTAGGAGAGAGAAAATCATGACGATTTGATGTTTTCTCTAAAAAGTAGCCTGAAAAAGCGCGATTTGACAGGTTGGATGTTCCTAGGTATGCGTCAGCACGCGTGCGTATAGCGACCGTTCAAATTCACGCGCCCAAAAAGATTTCAACAATATGCATTTGAATTAGAATGTGTCAAAAAACAGAGGATTTCGGGCAAGAATCGCTTCCTTCGAAGTCAAGAGAGACTCAAAGCGCTTGTGTGGATTCCCGAAAATACGACCAAGTGTTTGTAAATAAACATTGAAAGGCTTCTTATGACATAGGCTTAAGGTGGCTTATCTTCAACCGAACATCGATTTTTAAAATAAGATCGAGTGTTGGAAGAAGTACTTGTGAGAGCGACGTGGTCTGTTGAACAAGTAGGCAGGTGTTAGTTTGTGATGACAATAGAGTGTATAGAAATCTCAAAAAAAAATTGGATCTTTATGGGAAGAATAGTATTGGTTTTAGACAGATTCATAAAAGACCTCGCAGAGAAAAGAGATTTCATGTGGTAACAAGTAAAATCTTGAATATAGAAATTCACCGTTAATTCATTATGGGTGTTGAATTTTGGGTTTCACTCAGCACATGGTATACGTATCTAAGATCATAAACACAGATGTTGTGCAACCATAAACCTCAGTGGTAAGAACCGAGAGTCTCAAGGGTTACAATTGTGAACCGAGAGTAGATGGAGAATGGTTTGAGGATGATGAGAGAAACAGAAAGTACCTTCTGCTATGTAATAGGACAAAGCAGAGAAACTCTTAACTCATGTGAGAATAGTAAGGTAGCTCTAGACCGAGTAAATAATAATTGCCTGATTGGGAAGAAACGATAGGTTTTGATCGAATCATTAAGGCCTTGCTCTAGGTCGTAGAGGCTTGGGTCAACATGCAGCAGCATGCATCTAGGGACCCTTAACTAGTTCATAAAATACACATCATACCTGTCCCAGCTCCAACTTCTATTATACTTGTATCCTTGGGACTGAATATAGGCAAGAACAAACAAATATACCACACAGACTAAACAAAAAAAAATATTTTCGAGAAATTGACCATTCTGAAAAATAATAAAAATAGAAAGAAAAAGAATAAAAACAGAAAAAGAAAAATATTTTTGGATTTTTAAAGTATTCTGAAAAAGAATAAAAACAGAAAAAGAAAAATATTTTTGAATTTTGAAATTTTCTAAAAAAGAATAAAAACAGAAAAAGAAAAGGTTTAAATTAGCATTAAACAATTTAAAGACAAGAAAAGAAACGGAAACAAAATACAACCGAAACCTTATCTCAATTGAATGAAGCGAAATAGATCGAGCGGTCGGTGCATTTCGGTTCCCAAAAATTTAAGGAGCCGAAATAGACCGAGCGTTTGGTGCATTTCGGTTCCCAAAAATTTAAGGAGCCGAAATAGACCGAGCGGTCGCTCCATTTCGCTTGTCTAATTTTTAGTGATAAGATTGAGGATTCGGTACCGACTCTGCTTCCATCATACCCAAGCCTTGTATGATTATGTTAAAGAGTGCTTCAGGTAATGCCTTAGTGAATATGTCGGCCAATTGATCACTAGATCGAACAAAATGTACTTCAACGTTCCCATCTTCAACATGATCTTTAATTAAGTGGTACCTAAGTGCAATGTGCTTAGTCTTTGAGTGTTGTACTGGATTGTGACAAATCCTTATTGCACTTTTTGAGTCACAATAAAGAGGTTTCTTCATCATGCTTAGCCCGTAGTCTCTCAGTTGACTTTGAATCCAGATTACGTGAGAAGTGCAAGAGGTTGCGGCAATATACTCAGCTTCGGTTGTAGATAATGACACGCAAGTTTGCTTCTTGGACTGCCAGCTAACAAGTTTTCCATCAAGAAATTGGCATCCACCTGTGGTGCTCTTTCTGTCCAGTCCACATACTCCTAGATCAGCATCAGAATAAGATTGAATAAAGAATCCAGATCTTGCAGGATACCAGAGACCGAGAGAAGAGGTACGCTTTAGGTAACGAAATATGTTCTTCACATCAACCATGTGAGGTTCTCTTGGATTAGCTTGAAACCTAGCACAATAACACACAGAAAACATAATGTCTGGTCTACTAGCTGTTAAATAGATAAGTGACCCTATCATTTGACGATATTGTGTTATGTCAACAGCAGGTTTTTCCAGTGATGGTGTTAATTTAGTGCTAAAATCCATTGGAACCTTTACTTTTGAGTCGCCCGTCATACTGAATTTCGTCTGTAAGGTCGTTGTATAAGCCTCCTGATTGATGAAAATACCTTCTTTTCCCTGTCTAATGTTTAAACCAAGAAAAAAGTAAATTGGACCCATTGCGCTCATTTCAAATTTAGTCTCCATCAACTTTCTGAATTCAATTGTTAAGCTAGGATTCGTAGAGCCGAACATGATATCATCAACATAAATTTGAACGATCATTAGATGTTCACCTTCTTTCTTTCGGAAGAAGGTAGGGTAAACCGAACCTTGCTTAAATTTTGACATTTTTAGAAAACGAGTTAATGTTTCATACCAGGCTCTCGGTGCTTGCTTTAATCCATAGACTGCTTTATCTAGCACATAGCAATGATTAGGGAATTTCTCATTCACAAACCCAGGCGGTTGCTCAACTTAAACTGTTTCTTCTAATTCTCCATTCAAGAAGGCACATTTGACATCCATTTGGAAGACTTCAAAGTTTTTATGAGCAGCGTATGTTAAGAAGATCCTTACTGATTCCAACCTCGCTACTGGAGCAAAGGTTTCCTCATAATCTATCCCCTCTGCTTGATAATATCTTTTCACCACCAATCGAGCTTTGTTGTGAATGACATTCCCTTCTTTATCGAACTTATTTCTAAAGACCCACTTCAAGCCAACTACAGAAGCGTCCTTTGGTGTAGGTATCAACCTCCAAACTCGGTTTTGTTCAAACTCATGAAGCTCATCTTGCATTTCCTGGACACAATCTGAATGATCAAGTGCAGCATTTACAGTTTTCGGTTCAATCTTTGAAACAAACGAATTAAACATACAGAACTCAACTTTAGAGAATAATGCAGTTTGTTTCGCCTTTAATTGAGACCGAGTGAGAACATTTTCAGATGATTTACCAATTATTTGTTCTTTGGGATGGTCTCTGGTCCATTTCACTAATGGAGGATAATTTGGGTCATATGCTGGATCCAATTCAGCATTCACTTCTACTTCAGCTTCAGATATATCACCCTCTCCTTCATCAGTTGTGCTTTTGGTCTCTTTCTCCCCCTCGACTGGTGAAGTATAATTTGTGTCTTCACTCAAGGTTGCATTCTCTGTGGGAGTAGAATTCTCCCCCTCGGTTGTACTACCGATAGGTGGATTTTGAGCCGAACTATCCTCTTTTTCTGAGCCTTTACGAGATGGAGAAGAAACTGAATCCTCCCCCTCGAAAGATGCTTTGTTTGTTTCCGATGTTGTTGAACTTTCCCCTTGAAATGGTGGATTGCTCATAGCAGTTGGAGGTTCATTTTCCATCTCATTAGCAACTTCATCGATGATTTTTCTGAAGATTTTCAACTTTGTTATATGTGGCTTTAGCTTCTGAGGTTGCTTCCTTCTCTGGTTCATCAAACAGGCACATGTATTCTTCAAACAATTTGGCTATAGGAACCGAGACTTGACCTGATTCTGGAAAAATGTCTACCTGATCACTTTCTCTTCTTTGGACTTTCTTCATATAACTATCGTCGAAGGTGACATAATAGGTTTCTTCAATTTGTTTTGAGCGTTTATTCAACACTCTGTATGCTTTCGACATTAGTGAGTAACCCATAGAAATTCCTTCATCGGCTTTGACATCAAACTTATTTCAGTTCTCTTTCAAGTTGAAAATGAAACACCTTAAACCGAATATGTGGAAAAACTTGACATTTGGCTTTCGGTTGTTCAGGATCTCATATGGAGTAATTGAGAATCTCTTGTTTAGGAAGGACCGATTTTGAGTACAGCACGCATTTGCAACAGCATCAGCCCAGAAGTATAATGGAAGTGAAGCGAAACTGAGCATGGTTCTGGCTGCTTCACACAAAGAACGGTTTCATCTTTCAACAATCCCATTTTGTTGTGGTGTATAAGGGGCAGAAAAGTTATGAGTTATTCCCTTGTCAGCCAGAAAGCTATCAAAATCATTATTCTTGAATTCCATACCATTATCGCTTCTGATATTCCATACTTTTTCCTCAGTTGTACTTCCACTTGCTTAATGAATGTTTTCAGCTTGGGAGTTGCATCTGATTTCTGTTTAAGAAAGAAAACCCAGGTGAAGCGTGAAAAGTCATCTACAATTACAAGAATATACTTACTTCCACCAAATCTTTCAATAGCCGAAGGTCCACATAAGTCGATGTGCAAGAGTTCAAGAGCTTCAACTATCTTCGTGTTGATTCGTGTAGGGTGGCTCTTTCTGCTTTGTTTGCCCATTTCACATGCTGCACACAGATGGTCCTTGTCGATCTTGAGAAGAGGAAGTCAACGAACATGATCACCAAGCACCAACTTATTAATGTCTTTAAAGTTCATGTGCGATAGTCGTCTATGCCACAACCAGCTATCATCTGTATTTGCCTTTTTCAGCAAGCATATTGCTGGTTTTCCTCGTATGGGTTTGAGATTTAAAGGGTACATCTCTCCCGTACGTTTTGATTTCAATAGAACCTTCTTGGATTGTTTCTCGATTATCTTAGAGCCCTCATCATCGAATGATACTTTTAGACCTGTTCCCACAACTAATTGTGACACACTAATGAGTTTGTGCTGCAAACCTTCTACGTAAGCCACTTTCCGAATCATGAAGTCACCATTTGTTATCATGCCATATCCCTTGATTGTACCAAATGATTTATTCCCATATTTCACACAGCCACCATTTTTCAGTGAACGAAATTCCCTTAGTTCTTCCTTCCTTCCTGTCATGTGACGCGAGCAGCCACTGTCTATGTACCATTCTTCATCGAACTGCTCGTCACTTATTACCTGCAAATTCAAGCAGATTTAGGAACCCAAAGTCACTTGGGTCCTTGTGAGTTTTTCACAGAAAAAGGAATTGCAGTAGAAATATCAACTAAGTAAGTTCTTTTTACTAAAGTAGTTTGATGTTTTTTTTTAATTGTATATACCTTAATTTTTGTTTTATCTTGTTTAAATTTGAATTCGTTGGTTAGTTTGTTTGATGGCCTTTGACTCCTAGGATTAGCTGATGATTGCTTATTATTGCTCCAAGTATCAGAAGTTAGCTTTTCTTTTCCTTTTAAATTTGATTTGCTTTGAGTTTTGTTGTAACCGAAACTAGACTGAGGACCGAAACTGGGTTTAAAACTAGTAGGGGGACCGAAACTCGACTTATGACCGAAACTAGTATGCAGACCGAAAGTGGACTTTCGGTTCTTAGACTTGGAATAGTAAGAACTTGGGCTGAAATTTTCCTTTACTTTTTCCTTTCCTTTGTCCTCTAAGATCTTCTTGGGAGGAACATAGTTGGAATTTTGTGAAATCCAGTAACTCTTTCGCTCATTCAGATTTTTTGCATATCTTTGATTTCTTAAGCGCTTTTGCTCAGATAGTTCCTTCTGTGATTTGTGCATATTGAAGCTTGCCTTTTGCTTATCTCTTTGAGTTTCGATTGTTTTGACTCAATCTTTCAGTTCTTCTTTCGGTTCTACAGGAATGTCCTTGGTTCTACTCGTGCTTGGTTTGTCAGAACTTGAGGGTTTATTTAAGGGTTCAGCTACGTATCTTCCTTTAACTCTCCAGGAAGTCTGCTCAGATAAACCTACTATTTCGTCTGCATTATCTATGGGAGCAGACCAGAAGAAATCTTTGCACCCTTCTGCATTGTCCTTTTCCACCAATACTATTAGTTCTACTGTTTGTCTAGGAGTAACTTCTTTAGCTGCATATACTTGATTCGGCACAATTTGAACCTTTTGATAAACCACAGCTTTTTCCTTGAGCTTCTTTTCCTTATTCTTTGCTAGACGAGAAAATTCAACCGAATTTTCTAAGATTAATGGTTTCTTATTCTCAGTTTTGCTCTTCGTAAACTCAGAGCAATCAACTACATCTTCTACAGATATCTCACTTACCTCATCAAATCCAGACACGTTATCTAAGTCTATTTTATTTTCAGAAGCTAATTTGGCATTGGATTGATCAAATGAGTGAATAGTGTCCGACTTAATTTTCAACTTATCATTTTCATCTAAAATGTCTTTTAACATACATTTGTGTTCCTTTGAATCAATGAAGGTTTCTATTTTGTCAAGACCAATTTTGTATGACATGGACGTCTCTTCTGATGATACTTCTGATTCGCATTCTGCTATTACCTCGTCTTCCTTAAATTCAAGAAATGGAAAAATCATCTTATGAATTTTCTTTCTTATCTCACAACTTAAATGCAATTGAGCTATATTAGTGTATAAACGCTTAGCAATTAAACAAAAAACATTTCTCTGTTTCAAAATTTTCAAATTGTCTTTTTGTAAATAAAAACTTTCATCCCTAGCTTTAACTAATTCCGCATCCTTCAACTCGATCCGCATCCTTCTCTCCTCACTCTTTGAAGACACCCTGCTGAGTTGGTCAGTTAGGTTAGAATTCGCTAAGCGAGTTTGCATGAGACTACCATTTAAGTTAGAGAATTTAAATTTTAATTCATTTAATTCTTCTTCATAATTTGCTAAAGGAACTTTAAGTGATTCGAGGATGGATTGTACCTTTTTGATCAACCGATCGCAGTCGTTGATCTGCTCACTAATAGGCTTTGCTGCAAAGCATTTGGGTTCAGTCAGGTTCGATTCTTCATCTGCACTTTCGGTTGATGATCCAGCAGAGACCATCAAGCACTTCCTAGCCGAACCTACTTCCTTTGCCACATAAGCCCTTCCATGAGTGGGCTTTCTTACTTCTTCATCGTCAGAGTCGATTGACCACACTTCCACGCCACCGAACTCATCTTCATCAGCATTTTACTGCACAATCAAAGCATTCATCGTACCTTTTGCACTGTTAGTTGTCTTTTTGTTCTTGATCTCTTCCAGCTTGCGCATGTAATATGCCTCATCATCTTCCTCGTATCTCTTCTCAGCCAATTTCCTTAACATACAATCCTTGGCAAAGTGGTTCTTGTCGTGGCAGTAATTGCAGTCGTATCCAGAGTCTCCTGCAAGTTTGCTCTCCTTCTTGTCTTCATTCTTTTGAGATATGATCTTCGCTTCATCCTTTGCCTTCTCAGAGCTATAACTTCCCTGCCAGTTTTGGTTCTTGTTGACAGGAAATTTTCTTCTTGCAAACTTCTTTGGATTGGTGACCATCATAGCATACTCTTCGCTTGTAAGGTCATACTCAGACACATCTGACTCTTCTTCTTCTTCTGCAACACTTTTTCCTTTTGAGATAAGGGCCAGTGATCCCATACCAGAAACCACTTTCTCTTCTTTGGTTACTTCACTTTCATGGGACTTAAGGATTCCCACAACTTTTGCAAGCGAGTAAAGTTTGAACTGCTCATGTGCTTTTACGGTAGAGACCACAGCCATCCATTCAGGTCTTAGTCCGTTCATGAAAGTCACCTTTTGCTCAATCAACTTTCTTTCTATTACATGCTTGATCATCCTACTTAGAAAATGATTGAACCGATCGAACGTTTGTACGAGCTTCTCTTCTGGTTTCTGTATAAAAGCTCCAAATTCTGACAGCAACAAGGTTTGAGTTGAGTGTTCCAGATATTCATCAGTTGAATAGAGTTCTTTCAACCTATCCCAGATTTCTTTAGCCGTTGTGCATGAACCAACTAACCGAAAGGTGTCAGATTGCAAGGCGAATCTTATCATTCGCATGGCTTTCACGTTACACAGCAACTTGTCTTTCTCATCCTGTGGCATCTTCTGTTCATCTGCCACCAGCTTGTTATACTCCTGTTGAGTCTTGACTGTTGTGTTCGTTCCCGAATGAACAAACGGTCCAACAGTGATGGCTTCCCAGATGAGATAGCCATTATCTTAAGAACCGATCACGTAGTCTTCAAAGTGAAGCACCCATACTTCATAGTCTTGAGTGTAGAGTATGGGTATCCTGGTTGTAGATCCAATGCTGTTTGAGATGTTGATGGGATTTGTTTGCGAATACTCGTGAGTCATGTTGAGTTTTTAGAATCAAACCTGTAAACTTGAGATTAGGGTTTTATCTAAAACAAAGTTGCCTTCGAAACGAAGAAGACAACTTGTTATTTATACGATAAAAGCGGAAACCCTAAGGAATTATGAATACAGAAGGAATGTGTATTGATCACACAAACTCCTGCTCTGATACCAATTGTTAGAACGTTGTTCTATCAGGATCGATTGATTCTAAGCATACAAACAAGTAAGTACGTAAAAGTGAACAAGAATATGGCTTGAATACGTTGAATGATTAATGCTTCAACACCTCAAAAGAGCCCGATTAAGAACTTCGACTGTAGAGGTGTTTAGGGTTACAAAACTCAAGCGTAATTAATAAGACGTCAAAACATAATGCATACATGCATGCATATATATAGTCTAACCCTAAGAGTTAATCACGGATGGACAAGCCCAATCCGGATATAATACAAAAAGCCCAAGACGCAACACTATAAGCCCTAGCAAGTATGTTAATCATTACTTTAATATACACAAAAACATGTTTTTTTTGTTTTTTTTTCTATTTTTAGAATGTTATTTTTATTTAAAATTTATTTTAATTATATCAAAATTCATAATTTTTTTTCTCTATGAATAGACATCCATGTTGATATAGTTTTGAGATTAAATAAAAAAATTATTTTTTTAGAGTTTCAGCTATCGTTATTCATAAGTGAATAAAAACGCATCAGGTTTTTATTACAGTACATTCGTTATTCACTTATGAATAAAATGTATGCTTAACTTTTTTACAGTTTAATTATCGTTTATATATGAATATAACATGTTATAAAGTTTTCTTACCTAAAATATTTTTTTTACATCATCTTTCGTCACATGTTATATTTATATATTAATAAAACGTGTATTAGTTATCGTCATATGTTATATTCATATATTAATAAAACATTTATACGATTTTTGTGATAGTTTATTTGTTATTCATATACAAATAAGTAGTATATAAAAAAAATGAAGTGTTTTGAAAATTTGAACTACTTATTCATATAAGAATAACAAATGAACTGTAACAAAATTATGATAAATGTGTTCTACATATATTAATATAACTTGTGAGGAAAATCAATATATGTTTCATTCATATATGAATATAACATGTGACAATAGTTGATGTAAACAGTAAAGAGTTTATTGTATGTTATATTTATATATTAATGATACTTAATCTGTAAAAAATAAATTAATCTATTTTTTATTCATAAGTGAATAACGAATGTACTGTACTAAAAATCTGATGCATTTTTATTCACTTATGAATAACGATAGCTGAAAAAATAAAAAAATAATAATTTTTTTATTTTATGTTAAAACTATATCAATATGGATGTTTATTTGTAAAGAATAAAAATCATGAATTTTGGTATATTTAAAATCAATTTTTGATAAAAATAGTTTTTTAAAAATTAAAAAGAAAAGCGAAAAAAACTATATTTTTATATATATTAAGGTAACGATTAACATAGTTTAGGGAAGAATGTTTTGTTGGAAAAACATGTGTATTACTTTCTCATTTCCGCTGATACGACGGAGACTTTTACGGTAAAATAAATGAGTGATTGAGAATGATTCATCTATTCTCAGCATTTTTTATTTTCTAAATTAAACTTATCTCTCTCTCTCTCTCTCTCTATATATATATATATATATATATATATATATATATATATATATATATATATATATATATATAGGGCTAGGTTATTGTATGGATGTAGGGATGAATGTGAACTAATGGTTTTACTGTTGGATTAATGTCTAAGTCCATAACTATAATTGGTAAGACTTGACCCAACCCGGCATGGTCCATTTGGGTTGCATGGCATCATGCACTTGGATAGACTATAATGAGAGAAATAAGACACTTATGGTTATTAATATATTATAAGTTCTAGTATATTAATAATAAGAATAATAAGATTATTTAATTAGTATTGATCAAGAATTAATCTAGGATTAATTAAGTGATCAAAAGAAGACTAATTAAATATATTGGTTGATTGTGTAAATCATCCATACTTGTATAGTGGGCTAATGCTCTATGGATAATCAAGTTGGGCTAAAACCCATAGGATGGTCCATGGATGCTCCATGGTGTATGTGTACCCATGGATCATGGAAATGAAAGGCCATGTCAATTAGGGTTTACATGGTGTAACCCTAACTATATAAGCATCTTATTCTTGACCAAAATCGGCCACTAGTGTGTGAAGTAAAAGGGCTAGCCGATTTTCATGAGTGTAGAATTCTCTCAAGTTATTCCAAGAGTATTTGGTGTTGTGTGAACCATTTGAGGTGTCACACTTGGGGCACTAGGCACTCAAGCTTCATGAAGACTTTCTACATCAAAGAGGTATGTATTCTATCTTGCTATAGTCATTGTTTTGTATGCTAGATTAGGATAATACCTTGGATGTTCTTATTTGCATGTATAATAGAGAAAACATAGATCCAAGGTATTTAGGGTTGCATGTACACTTAGGAGTGTTAGAATGCTCAAAACCCAACAGTGGTATTAGAGCCTAGGCTTGTTTTCTATTATACTTGATGCAAATTGCTAAAAAATGCTGAAAAACTCAATTTTTTGGCTTTCTGGGCACTGGACTCGCCGAGTCCACTGATGAACTCGCCGAGTCCATGAGTAAAATCATCCTACTCGCCGAGTAGGTTCATGCACTCGACGAGTAGGAGCCCCAGACAGCATATTTTCGAGGTTTTTGGCTAGAAATGGACTAGGAACATTACCCTAAGTTGTTTTTGAACTTATAAACTTGTTTTTGATGTGGTAATGTTCATGCTAATCCAATTTCAAAGATAATTGTCAATAGATTCATGTATTGAATTAGTTTAGTGATTAGGCTAATTACATGAAAAAGTTTAATTTGAATTATCTTGTTCTTATGAGTTGCTTAGATTAATAGAAAAGTAAATTGATTATGTGTTTTCAATCCAAATTAATCTAAGAGTTGATTCTAAAATGTGTTTTTGTAACTTGTCCTCAAGTTATATGAAAAGTCACATTTAAGTTTCATAAAACTCATAAAAATTGGCAATGGTTACAAAAGATGAAGAGTCTTATCCTTAAGTTATGGAGGTTCAAGAGTCACTTCATTAAGTAATAAAATATGTAACCTTAATTAATTCCATAAGTTATAAAATAAAGAAAAGTTAATTCTTTTATTAGTTTAAAGTCTTCCATAACTTGTCCTCAAGTTATGGAACTTGAAGAGTTTTTGGATTAAAACTACTTTAAACACATAAGTTATGGAATTAATTAGTCTTGAATAATTTCAAAACTTGCCCTCAAGTTTTGGAATTTGAAAAGTTTTCTCTTATGAATACTTTAATTCCAAGTTAGCCCTTAGAATTTTAAAGAGTTAAAATTCAACCCTTATAGTTTATAATATTATAAGTTAATAATATATATATATATATGTATAAGAGTAAAGTCAGTCTTACCGCTAGTACGCCTCATTCACGAAGCTGGTCTATAAGGTGGGTATAAGGTTGTTGCGTATAAAATGGCAACTTAATGGGTGTCCACTCTCACCCACCGCTTGCTTGACTGGTGGAGGGTCGTTAGCCGAACGGGTTTGACAGGACTATAATTCTCCCTTCATTAAAAGTATTAATGATAAATACTAAGAAACTAAACTCTTAATAATACCCAATCTTAGTTACTTAGGAAAATGTGAATAAGGTGCTAATCCATGAAATTACACTTTGCACTTTGTTTAAGTCGATTAGTGGAGCGTGTGTGGTTAACTGGCACACTAACTCATATTTAACAAGGTAGGCAAAGGGTAACTTAATGTTTATCATAGTATCGATGGAGCGTGTGTGGTTAACCGGCACATCGATTGAGGGGTAAACACTTAAGGGTACCAAGTAATTTGCATGGTTACTTCACACCTTGTTTTGTGATCCTCGGCATCCCAGTCACAAAACCTGAAGGGTACACTCGAGATTGAAACATGCCATTGAACAGTTCAATGAATCTCAAAAGATCTAGGAGTTTCAAAACCAATTAAAACCTAATAATACATTTCGTTTATCTTGGTGGAAATTGGTGAATCGTCATTCACCTAACTTCAAATATTTTATAGCTTGGATTACGGCATACCTCTTCTAAGTTATAAAATAGTTTGTTGGGTCCTAGCCTTAATATTTCATATTGGGTGTTATATTAAGGACTTAAGATCAACTATCTTGAATATCTCCCAAAAGATGTCTGGTTTAGACATTTATGATCTTCCCAAATCTCTTGAAACAAACTTTCCTAAATGAAGATGATGTCCCTTGGAAATCATACTTCATTCACCTCCTCCAATTATTCTCCCCAACCCACAAGTTCTTGAAAAGTTTAAGGTCACTCAAACCCAATTGGCAAGGCAACGTCTAGGTGTGGTCACGTCTTGGAGATGTAGTCACATATTGACTAGCCGGGAGAGTTGGGTGTCAAAGTCTTGAGAAAGTTAGTGGTTCAATCACTTTCTAAGTCACATAGTGAGTTCCTTTGGGACACCTATGAAATAGACTATGACAAGACCCTTAATGATCTTATCTATTTGTTAAGATCAACTTCCTTAAAACTTGTTGGACATTGACGATAGTGACACAGGAAATCCAGAAAAGCATTCTCTTCCCAATGGAAAGGGATCGGCCATAGTCAACTCGGTTGACCAAATGGTAAAGAGAAAAGCTAAGTCTGTGATAGTCCCGTGTGCCATTACCAAAGGGTCCATATGTTTATATTGCCAAACGAAGGGGCATTGGTTGCGAAGCTGCCAATTTACCTAAGGGTGTTAAAGTCAATAAGTTTGACTCCACTTCAGGTAAACTCCACTATCTAACTCTGCTAAGTTTCTATTCTGAGATTCTTGATACATGATGTGACTGGGACACATGGTGATGTTTTAAGAATCAAGGAAAAGTGAAGAAACTTAAAGAAAGAATATGTTGAATCTGATCGCATAGATGGATTTCTATCGCATAGTTTGAAGATTGGATTCTTGAGCTACTTCTTAGGAGTTATGAGATATTGCTTAGAAATAGATAACAACAAGTTTTCATATGGATTATAAGGATAAGTTTTTCCGCAAAGTTTTAAAATAAAAGAAAATTTTTGATTTTATTTATTTTAAAATATCCTTATAATGGCATTTGAGGAAAAATTGTTGCTTATATGATTCCATTAATAGCAAGAGTGGAAATATGAAATTGATTCTTTCATTTGTGGTAATGTCTAAATTCACCAAATAAGGAAAGATTCCCATCACCCAAGTCTCAATTGGACCAGAACTTGGAATCATGCAAGTTGTATAGTATGATGAATGAGAACTTTCAAGTATTGGAGAATTAAGACTAATTACTTGTTCACATGGATAAGGGATCGAGGACACATTCTTGTGCACTGGTCAAGTCCACCACAAAAGATTGATAAAACTATTCGTCATAGTTTACTAAAGCTCAGTAAATATGATTATACTTACAAGCTTAAGTGTAATTCTGAGACATTGGAAAAAGGTTCCAATGTATGACAGAGCGAATAAGAAGAATCAAATTAGGCAGAAGGATAAAAGTTTCTCAAATCTGAAAAGATGGGAGAGTACTTTAGTATCAGTTTATGTGATCATCTTAATGATTAAGAAACCATATCAAAATTAGTTCTCTAAGGAAATCTTAGTGCATTCTTATGACTAAGAAGAGGAACTTGAATTGTTGAAATGGTTAAATCAAGAAGATGAGTCATACTTCGTTCCAATACAAGTCTTAGAGTCATACTCCAAGATTGTAACTTGTGTGACATGTCTCAAAGGAAGGTTTAAAAAACACGTATCAAACGAAAGAGTAAAGGTTTTCTACTCTTGTACATTTGAAATTGGTAAGTTGTGATGTTTTGGACAAAACAAAGACCAACTTAGGCCAATCGTGTGAAGTGTTTGTCTTCATTAGAATCCGCACTATCTCTTGAATGTTTGACAAGGGAGTCTTATATGTCAAGAGGACAGTGGGAGTCTTAAAGGTCTTGAAAGTCTCAAGAACTAATCAAGAATAGAACCTGAAGTTCTTCACTAGCACACGACTTGAGGTTTATAACCTATCGTGTTGACATATTCTGTGCCCATTCCAATTAAAGTTGGCTTTGCATATGAGTTCTTAGAGTTCTCAATGTGTTGCACAACAACTTGGAAACAATGGCAGGCCCTTGAGCTGCCAGGTGGCCAGAAATTAAGATTAAGTTCAGTCCATATGAGTTTGAATTTGTCATTAACCTTGTCTTGTGACTATGGTTTTGATAATTCACATGGATAAGAACACATACACCATTAAATCTAAGTGTCATAAGGTTTCTCTCCGATTCATGAAAATGATGGTGAGGAAACACTTTCACTAAGTAGATTTTAGCTAGATAGCAATTGTGATATTTGCATTCTCAAAGTCGTTAGTGGAGCGTGTGTGGTTTACCGGCACACTAACCTGGACTTGTGAGGAGTGGCAAAAAGGTCTAACCATTATGATTACGGCATACCTCTTCATAATTGTTTAGACACACAAGTGTGCTATCTAAGGGAAGGTGTATGTTTTTGATAAAGTCTTATCAAAACAATCTAGTATCAGAAATCTGAACTTTGGTAGAAAGTCAGTTAATTTCTAAGTACATGTCAAACCTAGTGGGAGCATAAGTGTTATGCTAATAATCATCATGTTAGTGGGAGCATGATAATTATTATAAGTATTGCAAGTTAGCAATGTTAATTATAGAAAACAAAAGGTTTCAGTTGGGAAAAGGTTGTTTTGCTATAATTAAGGAAGAGGAAATTATACTTCATCTCAAATCTATAAGCTTAGATCATGAGGTTTTAAACATTTAGTCAAGGATATATATATATGAATTTCATGTTGGAATGGCCCACCATAAGGAAATTCTGTATATGGGTCCATTATTTGCGTTCTAAAATTCGATTATGATTACGGCATCCCTTTTCATAATCTGAATTATGAGAACTTGGCAAATAGAAATGGAAATGTTATAGCAAAAGACTGGTTTAGTCTTTATGTGAGACATCATGAATCGTGTCCCATATGCTTCGGATATAGGATCGATTACATGTGCTATATTCATCTTTTCTAAAATTTTCCAAATGCCTGGGGCATTAAGAAGGGAAAAAGGTTTAGAACTGGATACGACTAAAAGGATTAAACAATTGTCGAGGACAATCGAAGGTTTACCAAAGATTGGTTGCTCAAGGAAGTTGGAAGTATAGTGATAATTCTGGAAGGACCATATTGACATAATCTGTAAGGAGGCAACTCTTGTTTAGAAGTGATAGTCAAAATGGAATCTGGAAATGATTCAAAGTTAGAATTTTCAATTTGTGTAAGATTAAGGAAACTTAATGCAAGAAGGATGTTTCCAAGGAGTTGATCTCCTTTGAAATGCTCTGTAATGGTTGTTGTCAAGTCTTTATGACTTTGTGCATAATCATTACAAGAGGATCAATGCATATAAGTTTAGAATCTAACAGATTTCAGTAAATGGCATGAATTTGGAATTCTTGCATTTGCAGTAAGGATTTGGGACTGTGAAAAGAGAATCATTGAAGTTATGTTCAATGGATCTAGTTCACAAAGTAAAGATCATAGACAAACATAGTATGCATACTTGGTGTATGGCATGACTAGTGTTTAGAAAACATAGTGTACATGCTTAGAGCATGGGACAACTATTGTTTTAAATTCAAGAATAAAGTTGATAGCTGAAACAGTATACAATGAATAATGTGTAATCATATGGTGATAAATAAAAGGTGTTTTATTTATGTTCATAGGTTTTGATACCATATTGGATTCAATTATTATTGTGTTTCACTTTGCATGTTTTGACTTCCCGAATAAACTAGGTTATTCTTCCGGAATGACTAAGTTATTCAAACCATCCACAGTCGGTCATATGTTGGAAGTAGATATGAATTAAGATTGTCATGGGTTGGCTTGTAGAGGTCTAAGGTGTTGGACAAAGGGCTACAACACTCATGAGTGTTCATAAGTTCTGAGTATTGGATTCAACCCACGCTCATTGGAATCACTTCATGGATTTTATCACGAGTGATCATGAGACGATAATATCTTATATTCTTCAAACCTAGAGATATGAGTTGTTACTATGAGTTGGTTGTACATTGATTGGACGGGAATGCATTTGGTAACTCGGTGCTATAAAACGTGCCTTTGTGTATTATTCAACAAGTAGTAGAACAAGCCATAGTCAAAGTTTATCCATTCCTTTTACCTTCGGGATAAAAGTGATATCTGTGGGCCCCTCGATGATTTGATGATGACAAATGGAAGTGCTCGGCCGGGCCAGGACTGATTTGATTTGTTCAATTAGTCAATCGTCATAAATCGGAAATCGGGAAACAACAAATGGACAGAGAGAATGATTATAATCCATGTCTCAGTCCATATGATATCTAGAATGGAGGAATATATGATCCCTTATCTAATGGACAAGTCATTGACAAAGGTCAGAGTTCATCGACAAGGTCAGAGTTCGACAGAGGCTTTTGAGAGCTACGATTGTCGGTCGGTTCCTGAAGTCATACGCAATAATAGTTTTAGACTTATCCAAGTGGGAGACTGTTGGATTAATGTCTAAGTCCATAACTATAATTGGTAAGACTTGACCTGACCCGGCATGGTCCATTTGGGTTGCATAGCATCATGCACTTGGATAGACTATAATAAGAGAAATAAGACACTTATGGTTATTAATATATTATAAGTTCTAGTATATTAATAATAAGAATAATAAGATTATTTAATTAGTATTGATCAAGAATTAATCTAGGATTAATTAAGTGATCAAAAGAAGACTAATTAAATATATGGGTTGATTGTGTAAATCATCCATACTTGTATAGTGGGCTAATGCTCTATGGATAATCAAGTTGGGCTAAAACCCATAGGATGGTCCATGGATGCTCCATGGTGTATGTGTACCCATGGATCATGGAAATGAAAGGCCATGTCAATTAGGGTTTACATGGTGTAACCCTAACTATATAAGCATCTTATTCTTGACCAAAATCGGCCACTAGTGTGTGAAGTAAAAGGGCTAGCCGATTTTCATGAGTGTAGAATTCTCTAAAGTTATTCCAAGAGTATTTGGTGTTGTGTGAACCATTTGAGGTGTCACACTTGGGGCACTAGGCACTCAAGCTTCATGAAGACTTTCTACATCAAAGAGGTATGTATTCTATCTTGCTATAGTCATTGTTTTGTATGCTAGATTAGGATAATACCTTGGATGTTCTTATTTGCATGTATAATAGAGAAAACATAGATCCAAGGTATTTAGGGTTGCATGTACACTTAGGAGTGTTAGAATGCTCAAAACCCAACAGACTTATTTAAAAAAAGTGATTTACATATATTATGATATTAAAGAAATTAGAATAATCACATAAATCTCATTGTAATGGTATTTTAGTCAGTTAAACAATAATTAAAAAGGAACATTGCAATTTTTAAGAGACAAAAGATTCAATTAATTTTAAAAACCGCATTTTAAGGATGATAATTCTCTTAATTCGGACATTCTTACAGAAGATGTTTATGGATATATTGAAAAATAACAATATTCTTGAACCATACAAGAGTATTTTTTCTGACGGAATATATAATTTGATTGTATAAACTTCTTGAAGAATAACAAATTTTTTGGATACAAGTTAAATTTTTTTCATAACATTCATGCAAAATAAAAAAATTATTTACTATTATATGATAATGTTACACTTAATAATAACAAGCAAACATAATATATATAAATTATTCTAACAAGACATACTATTACATGTAGTCGTATTCTTAAATTGTAGATTATTCCGTCATAACATAATGATGAATAATCCATTCTTTTTGAAAGATCAATGACCATTGTTTATCTTCATCCCACACGTTGTCATCCAGCCTTTAGGCCCTCCCCCTCTCATTGGTTCATTTCCAGCATCCGGACCCCTAAGTCACTTCAAAATACGTTCACATTATGAGAGAATGACATTCTCTGATATTCACGTTCCAAAAAAAACTCACACAAAACGATACAAAGCTAATAAGAACATATCACAAAAGAGATCGGTAGATAATTGAGCTTACGAGATTCCATTATGTTGTTTGTTTGGTAATTCACTACTTATGTTGACATGGAATTCAAGATTCTATTCTTACAGCGTTGGATGTCGAGATTGCATTCCAGTAGAACATTGTAAGTTGCATATGTACCATGTTTTGTTTTGATATTTCTCGTCGTTTCAATGATATATATATATATATATATATATATATATATATATATATATATATATATATTCAATAGAAATCCAGTATTAACCAATGAACCAATCCAAACATTCGAAATTTAAAACGATCAACGGCAAAATTAATGGTTGTAAACTATTACAATGGACGCATGCACCGGATCATACCAAAATTCATTTTTTTAGTTTAATTTTAGACCACGTTTTTTATTGAAAATATATATATATATATATATATATATATATATATATATATATATATATTATTCATGATTTTTCGTCCATTTTCCATAGTGATCCATATTGATATATAAAATTTTTTTTTTCAAAAAAACTCACTTCATTTTCTTTGTTTATTGAAAAGTTAAGGTGTATTTTTTATCAAAAAAAATAATAATAATAAATATACCAAAATTCATATTTTTTGGTATTCTTTAAACATATATTTATATTGATGTGAAAAAACAAAACATCAGTTCAGATTCACTTTGTGAATATGCTCAGCTACAAATTGTAAATCTACTAAAAACTGAATTATATTCATCTTAACTTCATAGTCTGAATAATAGTAAGTCATATTCATATTGTGAATTCTGTAAAATGAATTATATACATTCAGATTCACAATGTAAATAAATATATCTATTGATTTTATAAAATCAATTTGAATAGTCAAAATGTTAAAATATTAAAAAGGAACATGGAAATATATTAGGATTCATATGTAAATTTTACTAAATTAATTTGTAAATTATCAAAGAGTTGAAATAGTAAATCAGATTCACATTCTGAATGTTAAAACTGAAATATTTATAGTTTAGATTCACGGTGTTAATCTGAACAAATCATGATGTTTTTTTGTTTTTTATCGATGCTGATGTTTTTTAATAGAGGACAAAAATTGAGATTTTTTGTATATTTAGTTTTTTTGGTTTAAAAATAAATTAAAATATTAAAAAAAAACAAACGAAGTGGGTTTTATCCTGAAAAAATTGTGTTTTTATAATCAATATGGATCTCTATTGAAAAAAAGACAAAAAAAAGAACTCATTAACAATTGTATATTCGTTTTTTATCGATAAAAATCATTGTCTAAAAAAAATTTAAATGAAAAAAGGCGGTATATTTTTCGAATAATCCAGTGTATGTACGTCCAATATACAAATCTACAATCATTCTCTTTATCATTAATTATTATTATTTCCGACGGTCACAATTGGTTTCTTGGTTTATTGTTAATAATGGTTTTGAACTTCTTATATATATATATATATATATATATATATATATATATATATATATATATATATATATATATATATATATATATAGGATACAAAAATCGTTCGACGGTAGCTACGACGGTCGACAGGTGTTAAGGGATTAATCGGTCTTGGCGGGGATTAAACGGGGACCATAAATTATTAATAAAATATTAAAATTAATCAAATATTAATATTTCTTAAGAAAAACAACTACCTTAAAACTAGAAAATAAGAAAATTTGTAATTTGAATTTTAAAAAATATGAAAATTGAACATTTTTGTATAATATATGAAAATTTGAAAATTTGAAAATTTGAAAATTTTTGAGTAAAAAAAGAAAATTTGATTTTTTAATTTTTAAGATTTATTTTTTTTACCTTTTTTGACTTTTTTTTACTCTTTTACTTTTGTTGACCGACTAATAATGTCAAGACCAATTAATCCTGCCAAACCCGATTAATCCTAAAATTCCAAGAGAAAATGACAAAAATAGCCATTTACACTAATGGCATTACAAAAATAACCAAAAAATCAAAATTACAAAAATAGCCAACGATTTCGCAGATGGGGATGCCCCATCTGCGAAATGAGCTTCTCATCTGCGAAAGTGCAAGCACCTAAAGCACAGTTGTGCTTTAGGTGCTTGTACTTTCGCAGGTGCTTTTAATTTTTTTTTTTTAATTTTTTTGCTGTATATATAGGGGTAAAATCGCAAATGGAATAGGTCCATCTACGATTTACTCTCACTCTATCTGCGAAATCGTGGTATTTTTTGTATTTTTTTTTTTAAGTTTGACTATGAAATGAATTGGTTTGACTACGAAATCATGTTGCTATATAAAAAGTTTTGTAGAAAAAATATCATTTTGGTTGTTATTTGTTTAGAAACTCTCTCTACAATTTGCTCAAAAAATGATTGAATATTTGGTTTGTCTTGTAACCGGTGGGAGATGGCAAGTTAATGGAACTAATCTGGAATACATATGTCCACAGGGAGGTATTTCTGAAGTTGCTTTGATATTTTCTAAGTATATTAGTTATAGTGATTTTGTATCTTTGGTAAGAAGCAAAATTGGTTTGTTAGACAAATATAGAATTAGTCCTCGTTTCCACCATCCTGAATTAAATTATTATATAGCTATAGTTGAAGACATTGATGTTAGAATGTTGATAAACGTAATCAAATGTAGTGGAGGAAGGGCTGTGAAAGTGTTTGTGGTGGTTGATGAAGTTGAGGAGGTTAATGGGGGTGGTGAAATTGGAAACCAGGTTGTTGGTAATTTATGCAGTTATAAAGGGAGCAACGATCCGAAAGGTACTTTCAATACTCCTAGTGTACCTCAGTTTCACAGTGTTGCTGAAAATGTTAATGTTAGTTATTCACCTATTCACTATGTGGATCCTGAGAATTACAAGTCTGTTGGTGATGATGATGTTGGTACATATCTTAATCATGTGGGTGGTCGTTGTGATGATGTTGCCGAACAAGAAGTTAAACTTATGAATAGGCGTATGGTAGATAAAACTAAAAAGACAAAAAATTCAAGTAAAAAAAATGAAAAAAATCATGTTTACGGGCATTATGTTGATGTTGGTGATGTATGTTTAGATATAATCGAGCTACAAAGCAATTCCGATAGAGATGAGTTGGGTGATGAAGTTAAAGCTAAGTTTCCCGATAACCTTTTTCACGGTATGCCCCCTGTACCAGCATGGCCAGTTGATATTAATGAAGATATCCCAACACAGATGGTAGACATGAATCTTCAAAAGATTCAATGTGAGAGTATATTTAAGAACAAAGAACTTTTAAAGCGGTGTATTGGTAAAAAAAATGTCTTCGAGAAGGTTTCCAGACGAGGACAAGTAGATCCACCAAATCAAGGTATGAAGCTGTGTGTGTTTCGAAAAATTGTTCTTGGTTACTAAGAGCAAAAGCAATTAAAAATTATGATGGACTTTTCCAAGTGAATAAATTTGTTGATGTACACACATGTTCTTCAACATTGTTGCAACCTAATCATCGACAAGCAAACAAATATGTTTTGGGTGAATATGTTGCTGACGTTTTGGCTGAAGACTATAGTAGAGTTTATCGGGGAAAAGAAATTGTTAATGATATCAATGCTCAATTGAATATCAATATCTCATACCATCAGGCATGGCGTGCAAAGCAATATGCATTGTTGTCGTTAAGGGGTACGAAAGAGGATTCTTTTACCAAACTTCCAGCGTATTGTCACAACTTGGCCAAACATAATCCGGGTACTGTCACACATATTAAAACAGATGCTGATGATCGCTTTGAGTTTTTGTACGTCGCACTCGGTTGCTCGGTTAGTATTATCATATTATATTAATTTTTTAATATTTATTTTGGTGTATTTGAATAGATATACAATGTATTGTAGGTACGCGCTTTTGTCAATTTTTGTAAGCCGACCCTAGTAGTAGATGGAGCTCACCTAAAGGGCGAGTTCAAAGGTACCATGTTACTTGCAGTTACTAAGGACGGACAAAACCAAATATTACCGGTTGCATATGGTATATGCAAAAATGAGTGTACCGATTCTTGGACATGGTTTTTTCAAAAACTACATGATTGCATAGGAAATATGCAGGAGCTTACAATTATATCTGATAGGTCTCCATCTATAGCAACATCCGTTGCCAACATTTTTCCTCACGCTCATCATGGAATATGTGGTGTCCATTTGTATTTCAACATAGTATCTAGATTCGGCAAGAATAAGACGGTTAAAGGTATTTTTTGGGAGGCGTGTAGGGCGTACACAGTTGATGTTTTTGATGCTGCCATGGATGTTATGAAAAAGACAAAAGAACCAGTATGGGAGTACTTAAAAAGTATAAATCCAGAAACCTGGTCAAGGGCACATTTTAAAGGGAACCGATACAATCTTATGTCGTCCAACAGTGCGGAGTCTATAAATGCATTATCTAGACACGCACGTAAGGTGCCAATACTTATGTTGGTCGATTTTTTTCGTGCTACAATGCAACTATGGTGGTTTCAAAGACGTAACTTTGTAGGTGTTAAGTAAATTTGTAATATTAATGTTTTATTAGTTTTGATGTTATTGATCTTAACTTCTTCACTTTGGCTGTTTTTTTAGCGGAAGCAACAACACTTACCCCTTGGGCAGATGAAGTTGTAAAAGAAAACAAGAAAACTTTTACCAAATGGGATGTTCGCATGATCTCAAATACGAAATGCGAGGTCAAAAAGGGGGCACAAAATGTGATTGTTGATTTTCAACATATGACATGTACATGTAGGCATTGGCAACTTGATGGGATACCTTGTGGTCATGTCATAAGATGTTTAACAGTGAACAATTACCAAGACTGCTCGAGGTTTGCATTAAATGCTTACCTTACCGAAACACTGAGGAAAACATATGAGGAATCAATAAACCCTCTGCCGAAGCCATCCGAATGGGAGATCCCCGATGATTTGATGATTGTTAAGCCACCTATAATGGATAAACGTCAGCCAGGCAGGCCAAGAAACACAGACCGCATTCCATCCCAAGGCGAGGGTCCAATTATAAAAGAGTGTTCTACATGTGGTCAATTAGGACACACGAGAAATAATTGTACTGGAAGGGCGTCCGGTAGCAGAGCAGGTCACATAATTTCTACTGCAGAAATGGCATATAATATTGGTGGTTCAGCGGGTTGCTCACAAACCTATAACGTTGATTTTGATATAAAACAACCTTGAAATTAAGAGTAATGACGAGTTGTTAACTTATTATGTATTGTAATATTTTTATTAACTCTTACAAGACATTGCTATGCTTTCATATTTTAGTTAAGTTTGTTGATTATAACAATGAATGAAGCCTTTATATTATAAAATATAGTTTGCAGATTTTTTTTAACAGTTACAACATGTTATTTAAAAGGGATAATGACTTGAAAGGGTAACGAACTTTCGACTTTTGTCACATTTAGTCACTAAACTTTTTTTCGTTATCTATTTGCCACTAAACTATTGAAACTGTTCACATTTTACCCTTATGACCGGTTGTTACCGGTCATAAGGGTAAAATGTGAACAATTTCAATAGTTTAGTGGTAAATAGATAACGAAAAAAAGTTTAGTGACTAAATGTGAACAAAATCGAAAGTTCGTTTCCCTCTAAAAAGTTCAATGACTAAATGTGAACAAACTTCCTATTGTATTATGTTTTAGCAAATTATTTATTTTTGTTTAATTGTAGCAACATTTGTTGATAAAGAAATCTATGAAATAAAAAAACAAAATGTAACATCCGGATTTCCAGGTATCATAATTTAAGTATTTTTCTTTTGATTTAAGAAGAGAGACTCGACGATTTGACGCCTCAACTCGTCGAGTAAGGTCGCGACTGATGACTCGGATTAATGAATGGACTCGACAAGTCGGTGATGCGACTCGACAAGTCCGCGCTGTTGGCAGAAACCCCAAATCTTTGGGCCCGGGCCATATTTAAAGGCACTTATGGCCTTCAATTGCGACTACCTTTCCTATAAGTGAGAACCTTAGCGAGCTTGAGTGTGTAGAGTGAGAGGAAGACCTATCTTGAGCTTTTTGGTGTGATAGATTTGGACCCTTCTAGGTCCAAAGAGTCGAGAATATGAAGTTTTAGTAGAGTAAACCTTGGGGTTCGAAGTTAGGAAGCATTTATGGGATTTTTATGGTATATATAGTTATTTTCATCTTACACGTAGATATGAAGTATTTTATATAAATTATGTGTTATGTGTGCATATTATTTGAATACTTGTGTATGCTGGATGAACGATTTTATACATGTTTTAAAAGATTTAAATGGTATATTTATTTTATATCTACAAATATGTTGCGGATGAAACATGGGTAGATGAAATAGTTGGTGTGTGATGAAATAAAATGATGAGAGATAGGTGATGATAATTAGGTAAATAGATGATGATGAATATGTCATGTAGGATGAAAGGAGATACCATAACCTTAACTGGCAATGTGGCGATGTAGTCATCTACCAGAGTATAGATGGCGACCACGGACTATTCTAGACAACCTAGTGGAAACACCAGCAGGCCCATAACCTGTAGGTGATGAATTACGAGTTCAGGCGATGTTGTAACTAGGTATTAATGCGATGATACTCTAACCCCTTACTATGAATTACGAGTTCAGACGATGTTGTAACTACATATTCATGGGATGTCACAAATTCTGCATGCCAAACCAATGGTCATAATTCACATCAGTGAGAATGGTTCATTTTTTTGTAAAACCAAAATCAGATTGAAAATTTTGATTTTTTATTTTGGAAAGTGTCAAACCATTGGTTTTTTATTTCGGTTTTGGTTTTTTGTGTTTTTTTTTAAATATATTTTCAGGGTTTTGTTTTTTTTTTATTTCATAGATTTCTTCATCAACAAATGTTGCTACAATTTAACAAAAATAAATAATTTGCTAAAACGTTGAACTTTTTAGAGGGAAACGAACTTTCGATTTTGTTCATATTTAGTCACTAAACTTTTTTTCGTTATCTATTTGCCATTGAACTATTGAAACTGTTCACATTTTACCCTTATGACCGGCAACAGCCCGTCATAAGGGTAAAATGTGAACAGTTTCAATAGTTCAATGGCAAATAGATAACGAAAAAAAGTTTAGTGACTAAATGTGACAAAAGTCGAAAGTTCGTTACCCTTTCAAGTCATTATCCCTATTTAAAAAAACAACAAACGATCATTTTGCAACCTAATCTGTTTCATGATAATATTACAACAACTTTGTAACTAATTTTTAAATTCAGGGAACTGCAACGGGTACTTCTCTTTCTCCATTGTTATATAGTCATTCCTAATTCTCATTTTGTCTTCGAAACGATCCTTTTTTACCATAATGTGTATCAACTGCTCATCCTTCTCAGCAAGCCGTTTTTCAGTCGTTTTGATTGCCTTCTTATTCTTTTTTATCCAATCTTTATGTTCTTTGATTTTGTTTTTATTGAGGTCAATCCATTCTTGAGCTTGTTTGCATTCCGATTCAATATCATTAGCAAGTTGAGTGAGAAGTCGGGATGACTCTTTGTCCTCTTCTTGTTGTGCTTCAACCTTCTTTAATTCTTCAAAATTTTCATGTGACATATATGGCCCGGCTGAAGAGGGTGTAAAAAAAGGGTCTACCGAATCACAGTAGTAACAATCTACTTCGTTGCATGAGCAAATTTCGAATTTGTGTGAGGAACTCATAATAAAGTCGATATTGTATTAAACTGGAGCTATAAGTGGTATTTATACATACTAGACAGTAATGAGAAGTCCAACTTTGAAATGACTAGACAGTAATGACAAGTCACTGTAGTAACCTGCACATCACAGTGGGACCCTTAAGTGACAAGAGATAAATGATAGTTTGACATGACAAAACACTGCATAAAGCTGAAAATCGTAGTCCAAATATAACCATTTCGTAGTCAAAGTATTAATTCATAGTCTATTTATTTATATAAATAGATGTTTAAGATCTAAAAACCAAACACCCAAATCACCTAAACGAAACGAACTCCCATTATTAGAAATGTCGTCGAATGCAGCAAGTTCTTCGAATGAAGTACCTGGTTCCAATTCTGAAAGGCCATGGACGACAAACGATGTGTAAGTTCTAACACGATGTTGGCTAAGTGTTAAGGATGGTTTATCGTTACTTGCTCCCCAGCATTGCCTAATTGGTGATGAATGGAGTCGCATAACATCTTTGTTTAACCATGAGATGGGAGAAGGACAAAAAAGAGAAAAATCAGATGTTGTTACTAAGTGGATGGATGTAAAGGAAGAAGTGACATGGTTCAATCGAGCATGTAATTATGCGAAACATAACAATGTTCGTTATCGTGACGAAGAAGAGTTCTTGGAAGTTGTTACAAAGTTTTACATCTGTGAGCATGAAGGAAGAGACTTCGAATATGAGGAAGTTTGGAAGGTTGTTAAAGATAAACAGTATTTCAAGTGGACCGCTCTAATTTCTGTTAAGAATAACCCATGGACTTGTGTTTTACGTTAATGCTTTGTTCGTATTATGTCGTTGTTTTTCATGTAATTGTTGTAATGTTTTTAATGGTTCATGGAATCCTTGTTACTAATGTATTCTAATTTATTGTGAAAACTAATGCAATGGCCATTTATTAACTCAAGTTAATCATACGAGTTGCTCACATAATAAACTAAAATATATTTTAAACAAATGAAATACACATATGAAATACATACGAAATACATAAGAAATACATGAAAATAACCTAGTACTCACATAATAAACTAAAATAGATTTTAAACAAACGAGATATATTTCAAAATATTCCAAGGGGCTTCAAACTGGAATTCCAACCCGTTACTTAATGACTTGTATTCCTCCTTAGCAGCTTCCAAGATGACCTCCTCAGTAGCATTTAAACGGGTGTCGTCAATTTTGGTATAAAGATCGTTGAATAATAGAACTTCGGTTTTCATTTCATACCATCTTGCTAAGATGTCTAGTTCGTCACGATCATTTCTTGTAGCCATTCGGTTTTCAGCATTGAAAATATTGGTTAAACGGCTCCAAAACATTGGATCGTTCAACTTGCTTGTCTCGTACACATGAATATAAGCATGTGTAAGAACCAAGAACTCTTCATTGCTCCATGATATAGAACTCATTTTGATTGAAACAAAGAGAGTAGAATCTAAAAAACAATATTTGAACAGCTATATTGGTTTATTTAATAAAGTATTGCATGTAACTTAAGGTCAATTTATAGTAGTTTCTACACAAAATCGCAGTCCAATCTTCTAATATGTCTGCAATTCATAGTCAAAATTAACTGACGAATGCAGTGTACTATACTTATAACACAACAGATCATTGTTCGAGTTGACAATTCATCCCCGGTTGAATGACAACACAATACATTGCTGCTTGAATTGACAAGTCATTGCACCAGGAAAGTAAGGAGTCGTTATAAATAGATTTCAATATCCGTTGTAATTGTATTGTATTACTTCCCTCCTTGCAATTATGGACTCACCACATATATGGAGGAACGCAGAGGAGGTCGCTTTGGTTCAAGTTTGGATTATAACTGTAGAGGAGGATTTTCCACCGGGTCCCCCACAAGTTCGTGCTGGATCATTTTGGTCTCGTTTCTGTCATTTGTTTCAACATTTAATGAGCCGTACTCAATATTGAAGAAGAAGAGATGTCAAAGCGAAGTTTCTGGATATGAAAATAAAGGTGAAACAATTTCAACGTATTTATAACGAGTTGGATAACGAACATGCAAATACGGATGAAGACATTCTACAGCAGGTGGCTTAGGAACTATACCGTTTTGAATATGATGGTAGCGAGTTTACCCACTTAGATGCATGGAATCTTTTAAAGAATGTCCCTTATTTTTAATATGCATGTTGGTTAAGTTAATTGTTTTACGTTATTTAAGTTGCTTGTTGTTGTATGTGTGTAGTCGTTACTATTTAATAAACGTCCATTTCTTTTAATGTATGTTGTTTCCTCAATAGCCAATACATAGAACGCCATAAAATATAAATGGGGTACATAAATAACTAATACATAATACGACATAAAATATAAACTGGGTACATGGATAACTAATATGTAACACAACACTAAAATAAAAACGGGGTACATAAAAAACTAATACATAATACTACATAAAACATAAAGGTGCTACATGAATAACTACTGCATTGAGGGAGGTAACAGGACCACCATTTCATTTGGTATTTCCCAATGCACATGTGATGGTATACTATTCACCAACTCAGATCCATATGCAAGTCGATACACATAATTAGTGAACTTGTAATCAACCATTCTGTGAATGGACTCAGATGTACGGGTTCTTAGACATGCTATAGCGTGGCCACATGGTATACCGCTTTTTTGCCATTTACCACAACTACATCCCTTCGTTCAAGTTGTACATTGTTGGTGGCAAAAGTGTCATCGACTTTAAATGTATCCCCATACAAACGCCTTGCATTACAATTATAAGACTTGTTGAGACATTTTTGAACCTTACTCTCAATGTAAGGGGTCAACCCACCAGACAACCTCCCTATAAAATTTGATATTTTAATAAAAATAGTAGCACAATAAAAAAAAACTAAATATAACAATCTCCCATACCCGCCAGTTCGGCCCGTTCAGCATACTTTGATTGTATCGACGTGGTGGTTAACTCAATTATTGTTGTTATAGGAAACTCACGTGTGGATATAGTTTGCAAAATTTCAGGGACGTCAATCGATTTAACATTGTAACGTATTTTTGGGAAAAATGCTCTTGTCCATTTTGAAATCGGTATATCGTCAAGCCAGTAAATTGGACTCATAAGCAAGGTGCAGAAAGGTGGTTTCCTACATGTAATTTGCAACCTTTCCAAACACAAGTAAAAATCATCAACGCTATATGCATTGCATGACTTCCAAAACAACGATTCGACTTCCGTATTGTTATGTCCGACAGACTCACGTATCTTTCGAGCTATATCTTTAGGACAATATCCATGATAGGAATCCGGGTAGGCACTCTGAACACCAAAGTCTATGTTATCACACAGGTTGCTTATGAAACCAACCTCTATGTCCTCACCTAAACAATCTCTTAACCTCATCATGAACCATCTCCATGATTCTTCACACTGTAAGGTTCCCAAACCAATTGCTAAGAGTAGTGGTTCATGATTTCCATCTAAAGCCACTGCGAAGTACATTGTTGTCAGAAAGCTCCCAAGAAGGGGTAAATAACCCACATATATCAGCGGTATCATGCACCCAAGGAAGGTACGAATCTACATAAAAACGAACACATATTAGTGATAAGTAAAAACTAATCGAGATACATTACCATCAAATATTATATAACTCAATAAAAGAAGTATGTTATACCACGCAACCTAAAGCCACAAAACAGAATTGAAAGCGGTTGGTATCGGTTTTCTTAATGGCTGTGAAGGTATTAGGATTTGTTCTTTGAAGGTTATGCAAGAAAATTGGTAGTTGAGAAAAGGTTTTTTCGCTGTAACTACTCATTTTCAATACCGATGATAGTGCTCTACAATCATCACACAAATGCAATATGAAACAAATGCAATTATAAATAGAAAATATTGTATCTCTACTGTTCAAAATTTATAGTTTAACCTTTTAAATTCATAGTCAAACCAGTTCATTTCATAGTCAAATTTCACTGACCGACATGACAATACTACAGAATGTAATTGTCTGCATTTCGTAGTTTAACTTTTTTAATTCGTAGTCAAACCAATTCATTTCATAGTCAAATTTCACTGACCGACATGACAATACTACAGAATGTACTTGTCTGCATTTCGTAGTTTAACTTTTTTAATTCGTAGTCAAACCAGTTCATTTCATAGTCAAATTTCACTAACCGACATGACAATACTACAGAATGTACTTGTCTGCATTTCGTAGTTCAACTTTTTGAATTCATAGTCAAACCAGTTCATTTCATAGTCAAAAAGAATTGTCTGTAATATGATTTCTTCTATAAATGGGTGTCACTCAGTATGAAAAATTTAACTGAGAATCCGATTTAAAAGAAAAAGAAGGCTAATGGCATACTGCAATTGCGGAAGAGAACGTATTGTTAGGATTTCGGGTACAGCTAAAAACCCAGGAAGATTGTTTTACGCTTGCCCATATTTGGTATCATGTTGTTAACGTCATTCAAATTTAAACCCTCGTTTTTACATCACAAAAATTTATTTTCTTACTGTCAATGTTAAATTTAACAGGGACCAAAATGCGGGTTTATCAGTTGGGTTGATGAAGAGAAGGACCAATCATCTATGGTAATAGCTAAAGTAGCTAACTCTAATAAGCGCTTTCAATCAGAAAATAAGAAGTTAAAGATAGCGTTGGTTTGTAGTTGGGTGTTGTTCTTGGCAGTTCTTGTTTACAAGTTGTAAGCTTTTCAATATTGTTTTTATGGTTTTGAAGTTGTTAGGTCAATAAATTGTTGTATTTGTAACGTTAAAACAAATGTTGTAGTCATTCTTATGTTGTATGTATTGATAAGTAATTAGTAGGTCATTAATTTGTTGTAATTGTCGTAACATTATATTTATTGTCATCCGTTGAGTAAACTGTAAAAATAAACTAATAATCAAATCCAACATTAATTTATATATACAATTATATAATCCAACTACATAGGACCAAGACTAGACGCCCAAATAATTTTTGTCATCCGTAGACGGAACTCTAAAGCTGCGTTCTTTGGGTCAATAAGAACACGTATTGGTTGACCTGAAACCAATTGCTCCATAAACATACAAACAAAAACACCGCAATCTCCCAAATGACTACTTTGTTGGGGAACATTTTCTTCATAAATGAATTGCATATTCAATGGAATCCTTGGGATGTTCCTCCGGGACCAATACTTAATCTTGTCCAAATAATTTGCCACCCGACATTCAAATTTGGAAAAGATTCCTTCAGATTTGAATTTTTCATAAGCCCCTCTACCAAGACTGTCATAAATATGCACTTCCATTGACGCTAATCGTAGTTCCCCAAATAGCCAATGATTAGGGGATGAATGAATCGGCAATAAGACCTGTATAAGGATCAGAAAATAAAATTATGTTTATTTACATCACAATACAAAAACATAACAAAAAAAAACGATATTATTTTCAATATAAACAATTAAGTTTACCGTATCAACATCCTACCAAGCAACCATGAAGTTGGGGTACGTAGCAATACCAGCCATAAACGCCCTCCAGTCCTGTCCTTCTTCCAAAGCATGAGAAACAAAAAAATTTGGAGGCATTATTGTATGTCGGTCGCTCTCAAACCGTCTCTCCATCAATAGTCGGTACCAAATGGTTATATGCTGCACACATGATAGTTTTGTTACTGACTAAAAAACAATTAACTTTTAAAATAATAAATTAACAATTAATTTACCGCTGACTCCAACCATCCGTCGTGTGTATGCCCAAACAATGAGCTCCAAAAATCTCTATCTAACACGAAATTAAACAAACGATGTTGGACATCATATGAATGAAATATATAATTTTGGATGACAACCTCACTGCCTGCTACGTAAGGTTGCAGGCGCAACACGGAGAAGTCATGAGCAACACCAAAAACTGGAGGAGGAACGGGGCTTGTTGATTTGATATCAACCTTCTTTTTTGTTCTTCTTTTTTGCTTCAGTGTCGTGTGCAACTAAAAACAATATTCAAATGTTTAAATCTATATCTTTCAGATAATTCACATAAACATAAAATCATCAGTTTATAAATAAAACGAATACCTCAGTGTAAGGAGGGCACGAATATTGTGATGGTTTTCGAGTCCTCGGTTTATCGGGTGTAACTTCTTTGCCATCATCATCATCAAAATAATCTACAATTCCCGTTATTATTAGTTCGTCTTCGTCCGGCACATCATCATCAAATTTGTTCCCCGCATTGTCATTCCTCTCCTCCCACTCCTACATTAAAAATAAAACTTTATACTTAATAACGAAATACACATAATTTAATAAGCAATAATATCTAATTAAATAAATGATTTAATCTACTAAAAACAAAATATTTATATTAATGTAACTATAAGAACCTCTTTAATTTCACTATAATCATTTACATCAAACACATCATCATCAAATTTGTTCCCCGCATACTCATTCCTCTCATCCAACACCTACATTAAAAATATAATTTTTTACTTAATAACGAAAGACACTTTATTAAAAAGTAATTATTAAAATCGTAAAGGTAATATCTATAACAACCTTGTCGTCTTGAATATCACCAAAAACATTTTCAGTTGTATTGTTTTTATTCATCACTTCATCTTGCACAACCTATATTTTCAAATATAAAATATGAACACAGGTATTCATATATGTTAATAAAATTTTAAAAATAATGTAGCGTGTAACTAACATGTTCATCATAATTTCTTTGTGACACTATCGGATCATCAAAACTAATGTCGTTCCAAAATTGTTCAGTATTCACTTCTTCAACAAAAACCTCTGTAGGTTGTCGGTTCATAAACACATGCTGCTCCAGTGCATGTAGCCGTTTCAACACCTCGTCTAGGTTGTGTTTCCCACTGCCCCGACCTCTACCATGAGAGCGACCACTGGACGACATACTAGACGAAGATTCGTCTTGTCTCCTAAAATGGTCCCGTACTGGGGATGGAACTGCTTTCCCTTCACCATATACATACTCTTGAAATGACATATAATAAGAAGATGTCATCTCACCATCACCCGGTAACATGTTTTGTCTTGGTGGTTGCCCCTCCTAAAAAAATTAAACATATTAAAAATGCATATAAAAGTATAATAATCAAGTTTATTAATAATAAACGAAATATTTTTAAACCTGTATCTTCGACCAAATCTTGTTCATGTCAACCCATTTCAATTTTTTTGTTCCACTCCATCGTTTCATCCGAGGCAAGTCTTTATTTTTTCTCGATGTAAATCCATATGCACGAACAGCCGGAATCATCTCATATATCCATATCTACAATTTTTTACAATTACAGTAATAAAAGTTAAAATTAAAATAAAAAACATAACAATAAAACAATTTAAATATAAGAAAATTTTTATACCCTTATTGGAGCCGTAAATCCTGAGACAGAGTACTTTAAAGTTTGACCACGCTCAGAAAGTGATAAATAATTATGTATTTTGTTCAATGTATCCTCAAGGTCAACATAAGTAAAATCTCAGAGATAGCTACCCCAAGCGAAGCTAACAAAACAAAAAAAAAACAAAATTGGTTATTATATAAATTATAACTTTAATAAAATAGAAGCTTTAACGTAAACAAAATATACCTGTTCCAGAGATCCAAATTCTCAGCCAAAAAAAACCAATCTTGTAGCACCCGATCATTAACTTCTTTACCTAAAAAACTTTCACACAAAATGTATATCAAACATACTCTAACTGCATCAACGTCGTCAAGTGCTAGGAATGTTCGATTTAAAATTAAACGTTTCAGGTCGCCGATTTTCACCGAACTATTAGTATGGTCCGGAAATAGCCGTTCACGCAATAAACATCTTTTTTTACTGCTTATTAATTTTTCCGACCCTTTTCTCCCAATGTTTTTTGGATACTCCCCAAAATTGAAGCCGGTAATCAAACAAAACTCTTCCGGCCCATAAACCATTTTCGTATTGCCTACTCGAAAATATAATCGTTTTATTCCATCTGGAGATAAAACAGGGTCCGGCCGGATCTGATGAAGGAACATTTTATGAAACAATAATGCGTCCCCTTGTAAACGAGGAACATCAATAAAATAACCAAAGACGGTATCTCTGAAAATGGCACGTCTGGCATCATCTAAAACTTCAAATACTTCTCATATGTTACCGCCCGAGCCTTTTAAGTTCGCAAAGGCTTTCGTATTCATAAAACTAAAATCATGCTGCAAAAAAAACACAAAAACAAATTAGAGAACTAAAAAATATTTTGTTTTTAAAATATATGATTACGAACTGCACTAACTACATAAACAATTAGTAATGCAAATACAATTTATTAATTACTAATATATATATATATATATTTCCGATAAAAAACAATAACATACACATATATAAACAATTTTCCAAGTTATACAACAAATATATTTACGATAAAAAACAATATCATACATAATTATATAAACATTTTATTAAACAAATTTTCAACTTAAACGACAAATATATCAACGACAAATTTTCAACTTAAACAAATTTTCAACTTAAACGACAAATATATAAACAATTTTTATCTTTCTAATTAAAACTAACATTTTATAACCATATAAACAAACAATTTTTAAAATAAAACGACAACCAAATTAATAATTTTGTAAGTTATACGACAACTTTATACAAATTTTCAACTTACACGACAAACACAAACAATTTCTAACAATATATATACGACAAATTTTCAACTTATACAAATGTTATACTTATACGACAAATATATATATAAACGACTATTTTGCACATACTATAATTTAACTATTTTTCACTTTATATAAACAATTATACGATAAGAATATACAAGTTTTCAGGTTATACAACAACTAAAAAAACAACAAAAATAACAAATTGTAAACATTATCTACAAAGTCTCTACTTGTACATTCAAACAAACACTAACAAAATAGCATTTAAACTTCAAGTATACTAAAGAAATATTAAAACTATCAAACACAACAAAATTACCCTTTTTAACACTAAATAATACAACAAATGATAAAATAAAAAATAAGTTTAAACATTAAAAGAGTTAAAATCTAACCATATTTGCGGGATTGTTAACATAATCCTCGATTTTCTTCAAAAACTAGCCAAAATTCCGAGAGAAGCCCAAAGATAGAGAGAGTTTTTGTGTAGAGAATGGTGAAAAATTGAGAAAAAAAAACGTTTATATAGTCAAAAACAAGGGTATTTCGCAGATGAGGCTCAATTTCGCAGATGGAGCATCTCATCTGCGAAAATACAAGCACCTAAAGCACAGTTGTGCTTTAGGTGCTTGTACTTTCACAGATAAGAAGCTCATTTCGCAGATGGGGCATCTCCATCTGCGAAATCGTTGGCTATTTTTGTAATTTTGATTTTTTTTTTGCTATTTTTGTAATGACATTAGTGTAAATGGCTATTTTGTCATTTTCTCAAATTCCAATTAATACCCTAATCATCGACGGTTGAAGAACGCCAAGCGATTAATCCACGATTAATCTGGATTTCTGCAACTAATGGATATATATATATATATATATATATATATATATATATATATATATATATATATATATATATATATATATATGGTGAGCTTCAATAAACAACCATAATTAACAAGGAACCAATGAACCAATCGTGAGCGTCGGAAATCATAATGATCAACGGTCAAGGAAATAGATGCCCACTTTTATATTGGACACACACACACCGGATTATACTTAAAAATTCACCTCCTTACCGAAAAATTCACCTCTTTTTTCGTTTAAAATTTTTGAGGCCGCATTTTTTATTTAAAAAAAAAAAAAAAAAAAAAAAAAAAAAAAAAAACGAGTATACTGTTGTTCTCGATTTTCCGTCATCTTTCCATAGAGATCCACGTTGATATATAAAAAACGAACTTTTTTTTTCGAAAAAAACTCACTTCATTTTGTTAGTTTTTTCATTATAAAAAAAACTAATTATACCAATAATATTAATTCTTTGTATTCTATTAATAAACATCAAAACCGACTAAAAAAAACCCTCGCACGGTGTAGATTCACACTGTGAATTTAAACTGTAAATATTTCAATTTTCAAAATTCACAATGTGAAAAAGCTCGATCTGTTCAGATTGACATTGTGAATCTGACTTACTATTATGCACACTATGAATCTGAGAATGTTCAAAAAAAAAACCTCGATCAGTGTAGATTCACGCTTTAAATCGAAACTGTAAATATTTCAATTTTGAACATTCACAATGTGAAAAGCTCGATTATTTCAGATTCATACTGTGAATCTGACTTGCTATTATGCACATTGTGAATCTGAGAAGGTTCACAATGTGAATCTGATCAGGTTCGCAATATGAATCTGAATAGGTTCACAATGTGAATCTGAACTGAAATATCGGTTTTTTTTTAATTAGTATGAATCTATGTTTAAAAAGTACAAAAAAACATTAATTTTGATATATTTATTAATTTTTTCTATAAAAAAATAGACTTTAACTTTTCAACAAAAAAAAAATGAAGTGAGTTTTTTTCGAAAAAAAAAAGTTCGTTTATAATATATCATTATTAATCTCTTTGGAAAAATGTCGAAAAATCATGAACAATAGTATACTCGGTTTTTTTTCTCGATAAAAAAACATGGTCTAAAAGCAATTTTAAACGAAAAAATGAAGTGAGTTTTGTTATAATCTGGTGCATGTCCGTTTATTATAAAAGTCTACAACTCTTTCTTTCGCCGTTGATCGTTTTAAATTTCAAAGTTTTGGACTGGTTCTTTAATTCTTTGATTAATAATGGTTATCTATTGAACTTTTATATATATATATATATATATATATATATATATATATATATATATATATATATATATATATATATATATATATATATATATATATATATTTGAGGCTGAGGTCATGTGCTAGGATCTCATAAGCATTGATGGACCAGATCCTATAATTACCTCCTGCACTTTGAGTAAGTTAGGTGAGCATGTACTGATCAACACTTGGAATGATCAATACTTATGGGGAATATGAATTGTTGTTTATACTTTTATTAGTTTAAGAAAGCTTGTGGGGTTCCTTGGACTCGGATGCTTATGTTCCTTTAATTTGGTAGCTTGATTTATAAAATTGTCTCATACACGTTTCTCGTGGATTATATGAGACTAATAAATAAAAGTTGGGAATTACTTGAGTGAGGTGTTATCTAGGTGATATATCTTAATGATTATTCTATGGCCAGTAGTCTAATTTGTTTCTGTGAATAGCTGAATTACTGTTCGCTTTCGTACTCTGTAGTTTATTGGGTTGGGTACACTTGTTTGAGGGAGACCATTGTTAAAATCTCAAAAGGTTGTGAACTATTGAGGATATGAATCACAAGTTATCATACAATTATTTATGTTCATATTAATAATGCTAAATGGAAGTGACATTTGAATGAGTAACGCCAGGCTGCTTCTATATTTCCATGATAACCATACGTAATTATTTCCACCTTCACTCTCATGTGACAATATAAGTTAACATCGTATTTGAGTTGGTGGCTAACCTCGTACTAAAAAAAATCCTATTTTGATTCTCGTGCAATCTGATGCCGTATTTCTGAGTTTCTTACTAGAGTTTACCGTAACTTAAGCAAGTCATCTTCTTTTTATTTTACATAATGTATTAAGCAAGTCAAATGAGAAAGTGGACCTATGTGCGGAAAGTTGAAGGAAGCATCATGCACGATGAGGTACATAATTTTTCCCTACAGCTTATACACGTCATAACTGAGACTACTAGTCAACACAAATATCATGGTACTATATAACTCCTTATCTAGGGACGGTTTATAGTGCGATTATAACTCTTTTATTTGATGTAGAATCTGTCTTCAAGTAGTGTCCTGGGGGAGGTTTATACTGCTATTACATCTCTTTAATTGATGTAGAATTTGTCATTATATATATTTGTCATTATATATAGTGTCCTATTCAGTTTGGCTAGTCAAGATTCAAGAACATTGGTGTAATTCTTATTAAAATATGATAGAGGCCGACTTGTAACGTTAACAGTCCCTTATGTATGAATTGTGCTTACTTGTTTGAACTTTCACTTCATTTCTTTCTAAATTCTTTACATGAAACCATTTAGCCTTTAAAACTCTTGTGCATGTAAGTACCAAAATCGTTTTTAACATTCATTTATTCTGTTATTTGGATTGTAGCTACATTATCAAGTATATACCTAACATGCTACTATCGTGTATGTATTTTACAGGTTCTTAACCTTATGTATTGAGAGTTAAACGTCTTCTTTCTGTTCACCATCTCACAGTTCTTACGTACATTCCATTCTTCGACAATGGCCGAAGTTGGTGTTGTGCTTCCAACTCAGACAAAGTGGAAACATCCGATCTTTGTTTTCTTCAAAGATCTTAGGTACTTCACATGGCGCTAGCTAGCTTCCTCTTTTATGGAGCTTCACTTTCTTTATGTTGGAATACACTAGAAAGAGATATTATTTAATGGAGTTGTTAATATCATTTTGTATATATGATTCTTTAGGCTTGTCCTCAAGCTGGACTCCCTCGGAAAGGAAATACTTTTTATTGCTGCACCTGCAGCCATGGCATTAGCTGCTGATCCAATAGCTTCCTTAATTGATACGGCATTCATTGGTCATATAGGTATATATCTATATACAAATAACTCTATTATTAAAAGAATTCCTCTATAAAGCATATATAGGATCATTTTCTGCTATTTCATTATCTTCTGGATCATTTATATATATGGTTTGCATGGTATAGGTCCAGTTGAAATTGCAGCTGTTGGAGTAGCTATTTCCATTTTCAATCAAGTATCAAAAGTAGCCATCTTCCCACTTGTTAGTATTACCACTTCCTTTGTGGCTGAAGAAGAGACTATTGAAAGAATATCTAAAAAGGAAGGAAAAGAATTCGTCCATGATGACCCCAAACTCGAAAATTTGGAAAACGGTCCAACAAAAAATGACGAGCAAAAGGAGTTCGTACCAGGTATGTCAATATGTCATATGTTAGATTAACCTATATAAAGAATATCGATCATTACACATTTACGTATCTTGATATACATCACAATGAAAATTAAGTTTGTATATATATAAATGATATATGGATATATTTCTTGTTTTTTTTATTTTTAGATTTCCCAGAAAGTCCAGGCAAGCATACAACGGTTACTGGGTGCATTACAAATAAGTCGAAGCTTAAAAACCAAAAGCGAAATATTCCTTCAGCTTCAACTGCACTGCTATTT
Organism: Lactuca serriola; assembly: GCF_051521515.1. Lineage (NCBI taxonomy): Eukaryota > Viridiplantae > Streptophyta > Magnoliopsida > Asterales > Asteraceae > Lactuca > Lactuca serriola. The sequence goes on along the minus strand of NC_136408.1, from coordinate 172,854,001 downwards.
GGTGCAGTGCTCGGTCTTCTTGAAACGATATTTCTTGTACTTCTAGCAGAACCATTTTTGAGTTTGATGGGTGTGAAATCTGTATGTATCTATCTGCATTCTATAAATTAATCTTTTGTTCTTGACATCGTTATTATTAACCCTATCGATCTACTTCATCTCTATCAAAATAGGGTTCTCCAATGTTGTTACCTGCACATAAGTATTTAACTCTACGTTCACTTGGAGCTCCAGCAGTTCTTCTTTCTTTGGCAATGCAAGGTATCTTCCGTGGTTTCAAGGACACTAAGACTCCATTATATGCCACTGGTACATTATCCCCTTTATCCTTTCTTTATGGTTGATGACACACACTATATATTTTTGCTGCTTAATTAGTTTTCCAACAAATTTTCTTTTTCTTCTTTAGTGGCAGGTGATGTGGCAAACATAATATTGGATCCAATTCTAATCTTTGTATGCAATTTGGGAGTTAGTGGTGCAGCGATTGCACATGTTCTTTCCCAGTAATTTTCCTCGAGATTTGTCCTTTATATTTGTCTTTACTCATTCAACCTTGAAACTTCACATTCTCTAATGGACTTCTTCTAATTAAAATGTTATCTATTATTTTTCAGGTACTTAATATCAGTAATATTGTTAGTTAAACTCATGCAACAAGTTGACCTACTTCCTCCAAGTCTTAAGGCTTTGCAATTCAGTCGGTTTCTTAAAAATGGTACACATAGATTACTACTATCGATATATATATTTTGTACTTTGTAATAGCAAAAACTGGATCAGTTTTCAACATCTTTCTGGTGTTTTGTTCGCACTTCGCAGGTTTCTATTTGTTGTTTAAGGTTATAGCAGCAACTGTTTGTGTGACTTTGGCTGCGTCATTGGCTGCAAGATTGGGTGCAACGACTATGGCTGCATTTCAAATATGCTTACAAGTGTGGTTAACATCTTCACTTATTTCTGATGGTTTAGCGGTTGCTGGACAGGTAGACGCTAATGTTATATTTGTTCTTTGTAGCAAAATAGGAATATTAAAAGGATGCACTTCTCTTTTAATACGAGTAATGAACAATATTTTTTTTCGTGGAATATTGTAGGCGATAATTGCTTCATCATTTGCTGAAAAGAACTATGAGAAGGCAACAGCAGCAGCAGTTCGAGTGTTACAGGTATATATATTCTAGTGTACGTGTGTTTATCACATTTTATCTTCCATGAAGATATATAGTTCTCTTTGTTTTTATCATAAGAAGCTCTTTGTTTAGTTTATTACAAGGAAAAAAAAAACTTAGATATGTTGTAACTGCAGTTGGGATTCATTATGGGTCTGGGAATGGCTCTTCTTGTTGGACTCGGGTTGCAATTTGGTTCTGGGGTGTTTACGAAAGACATAAATGTTAAACACATCATTGCGATAGGTGTCCCGGTATTTATCAATCTTTTTTAAACTAGAAACCGTTTCAATTCATTTTCCATTAGGATTATCTTTGTCTCATATCACTGTTCTTTCCCAAAAAGTTCGTTGCTGGCACACAACCAATCAACTCGATTGCATTCGTGTTTGATGGAGTTAACTTTGGCGTATCCGATTTTGCTTATTCTGCATATTCCATGGTTAGCATTTTCAACTCAAGAATGGCATAAAAACCTTTTGCATTGAATGTATGTGGCCTTTTGTTGATGGAAATTTGTTTTTGTTAGATCCTTGTGGCTGTAGGAAGCATCGGATCATTGCTTGCTCTATACAATGCTGCTGGTTTTGTGGGAATATGGATTGCTCTATCCATTTTCATGGGCTTACGTGTGATTGTAGGCATATGGAGGTAACCTTACTTGATCATAGCAAATTCCATGCATGTTATATATTCTTTTCAAATTCACAAAGTAAGATCGATCAAGATATGCCACCATCATGCACTTAGTGAGCAACAACACTTGATATACGACACAAAACAACAATTAACATGAACCACGAACCAAATAGTGTTGGTTCTTCATCATAACATAAGGCATAAAATTGAACTTGTAATTTAATGGTTTATTGATAAGTTTCTATATTTATTTGCAGGATGGGAACAGGAACAGGCCCATGGTCCTTTCTTAGAAACTAGAAGACGTTTAGTTTGTGTGTAACTTATGATAAAGGAATTTTGTATACTATCTTTGTTTCCAGCATTTGATACTTGTATTGAGATCTTTCCATTTCATTCATTGTTGGCTGCAATCGGTAGTAGTATAATTGTAACTTATATTATCATTCATTGGGTGCACAACTATCGCTCACCAGCTGCTAGCTAGTGTCTTCATAATGTACTTGGGTTATTGCAATGTACGTACGTACTCTTTAACACATACTAATATTAATTAATTACTTTTTTTTGTAGAACGGTAGAAGTGTTCCATTAAAACAAAAAGGCTAACAGAAAGGTTAACAAAAAGCTAGCAATGTACAACTACATTACATGTTACGAGTTGAAAAAGAAGATGTGCCCCATAAAATCCAATCTATAGTATATACATAGGAAATATGACTTACGGGCCCATCGAAGTTTCCAAACCGTTCAAGAAAAACCTCAATCATGTTTTGTCTGTTCAAGAAAATCCAACGAACTTAATCTTTTTTCTAAAAAAGCCCAACGAAGTTTCATTTTTGTTCAATTCTATGGAAGTTAAAGAAAAGAAACAAATAATGTGGCTTATTACCATATCGAGAAAATGATTTGTAAGACCAACGAAGTTTTCAAACCATTCAAAAAACCTCAAACATGTTTTGTCTGTTCAAAAAAACCCAACGGACTTAACATTTTGAATAGACAAAACATGATTCGGGTTTTTTGAACGGTTTAGAAACTTCGATGGACTTTTTTAGACAATAGGTTAATTTTGTTTGGTTTTACTTGAACAGACAAAACATGATTGGGTTATCCATTATATATATTATCATGAGAATAAGCATTGTTTAATATCATCCACCATTCTATTATGAATAATCTTTTTTCAAAAAATAACTTCCTTTCTTAGGGGATCTCCAACCCACCCCCAAACTTCATTTTTCCCCCCATTTCTTCTCACATTCTTCGCCAACCTACCCCATTTTCATCTCCATTTTTTGGAGTTTGGGTGAATACTATTCATATCTCCAAAAATAGAGTTGAAATTTTGATTGTTGATTTTAATCCCTCTCTTTTTTATTTTATACATTTCTAGTTTATTTTTATCTACTAATTATAATTTAAATGAAATATTTAATATTTTTAATATTATATTATACATTAATTTATATTAATTAATCATAAATATAGACTTTAATACTTATATATCGAATTCATATAAAAAATTAAATATATACTAAAGACTTGAAACACAATAACATAATTTATAAAATATAGTAATCGAATATGATCATGATCTTGATATATTTATTATAAATATAATCGTATTTATTTAATAATTATTTATAATAAGTTAATAATTAATTAAAATTTGTTACATATAAATGTTTTATTTATATATAAAAAAATTGTTACACCCCTTGAATATATATACATATATATATATATATATATATATATATATATATATATCTGTTTTATTTATGATAATATAATTTATAATATTATTGTATTTAAAAATTTAATATATATTTGTTAAAAGCTAATTAGTAGAGGGGTGTTTTCACAATATATATATATATATATATATATATATATATATATATATATATATATATATATATATATATATATATATATTATGTTCATGAAAACCTAATGAACTTAACATTTTGTTTAAAAAAACGCAACGAAGTTTCACTTTTGTTCGATTCTATGGAAGTCAAAAAAAAGAAACAGATAACGTGGCTTATTACCATATCGGGAAAATGATTTGTAAGATCAACAAAGTTTCCAAACCATTCAAAAAACCTCATACATGTTTTGTCTGTTCAAAAAAACCTAACGGACTTAACATTTTGAATAGACAAAACATGATTCGGGTTTTTTGAACGGTTTAGAAACTTCGTTGGACTTTTTTAGACAATAGGTTTTTCGTTTGGTTTTACTTGAATAGACAAAACATGATTGGGTTATCCATTATACATATTACCATGAGAACAAGCATTGTTTAATATCATCCACCATTCTATTATGAATAATCTTTTTTCAAAAAATGACTTCCTTTCTTAGGGCATCTCCAACGCACCCCCAAACTTCATTTTCTTCCCATTTCTTCTCACATTCTTCGCCAACCCTACCTCATTTTCATCTCCATTTTTTGGAGTTGGGGTGAATAGTATTCATATCTCCAAAAATAGAGTTGAGATTTTGATTGCTAATTTTACTCCCTCTCTTTTTTATTTTATACATTTCTAGTTTATTTTTATCTACTAATTATAATTTAAATAAAATATTTAATATTTTAAATATTATGTTATACACTAATTTATATTAATTAATCATAAATATAGAATTTAATATTTATATATCGAATTCATATAAAAAAATAAATATATACTAAAAACTTGAAACACAATAACATAATTTATAAAATATAGTAATCGAATGATCTTGATATATTTATTTTAAATATAATCGTATTTATTTAATAATTATTTATAATAAATTAATAATTAATTAAAATTTGTTATATATAAATGTTTTATTTATATATAATAAAATTATTACACCCCTCGAATATATATATATATATATATATATATATATATATATGTTTTATTTATGATAATATAATTTATAATATTATTGTATTTAAAAATATAATATATATTTGTTAAAAGCTAATTAGTAGAGGGGTGTGTTTGACGATATATATATATATATATATATATATATATATATATATATATATATATATATATATATATATATAGGGTTAGGTTCATGTGAGACGGCCTAATTTAATTTGTGAGACCGTGAGACGCATTTTTTTATTTTTTTTAGTTAATTCAAGTTCCGAAAATAATATTTAAAAAAAGAATTTTTGGATTTTTTCCATTTATTTTGCATTTTAAAATTATTTTTAGATTTGGTTTTGCGGTCTCACAAAATTAGAATGGTCTCAAATGAACCTGAACATATATATATATATATATATATATATATATATATATATATATATATATATATATATATATATATATATATATATATATATATATATATATATATAAGTTACAAAAGTGGAATATTCTAGAAATATACTTTTTAGGGTAAAAAAATAGGGTAGAAAATGGAGTAAGGTTGGAGATGAAACACTATTTACCCCATTTTTTAGTTCATTTATGGGGGGAAATGGAGATGGGTTGGAGATGGTCTTACAATCGAAATGATATTGAGTATCATGCCTAATAAAGCATCATAAGCTTTTTCTTCTTACCTCCCTATTAGAGACAACATCCGTTGTATTTGGCATATTTGAAAATAGTCATTTGGGCCAAAACCCAACCCAAACCAGTTCAAGGCCCAAGTCCAAATTGATTAGGAATATTGGCAATAAAGGAAAATATGATCACTCGTTTCATCCTCCATTCTATAGAAGGGACAAAATCTGGAAGGAATAAAACCTCTTTAAACAAGCAATATATTTTAGTTGGCAGCCATCTATTTCATTTAAAAACACTCATTTCCGAAGTATAAAGGGCAGAATCGATGATATCCTGAATCGATTTAACCAAAAAAAAATATTGTTGGAGCTATCGAACCATCCAAGTTGGACAGTAAATTAGCCATTTGTTTTCGATCAAATCACACACCGCATTATACTAATTCTTCTAATTTGTTAAGAGGTTTATCGAAAAGAGTCACAATATACTAGGAAGACGTTTCAAATACAACACATGCATTACCGGGTATGTGAGTTTCATGTAGCCCATTTGATATCTTCGTATCCGAGAATCAACAAACTCGACACATTCACAAAATTGTGGGTCTTCCTTTTCATCTCCGATAATTTCCAAGAGCATAAATTCCACTTTTTTTAAAGAGAACTTCCCTAAGGACGGTTACGGGCTATGCATCATGTCGTGGAGTCACTGCATGTGAACCTCCATGGCCACAGGGGTTGAGTAGGTCAGGATTTGAACATGAGTCAATAGGTTATTCACCATATCTTCTATAACGACCCAAATTTTCCAAAGAAATTTTTCATTTTTAATTAGTAAAACATATTTCCAATAACCATGAAATCCCAAAAGAGATTGTTTTCAAATCCACATTCATTACAACTTTATTCAAAAACATCAGAGTGTCCCATGGAGTTCACGTCCGAAATGGATGGGTGTTCATGGCCACTTGAGTGGTGTAAGGCCCACTTGAGTGGTTCACGGCCCACTTGAGTGGTTCACGACCCACTTGAGTGGTTCATGGCCCAATGATGAACACATGAAGGGTTCACGGCCCAAACTTGAAGATTCACGGCCCAAATATGAAGAACACTTGAAGATCTAGGTGTTTTTGCAAGTGTTTGAAGATCCTAAGTTGTATTCTAAGGAGATACAAAGGAAAGAGGGTGAAAAGAATGAAAATGGTGTTCTTGATATATGATACTTGAGAGAGAAAGGGGTTGTTTGCGGCCAAGAGAAGAAGAAGTGAAGGAAAATGGCAAAAACCTATATATATATATATATATATATATATATATATATATATATATATATATATATATATATATATATGCTAACGGTTCACAGCCTAAGAGGGGTTCATGGCCACACTTGGATTCACGGTCGTGAACACTCTTTGATGGGTTTTCTGGTTCGATTGCATTCCTCTAATCCTAAGCTAACACTTCTCAACATCCAATCCTTAAGTGTACTAGGATTAGAACTCATTAAAATGACCTTTAACAAGGCTAAAAGGTAATAGAAACAAGTCTGACTTTTGATTGATTGGATTGACTTTACAAGATAGAAATTTACAGGTTGTCACATTTCCCTCCTTTTCCTGCTAGGATTGGAAATCCTGTATTTTACATATCCATATGTTTTCTCTGTCTCATTTGTCTTAGAACTCTAGACTCATTCAACATCATTCACCTGACCCCTACCTCGTATAGGTAATTTTAGACAAGTTTATTTTGAAGTATTGTTGTTCGGCTCCTCTCTTGATGGGTTTTTCCAATTCCAAGTCTAAGTCGTTGATTGATTTTCAAGGGTGCTTGTCTGTTCAAAAATGGAACAACTTTTTTTCCAACTCAACAAGGTAAATGTGTTGGAATTTTTTTTTAAAAATGGTATTACCAACCAATTTTTCCTCCTAAAACAAGACATTTTTTGTTGTTATTAACCTTTCTTTGGAAGAATTTCGGTAAATTGATCCACACTTCTTACATATCTTCCTTAATCTTGATGATATTTAAACATACATCGGGTAAAGTTTTTTCATCACTAAATATTTATCATGGCTATTATAATGATCTGAGACCAAAGACCATTAGTGTCTATTTTTATTTCCCATCATCATTTAAAAAGTAAATCTGGATTAAATTTTCTCAGGCAACCAATACCAAAACCTCCAAAACTTTTAGGTGACGCCACATTTTCATGCAACCCACTTGATCTGCTTTTTAATGGCATCTCCTTCCAAAACTAAATTTCTCTTTACACTTTCCAATGTTCCAAAAACATTTTAGGAGCTTTAAAATAGTGTAACTTACCAAAAACCATGATAAAATTTGTTTGATTTTTATAAAAACATTTCCATATGAAAGCATAGATAAACAACCATTGTTTTCAAATCATATACAAGAAAATCAGAGTATCAAGTCAATCTCTCAAAACATAAAACACTAGGTGGATGTGTACGATCACACATTCTTCTTGTCCCAATCATCGAAAGTACCTGAAAATAATAAAATCAACAACTGTAAGTCAAAGCTTAGTGAGTTCCCCAAAAATACCCCACACAACAATACACATACAATGCATGCACATAAGGCGTACAACACAGGGTCAGACCACCACCCGAGCCTTCAGCATTTAGCTTGACCGCTCCTGAGCCTACAACATAAGCTATACCACTCCTTTTAGGCCTACAGTATCAACTGGACCCCCCAGGTGTCTTGGCCTTCAACACAAAGCAGGACCGCCTCAACCCAATCACAATATGTCGACATATGCACATAAACAAAATAACCAACAAGTACAGGTAATCATAACATATCTACCAATCTAACACATCACTATAGCACACCCACATACTACACACGAGGATACATAACACAATCTAGTGGGTCGGCATTGGTGCCTTCGACCCATGAGTACAGTGACAAAACTCATCTCGTAGTCTAAGAGACAACTGAACCGATCACAAATCCAATAACCGGCTCTACGAATCACCTATACAACAAATAGAGACCAAGTCTTAATCTACAACCCAAAATCCTCAATTTGACCTAAAATCAAACTTGGTCAAAGTAAATAATCAATAGTCAAAAAGTCAACGGTCAACTCCAGCCAACCTATGTGCAACGTATGTAACATCCGGATGTTCAGGGACATTATTGTGTATGTTAATCTTGAGATTTAAGGAGGGACTCGACGAGTTGAGGGACCAACTCGCCAAGTCGAGCCTTGTTGCTCACGTGGATTTAATGAATGGACTCGACGAGTCAGAGGAGAGACTCGCCGAGTAGGTACTGGGTAGAGAAACCCTAATTTCCTGGGTTTGGGACCTATTTAAAGGCATTTATAGCCTCATTTGCGGCTACCTTCCCCTGAGAGCAAACCCTAATTTCTTTTGGAGCTAGAGAGTGAGAGAGAAGCTCATATTGTGATTCTTGGTGCATTTCTATGAAGAAGGATGAAGAGCTTCATGATGGGGAACAAAGGAAGGCAGTGGATCTGTGGTATTGAGTGTTTCAGCTGCTAAGAGAAGGTACAAAGTCCTCATCTTGTTCATTCCTTGTACTAGATCTCATTTTGGGAGTTTTAGGGCTTTGCCTCCATTCTTTTGAATCTATGAGTCGAATGAGACCTGGTTGTGGTTGGAAACCTCATATCTGGACCTCCTAAGGTCCTTAGAGTCTAGATGTCTCAGCTTTAGTGGTCCAAATAAGGTCTGATGAGCAAAAACCTTCATGAAGAGCATGTATTGGCATTTTGAAGTAATAGCATCATGTATGAATGTAAAGATTGAAGCTTTACGTAATTATTGAGCCTTGGGATGATAGATCTGTAGTTTAGAGTGATAGATCTGGTTGAAATCTTCTGAATAAGAAATCAGATCAAAAGGACTCGCTGAGTCCATGTCCTGATTCGACGATTCGGCGAGGGTTTGTCCCGATGGATTGATTGTGGGATAACTCGGCGAGTTGGGGGTCAACTCGACGAGTTGAGTTGGACTTTTGAGACTTCGGAGGATACGAGGGGACTCGACAAGTCGCAGGAGCGCACTCGACGATTCGGGTCAAACTTGGACTGTTGACTCGAGTTTGACTTTTGTTGACTGTGGGGTTTGGGTTAACATATGTGATAGAGACCTTGGAGGGGTAAAATGGTCTTTTACCCACTTTAAAGAGTTAGAAAGAGAAAGAACTGCCATCGATTATCTGAGTCGTGAAAAGAGTATTAATAAGATAAATTCATCCTTTGTGTTAGGAGGAGGCTAGTTCGAGATCCGAGCGCGAGGTTATTTGCTCACCTGCTAGCTGAGGTTAGTCTTCTCACTATACTTGCCTAGAGTGGTAATTAGAGTTATGTGACAGAGTATTTTGTATGCTATTTATGTGATGTGATGCACTGCATTATTTCTATGTGATTTATGTTGTGTGTGTGTTCCAGAGTATATAGAGTTATGACCGAAAGGTCCACAGAGTTAGGACCAGAGGGTCCACAGAGTTAGGACCAGAGAGTCCATAGAGTTATAGCCTCGAGTGACTAATATGTTTTTTATGTGGTATTTTGGGGAACTCGCTAAGCATTTATGCTTACAGTTGTTGTGTTATGTGTTTCAGGTACTAGCTAGGACCGTGGGAAGGCGTCGGCATGATCCGTACACACTGAGAGGATTTATGTATTTGAGATCTTTTGAGATTCTGGGATTTGTTTTGTTATGATAACACTGGATACAGTTTGTTTGATATTGTTTTGACAATTGAAAGTATGATTTAAAAATGAAAAATTGTTTTGAAAATTTATGGAGTTACAAGTTGGTATCAGAGCCTTGGTTTGAGGGATTCGGATGCACCTTCGGGCGTATCTAAACTCAAACTGAGGATTTGAGGAAAATTTTCAGAAAAGAAACAATTTTTCTAAAAGAGTAAAAGATTTTGAGAAAAGCAGAACAGAGCAGTGTGTACGATCAGCCAGCGCCCGAACGGTGATTTCCCAAAATACCCTTACATTATGTGTTATGAGATATGATATGATATTGTATTTATGCTAGAGTAGGCTAGGTATTCATATTAGGACTAGAGTGGCTTGATTTGTGATGCCTTAGCCTAGGAGATTACTGCTGCTATGAGATGCTTCGAGAGTAAGTAGGTAGCAGTGAGGAGCTTATGAGAAGTCTACCGAAGGGTAGCCTATGCTTAGCGAGATGTAGAGTGTTTGTGATCTGGGATCCTAGGAAGAGGACTTGGAGTGAATGTTGATGCGGTGTGGAAGGTAGTATTGGGCCCGTACTACTGAAAACACCGGGTCGGTGCGCAGGCCAAGTAAGAATCCTTATGGTACTAAGGAACAAGTTGTGACATCCCCAATTTCACGGCCAGAAAAGACCGATTTGTTTATGCTTTGTTTTATAAATCAGAGTGATCGTTTAAAGAAAACGGTTGCGGAATTTGTTCCCAAAATAAAATATGATAACCATTTATCAAAACATTTCTCGAAAAGAATGTATTTTCATTAAATAATAAAACCTCGGGATGTCATGTTCGTTACAGACCAAAAGCATAAACAATATAAAATAGATCTTACAATAGTTATTTATAACTACTGATCTATAATCCCAAAATCTCTCGTCAAGTCCACCAACTTATACCCTTGTGCCATTACCTGTAATGAAAAGAAAACTGAGTGGGTCAGGCTTGGGAGCCTGGTGAGCATATAGGGTTTTCAACCCACAATAATATAATCATTATATTTAATCAGCAAACAATCAACCCAATTACCCATCCCCATTATCTTCTTAAGGTTTTACCCTAAGAACCAACTATCCTTCATTCATTTATTCGTAAGAAATTTGGCATGAATTCCATTACTGCCAAAGCTTACTTATCAAGTACTAAATACATAGTTATCTGGTGCTAACTCCATAGTCACCAAGGTTCACTTAACAAGCGCTAACTCCATAGTTGCCAAGGTTTACTCAACAATAGGCGCTAACTCCATAGTCACCAAGGTTCACTTACAATAGGCGCTAACTCCATAGTCACCAAGGTTCACTTAACAATAGGCGCTAACTCCATAGTCACCAAGGTTTACTCTACAATAGGCGCTAACTCCATAGTCACCAAGGTTTACTCTACAATAGGCGCTAACTCCATAGTCACCAAGGTTTACTCTACAAGCGCTAACTCCATAGTCGCCAAGGTTCATCAAATAGGCACGAAGTCACATCGTTGCCAAGGTTTATACAATAGGCGCTAACTCCATAGTCACCAACTATTCCATCTACCTATGTTCTACCCAACAATTTTGTAGATATAAATACTTACACAGTTTAAATCATTTAACACCTGTATAAAACTCCAATTTCCATGCCCATCTCAAATAGACAAATAACATATAAACACATAGCACGTATTTCATAGCAAATACTTCATATTTATGTGTTAGAAGAAAGTAACTACACACCCACACATATAAACAACAATATACTTAATACACTCAAACCATACTTGTATTATTATCGTGTTTATGAAAGGTAGTATACACTCACTTGATCAGAAGATGATCGGACAGCACTACGACTTGCAGAAGTAGAAATCATCAGCAGATCTGGAAGATCTCTACAAAAATCGAACTTCTCGCGGGCAGAGCTTCGACTCGGGAACCGCACTTCTCGGGATCTTCGGGATCTCGGGACTTGCCTCGGGGCTCGAGAATAATACCGGGGCTTCGGGGTATTTCTGGCACGCAAAACGATGCAAAACGGTAGAGAGAAGAGAGAAAATAGCAACCCTAAACGGCTGGCCCTTCAAATCTATTTATAGGGCAAATTTGGCCCTTGCCACGTCGTGGGCTTGGTCGTCACTGCATGCGTCATCCCAAGTTGCATCTGGGGGCCTTCCGGAGGTGTCAGGACACTTTCCACGTCGTGGCACTGCTTGCCACGTCGTGGTCTCTGACAGTTTTGGGGTTTCGCGCCCCGAACTTCAGAAATTCATAACTTTCGCATACGAACTCCGTTTTCGACGTTCTTTATATCGCCGCGAAGGTGAGATTATGCTCTACAACTCTCGTTTAGACTCCATTGGCTAATTTTGACTTTATTTTTAATATATTATATAAGTATATTACTTATATATTATCTTTAGTAGGTCGGGACAGGAAAACTCCATTCGAAATTCATAACTCCTTCATCTGAACTCCGATTCCGTCCGTCTTTCCGTCGTTGCACTACTATCGATGAGATCTTCAATTATCATTTAGATCACTAAGGATAGATATCTATCTACCTTAAATTCGCTATTTACGTCGCGCTGGGTCGTGCCGATTCTGTCGCGAAACTTCGACAGGTCATAACTTCTTCGTTATAACTCGGATTTTGGCGTTCTTTATATGCACGGAAACCTTGTGACATATACTACAACTTGGTTAAGATTAATCCTTCTAGATAATATTCCTTCAAAAAGTCATTTTTGACGCCTATTGCCTCTAAATTGACTAGCCCTGATCTACGGGCGTTACACAAGCAGGCTGAGTTATCGAGTGCGAGTACACTCGAGTGAGTCTCTGATATTTTTATGTTGTATTTCGGAGAAATCATGGTTGACACAGGCCACAAACTAGAGACCAGTGACGAGGAGGTTCATCAAATGATCCACGACGAGGGGAGCTGCAGCTATCCGCGCAGAGATACCGGGGATGTTTGGGTCTATCAAGACCACTTTGATTGAGACATTTGACGAGAGATATGCGGCGGTTACTGAGGTTGCGGCTACTGCAGCTATGGCTGCTGCTAGACCTCAGGGGGTGACTCGATGCTGTTCCGGGAGTTCAGCAGCATGAAGCCACCGTAGTTTGATGGGACACATGATCCGATTGCTGCGATAATATGGATTTCTGATATCGAGGGATGCTTCTACACCTGTTCGTGTCCGGAGCATCTGAGGGTTCGGTTTGCACTGAACCAGATTCGCTTGGAGGCAAAGGACTGGTGGAAGTTCGTGGCGGCGAACTTCACTCTTGCATAGATTTTGGAGGTGGCCTGGGAGAGGTTCATTACCATGTTCAGAGACGAGTATGTTCCCCCGTTGGAGTGGGAACGATTGGCACAGGAGTTCTTGTCCCTCAAGCAGGGGACGGAGTCCGTGACTGTGATTACATAAATGTTTCACGAGAGGGCATTATTTTTCCCCAAGCACGTGTCGTCTAAGCAGGCACACATGAGCCGATATTTGAGCATTGAGAAGTGATGTCATGATTCGAGTACCATGATAAGTAGCAGATTGAGAAGTGATGCCATGGGTCGAGACCCATGAGTTGTAGCAGGACGAGAGTTGATGTCATGGATAGAGTGCCATGATTTGAGGTGGATTGAGAAGAGGGAACGTGGTCCGAGTACCATGATTCGTAGAATATTAAGAGGAGATAACATGGTACAGGTACCATGATGCATAGCAGATCGAGAGGTGAACAGACAGTTTGAGTATCATGACATGTGGCGATTAGTGTTTCTGGTTTTTAGCAGTTATTCTGTGGGGATTGTCTAGACTAGATCGAGGTGAATGAGTGTGGGGCCAGAAGGCCATGATGAACAAGTTTTAGTGGAGCATCCCTTGAAATGGGAAATCGAGTGCGCTCCGAGGGATTGTGGGTGATATGCCAGTTGGAGTCGCAAGACTCAGGAATGAGTGGGGATGGTGCGTTATGGGAGAATATGGTATGGGCTGGGCGACCGACCGATAGTGGAGAGGTCATTTTCTGTGACCTGAGTGGTGCTATATCTGTTTCCTGTGGGAGACATAAGAGGTGTTGAGATTTCGGTTTTCGAGTTTGGGGGTGAGCCCTGTGGGATTGCATGGATGGTGATCTTCAAACAGAGTATGTGGCAGTAGGTCTGTCGCGAGGTAAAGATATAGCTTGAACAGGTCGTCAGTGGGGACTGAGATGGTCAAGGGGCAGGAGACACCCTAATTGAGTATAGTAGGGCATGTGTTAGCTACAACGTCAGACGATCAAGAGGACTATATCAAGGCGGTGGCCCTTATTGTCTTTGATGGGTATTAAGAGTCGAAATATGGTTTCTGCTCTTATGATAAGTGACGTGATGGAACGTTGGATGAGGAGTCGATGATAAGGAGTACGGTAGATCATTACTTCCATACTAAGACTCAGGGTTAATACTGGACAGTTGAAAGGTCTGGTGATGGAATGGTGTGAGATTCTGAACGACTAAAGGCGGTCGTGGTAAGAAGTTATGAGGATTTCATCTGAGTTTTGGGGCAATTGGAGTTGCTCGATCTCTATCAAGAGATCATCGAGCGTTGCGTAGCACCCTCCAAGAGTAGGCGCGATGTTACTAGTGGAAATAGTTTGTGGGATAGATTGTTGGCAAACCAATTGGTGATGGTTTGGACCCTGAGCGGGGGAGGATAGGGTACTTTTGAGGAGATCCGAGATTTGTTCAAGAGCGGTTAGAGAACTGGATAGAGAGGCCTGCGGTGCGGATTCCTGAGACCAGGGTTATTAGCGGTCAAGGAGAGGTGCAGAGCAAGATAGTGCATGTGGTGCGTGTTTGAGAAAGGAGGAGTGTCTCCATGGCAAGTGGCCGCTGGTCGGAGACCTTGTGGTGGTTAGGAATCCTTCAAGGTTAAAATGGTGAATTCGAGGTGGTTGGCTTGTGAGGTTAGTTCGGCGGTTGAAAATTGTTGGTTCAGAGTATGGGCTATTATATGCAGTATGGGAAGGGAAGAAGTTGATTGGGCAACCAACTTTAGGGTCGTTATGAGTATTCTTGCATGAGTTTTGGGCAATAGAGGAGGAAGTTTCGGATTGTCATCTTCGTGTTCTGAGTCGTTGGCAATTTCTCCGTGTTTTAATTTGGGAGATGGAGTATTCCGGGGTTACAAGTGGCACGAGAGAAAGACCGGTTTCGAGATTCTGAGGAAGCAATGTGGTATTTGAGTATGATGCCATGAGTATGAGATCAGTGATAGAGTCAAGACACTGCGAGGCGTTGTGATGGTATTCCGGGGTATCCGAGTTTAATGTCCTAAATCTCGGATTATTTTGAGTTTTGAGTTTGAGATGACGAGTGGTGTATCAAGTGTCTATGGTTCCGGTGGGGGCCCTTCAGGTAATTGACATCAAATGGATTAATTTGAGAATGTGAATTGCAGCGAGAAAAAGAGGTTTTGTCACGACAGTGGTCGTCCAAAGTAGTGATGCAAAGCCTGGATGGGTGTGTGTGTATCTATCTATGTTGGGCCACAGAGCATGAGTTAATGATCGCAGTGTGATGTCAACCTGAGGGTGAGATTATGAAGTGGTAAAAGTAAGTGCGGTAAGACTGCAGGGAGCTGCAGTTTCAATGAGTCGGTGAGAGGTTGTGGTGATGCTACGGGGAGCCGTAGTACTCACTATTTAGTGAGAGGTTATGGTGATGCTACGGGGATCCGAAGTACTCACTATTAGTGAGAGGTTGTGGTGATGCTACGGGGAGCCATAGTACTCACTATGTGAGAGGTTGTGGTGATGCTATGGGGAGCCGTAGTACTCACTATTTAGTGAGAGGTTGTGGTGATGCTACGGGGAGCCGTAGTACTCACTATTCAGTGAGAGGTCATTGTGATACTGCGGGGAGCCGTAGTACCCACTAGTCAGCGAGAGAATGTTGCGATGGAGTGCTCTATGATCAGAGCTTGACGCAGAAGAGTTTTAGGCTTGGGTAGCCCTAATATTTGAGTTTGTGGAAGCCTAGGGTCGAACCAGGGGCGAGACTGGGGTCTCCATGTTTGTCGGAAGTCGTTATATTCTAAATTTAGTAGTGATTTTCGTGGCCAAAGGGAAGTGGATCGGTGAGGTTTGCACTGGTTGCGGGTCATGAGTCATGTGTTGAGTGGTTCATTAGGGCGAGTGGTTCCAGCTCTAGGTCAGATCAAACTCTCGAATTTGAGTTTGGCTCCGGTAGTGCATTGAGTAGGCAGAGTGAGATTCCGGATTCAGAGTTGAATTTCATTTGGATGGGACTATTGCTTCTATCTGGTGCCTTAGACCTAAGTGGGTCAATTCGTTGGTGTGAGAAAAACCGTGAAATGCATGGAACTAATGAGTAGTAAACGACAGAGGTCGAGGGTGAAGCGAATTCCATATTCGCTTGAGGAAAAGCGAATTTCGTGACTTGAGTGTCACACTGGGCCGACATAGCTAGTGTGGGAAGGAAGTCAGTGCGACATGTTGAGGTGTGCAATGGGTAACCCTTGGAGGTTCAACTGCTAGGTCAGGAGATGACCTGGTGCTCAGTGTTCAAAGGGATTTGGAGAAGGGATATGGGGTTTGATTGCAGTTCAATGGATGAGTCCCTGGTGTGATGTAATCCTTCCATTCCTTGGTATATGACATGGATTGTTATTCATGTCTGGACGAGTGATCGGTAGCCAGTTTTGGGCATGGACTTGTTTTATCGGTCCCCACTAGAGAATCAAAGGGGCAGTGAGCTGTAGGAGTTTGTTATTTGAGGAGCGAATAACGTGGTGACATTTGAAGATGGCGGTCTGGCTGGGTGTCAGGCTACAAACGTTCCAGATTCTTGAGAGTCAGAAGGGGTAGCATAGTGGCAGATGGGTCTGTCCTCATTCTAGGGAGGAGTTCCTGTTTGGATTCAGGTGTCCAGAAAAGGAAAAGAGTTGTGTGGTATGAGACCCCCTTTCGATGGAGCTGTTTGGTTATTGGATTAAATCTATATGTTGTGAAGGAGCGATTTCAAGGGCGAAATCTAATTCAAGTGGGGGAGAATTGTAACATCCGGATTTTCAGGGACATTATTGTGTATGTTAATCTTGAGATTTAAGGAAGGACTCAACGAGTTGAGGGACCAACTCGCCGAGTCGAGTCGAGTTGCTCACGTGGATTTAATGAATGGACTAGACGAGTCAGAGGAGGGACACGCCGAGTAGGTGCTGGGTAGAGAAACCCTAATTTCCTGGGTTTGGGACCTATTTAAAGGCATTTATAGCCTCATTTGCGGCTACCTTCCCCTGAGAGCAAACCCTAATTTCTTTTGGAGCTAGAGAGTGAGAGAGAAGCTCATATTGTGATTCTTGGTGCATTTCTATGAAGAAGGATGAAGAGCTTCATGATGGGGAACAAAGGAAGGCAGTGGATCTGTGGTATTGAGTGTTTCAGCTGCTAAGAGAAGGTACAAAGTCCTCATCTTGTTCATTCCTTGTACTAGATCTCATTTTGGGAGTTTTAGGGCTTTGCCTCCATTCTTTTGAATCTATGAGTCGAATGAGACCTGGTTGTGGTTGGAAACCTCAGATCTGGACCTCCTAAGGTCCTTAGAGTCTAGATGTCTCAGCTTTGGTGGTCCAAATGAGGGTTAATGAGCATAAACCTTCATAAAGAGCATGTATTGGCATTTTGAAGCAATAGCATCATGTATGAATGTAAAGATCGAAGCTTTACGTAATTATTGAGCCTTGGGATGATAGATTTATAGTTTAGAGTGATAGATATGGTTGAAATCGTCTGAATGAGAAATCAGATCAAAGGGACTCGCCGAGTCCATGTCCTGACTCGACGAGTCGGCGAGGGTTTGTCCCGATGGATTGATTGTGGGATAACTCGACGAGTTGGGGGTCAACTCGACGAGTTGAGTTGGACTTTTGAGACTTCAGAGGATACGAGGGGACTCGACGAGTTGCAGGAGCGCACTCGACGAGTCGGGTCAAACTTGGACCGTTGACTCAAGTTTGACTTCTGTTGACTGTGGGGTTTGGGTCAACATATGTGATAGAGACCTTGGAGGGGTAAAATGGTCTTTTACCCACTTTAAAGAGTTAGAAAGAGAAAGAACCGCCTTCGATTATCTGATTCGTGAAAAGAGTATTAATAAGATAAATTCATCCTTTGTGTTAGGAGGAGGCTAGTTCGAGATCCGAGCGCGAGGTTATTTGCTCACCTGCTAGCTGAGGTGAGTCTTCTCACTATACTTACCTAGAGTGGTAATTAGAGTTATGTGACAGAGTATTTTGTATGCTATTTATGTGATGTGATGCACTGCATTATTTCTATTTGATTTATGTTGTGTATGTGTTCCAGAGTATACAGAGTTATGACCGAAAGGTCCACAGAGTTAGGACCAGAGGGTCCACGGAGTTAGGACCAGAGGGTCCATAGAGTTATATCCTCGAGTGGCTAATATGTGTTTTATGTGGTATTTTGGGGAACTCACTAAACATTAATGCTTACAGTTGTTGTTTTATGTGTTTCAGGTACTAGCGAGGACTATGGGAAGGCGCCGGCATGATCCGTACACACTGAGAGGATTTATGTATTTGAGATCTTTTGAGATTCTGGGATTTGTTTTGTTATGATGACACTGGATACAGTTTGTTTGATATTGTTTTGACGATTGAAAGTATGATTTAAAAATGAAAAATTGTTTTGAAAATTTACGTCGTTACAGCGTAGCAGGTAGCTCTACACCCAACGTAGAGCTCAAGGCGGTAAAACGGGCAAAATCAAGGCTACGCCCAATGTAAGGAAAATTACGCCCGGCGTAGCCACCAGATAACCAACTTAATAATTTAGTCCTTAAAACAGAAGATCAACTCTTCATATTTTCAGATCTATACCATATGGACGTCTAAATGGATAAAGTCTCTAACTTTATCCATTTACATGATCATAAGGAGCACAAAACCTAAACCTAGGTCTTTAAAGTTATTTAGCACTCAATAACTCATGCATGGATGGATGAGAGTGACCAAGCTCTCATTTTTATGACTTAACAACCCTAAAAACGTCTATAAATGATGCTCAAATGGTCTGGAGTAGCTCATACTCATATAAACCAAGGTTATGGGTACAAAAGCATAGAATGCTCAAGAATAACTAGATCTAACATGAAACATCATCAAGGTAGAAACTTTATACCTACTGGAGATGGATGAGTGGATGCAAATTCTAGATCTATACTGATTTGAGCTCCCCAAGTGGTTCCACAATACTCTTCTTCCTTCAAAAGTGAACAAAAAGCACCCCTACAGACTCAAAACTCATGAATGGTGATTAGGGTTTCAAGGAGGTCGTTTGGGAGGGTTAAGGCTGAGAATGGATAGGGACTCAGTGGGTTAGAGCCTTTATATAGGGCTCACAACCCAAAGATTAGGGTTTTGGTTTTGTGCTTCTATGCCCAGCGTAGCTTAATCCTCATACGCTCAGCGTAGGGGACTATCCTACGCCCAAGTGTAGAATTCTTTGAAATTAAATTTTAAATAAAATATTAATACCTCAAAAGATCAAATGTTACAAATAGAAAACTAATATGGGGGGGGGGGATCGAGGATCAATTTTGTTAGAGTCAAATGACCTTGAGAGGTTTTTAGTTTTCCACTTGTTAATTTAACTGAGTAAACCTTTCTACAATTAGGCTCTAGTTTTTATTTATCATCGTATTTACTCTGGTTGCTACACCAAGATAGGTAAAAGGTAGAGACCCGACTCCCCAATTTACTCTGGTTGCTACAACCAACTAATCACCCATCAACATCATGTCGTTGGCATATATCAAATGTAATAAAGTGGGAACGTTCTATCAGGAAGTGTAATGCATTTAGAAAGATGTTTTTCATGACCTTGTTCCTCTTTTCCGAATAATATTAATTACTTATGAAAAGTTTCATCAAATAACATGCATTTTTTGGTATATTTTATAGTTACGGATATTCACAAAAATAACCACTTATTAGTTTATTACTAACAAAAAAGAATGATCTTTTTAGGTTTTTAGAAAACGACAACATGGTCCAATATAGGTAGTTCCAAACCCGAGGTTAGGCGCACACGTAGCCATTTATGCGGTGCCTCTATATAAAGGGAGTTCGACGTGTGGCACCCACCACCACCGGGAACGGTGTTCCTGGAGGGGGGTATCAAAGAGATGAAGTTTCAAGTTTTTCCAATGAAAAGAAACATGGATTCAGTGAACCATGTTAGTTTTATATTTTCATTCTATAGGGTTGTATTCGTAATGTTAGAAACATATGTATGTAATGCGATGAACAACTACATGGGATATGATGTACAATTCTGAAATGTGTAATATTAAACTAGCGGAAAAACCTGGGCTTTGCCCCTGGCCGTTTTTGTGTTTTTTATGAAAAAATGTAAAAGTTTTGACTGTAAGGACCAAAAGTGTCAAAATGGCTAAAGAATTAAAGGGGTTGGAATTAGCAAGTTTTTAGAAAATGGACCAAAGTTGTCAATTCCTTAAAGTGTTGTGGCCAAACTTTGAATATTAAAAGGTTCCTAAAAATGTAAAATTTTGGTTTTTTATGAAAAAATGTAAAAGTTTTGACTGTAAGGACCAAAAGTGTCAAAATAACTAAAAAATTAATGGGGTTGCAATTAGCAATTTTTTAGAACATGGATCAAAGTTGTCAAATCCTTAAAGTGTTGTGGCCAAACTTTGAATATTAAAAGGTTCCTAAAAAATGTAAAAATTTTGATTCCAATAACCAAAAATGTCAAAATGACTAAAAATGAAAGTCAATGTTGACAAAAAAAAAAAAAAAAAAAAAAAAAAAAAAAAACATACAAATTTACTATTCATAATGGTATGTCTTCCGCTATTTGATGTATTTATGTTGATATGTTTTTAAGTTTAAGACTACCTGTATGTATGTATGTAGTATAAACCACCTAAACGAACCAAAAAAAACATGTTGGCAACATAAACTGCAACATCCTCAAGTTGGGCCTAGGAGTTTTTCCTTTTTAGATATAAAAAAATTAAAATTTTAGAAATAAAAATAAATTTAATTTAAATAAATAATAAACTAATTAATTATAAGTTAAATTTCAAGAAATTTTAAAATAGAAATTGTTACTTAAAATAAAATAAGAATTTAGATCTTATTAATAATAATAATAATAATAATAATAATAATAATAAAAGAGGGGGTGGATATTTTTTACAAATAGCAAACTTTAAGGATTAGTGTCAAATTATCAATGAGCACTTAAATAAAAGTTGGATTATTGGTGTCAATGTCGGAAAAATAGAACTTCCACAAACTTAATTAAATCATATAATTGTTAATTGACGTAATTAAAACGCATTTGAATTAATTCATACCATACGAATTAAAATGAAGATACGATATTATTTTCGCATTAAATAATAAATACAAAAGTTATGATATTTTATCATGGATCAAATTAACCAGATAAAATATATAAATGATGTCTACACCTTATATGTTTTCTTTCCTTCGTTTATTCCTTAATCCTCTTAACCGAGTAACTTCCATCCTCTGGCTTTCTCCAGTAGGTTGTCTCTAGAGCAGTTAGTCTAGCATTTCCGGTTGTTTATATAGGATCCTATGTTCACATAGAGAACGTCATGTTATTAAAAATTATCATTTTAAATGATTTTTAAGCATATAGATCCTTTACCGATGTCAAGAAATCTTTAAATATACTTAAAGCTTCATCTTTCGTTTTTAGGAGATAACTCCATATTAATCTAGTATAACTATCTACTAGTAGCATAAAGGACTTGTTAACTTAAGTACTTTTAATCAAGCCTTCTTGTAGCCCTAAAGCTTGCTTGAGCCGAATAGGCTATAATAATGTCCGGAACACCCTTTACACTATGCACCCCAATTACAATTGGATCCGCCACTATTGTTTATGGCTATAATAATTATTTAAATAAGTAATGCCAATGCTTCAAAGACCATGTTAATTGTTAACCATTTGCTTCAAAGACCCAAAGAAAGATCATTCTTAAACCAATTGCTTCAAAGACCATCTTAAGTTCAGAAAAGATAAAATAGACATTTTCAATCATTCAACAAAGACATTTTCAATCATTCAACAAAATCATTCTGTTAACCAAACATGTTTTTATTCGGAGGTAATTCAGATTCTCTTAATTATTTTAGATTCTATCGACCAAGAATTTGTCATTTTAGTCATAGTCCAAATTTTTTTCCTAATATTATGATTGAGCTTTTAATCATTCTTTAACCATTTTAAACTTACTATAAATATTTAATTCATTTATTTTCCACATTGGTTTGCTTTATTATTTTTATCTTAGTTCATTTTTCAAAAACTAAATTATACTGAAGGCATAAAAAAATAATAATAAATAAACCCATCTACAAATTAGATTATCTTCCATACATAGGTTCCTTATGTTTGTTTTCAACACTTAAAATCAAATAAGCATATGAATATGAATGTAAAAAACGAAATAAAATAATAGCTATATGTTTTACATAACAAAAGGCAGAGTATTTGTAACCACCATTGACAAATCAAGCAGCACAAAATACACCCCCAATTAGTAAGTAGTACTTGCTTGGTTTTTAACCCAAAACGAAACAACATTAATAAAATTGAAATTGTTTCAACATATAAAAATTGTAGTAAACAAATGTATCACTAGAATTATGAAATAACAGAGAGAAAGGGAAACAGAAACAAATACCCAATAACTTATATATAGGCCTTTCATTTCTTCCTCATTCTTCCCTGTCTTTTCTTTCCGCCATTAGAGAACAAACAAGAAGCTTTTCAAAAGTTGATGTTCATGTTGATGATGATGGTTCTTTCTTTTTCTTTTTCTTTCCTTCCTTCCTTCCGTCCACCCCAAAAGAATATATAAAAATTTCACCCCAAAACACTTCATGAACGACGCCTCAAAAGAATATATACTTTTTTTTTTAAATATATATGTCAACATTTCTAAGTGATCAATGAATTTTTAATCCATCTCTTTTTGCTTTTAAGCTACGAGCTGATCAAGTTGCATCTGCTCAAGCCAAGCTCCTAATACTGAATGATCCTCACCGGATGGTGGTGCCGCCGCACCACCGCCAGTCGGTGGTGGTGCCGCCGCCTTGTTTTTCATCATCTCAGGTGGTGATTCCTTCACTAGCGATTGAACCCATGACAAATCCGGCTCATCCGTGCCGCCTCCTCCTCCTCCTCCTCCACCGCCGCCATTGTTCTTGAGCTCAAAAGAAGACGACCTTTTCAGTTTCCCAAACTCCTCCCCGTTCACAGACCAGTCAACTTTTCCGGTGGGAGACCCCCATTTCGACCAAGAAGATGATGTATTGTGACCCACCGGAGATCCCGTTCCGGTGAAGTCACGTGAGCTGAGACTGCGTAGCTGTTCGCGGTGGTTAAAGGCTGAGAGCCTGGCGGCAGCCGCCATCGGAGAATGATCCATGCTTCTCGGCGACATTCTTCCAGGCGACGACACCCCGAAAGAAGAATGCAATAAACTGTTCGTATTGATCGGAGAAAGCACGCTGTTGAGAACCGTGGATTTGTGTGAAGGCGAAAACACACCACCACCACCACCACCACCCGCCGCCACCTGGTCGGAGTATCGCGGAGAAGAACCAATCTCCGACGAGAAAAGATCTTCAAGATTCGCCGGAGCAAGTGCTGTTCTCGAACGAGAGCTCCGCGATTGAGAAAAGCACGCAAACTCATTCAGCAATTGAGAATCAAAATCACGCAACAAGCTTAAATCCTCCGGCGGTATGTCCCTAGCGGAAAGCGACGATCTCAGGCGGCTCGATTGCAGGTTGCTTCCCGGAAGATGGAGTGTCGGCACATTCGGCTGAGGCCACGGGCTGTTTCCGGTGGGTGACATCGACATCGACATAGAAGACGGCGAACCAGGGAGGAGGTTCAAGGCGGCCGCCATGTCCATAACAGTAGCTCCGGCGGCAGCTGACCGCGGTGACGGGACTGCAGACCCAGTGGAGACATAAAGCGGCCGGAGCTCCTCCGGCATATGAGCAAAAAAGCAAACGCGTCTCGCACAACTTGTTCCGTCTTTACATAACCGTGTCCGGTATTGCGCGGGATGAAGCCAACATTCGAATACGCCGTGCGCGTATTCGCACATGTCACCGCGTCTACACGCGCCTTTTCTAAAATCGGGACACGGGACACAGCTGTAATGGTACTTGCGTGGGTCCCGCCTGCGGGCGTTTTCTCCAGGGTGGACAAACGGACATTCCGTCCAGTCATGGGAATAGGCGCGTGAACACGGTCGAACTTTGAAAGAAAACATACGAAATTCATCGGTTGAGTAAATGCTGTTTTTAATGTCGGGTAAAGACGGGTCAATCGGGTATTCCTTTTTCTCCGAGTTCACCGGAATTTCGTTTTCAAATTTTGACATCACCGGAGAACAAGAACCGGAACCGTTTTCCGGCGATGACGACATTGTTGGAGACCAAGATCCGGTCATGTTCATGGTCAAACTCAAAGTCAAACCGTTGTTCATTAAAAGTCCTTCAATGGAAGCTTTCACACCAGATAACTTCGGGGGGACAACGATGACATCAACAGGTCGATGTCCATTAACATCTTCAAGATTCGGGTCAGCACCGACCGATAAAAGTAACTTGACGGCTTCGATGGCGGCAGGGGAGCCGCCAGAGGCGGCACAGTGGAGGGCGGTGACCTTGTCGGGACCACAAGCGAAGTTGACATCGACTTTGGGTTGTGAGATGATTAATTTCAAGACGTTAATGCTGCCATAAGTGGAGGCGACCATTAATGGAGTTCGGTGTTCTAAGACGATTTGTTTTGATTCTTTTTTGCGGACATACCACATTCCGACTTCATCGATTGCTGATGGGTCGTTTTCAATTGAGCGTTTGAAGGCTTCATAGTCATTGTTAGCTGCGTATTCGAGTAAGCTTGAAAAAGAATCTTCGGTCTCCACAGTTAGTGGACTCATGACCATTTTGTTAGAATTTGATGTGGTGGATGATGATGATGATGATGATGATGATGAAGCAGATTTGTTAGGTTCAGGTCCACTACACATTCTATAAAGGAACCTCTGCATATCAAGAAAGAAACATAAATCAGATGTAATGAAGAAAGAGTAGATTGATAACTCAACAAATATGTTAGCCAAAAAAGTTTTATGCTCATGTAATATGATCAAAAGAATATAACAGGCTAAACACCAATCTCAATGCCCAATGATAAATAAGAAAAAAGTAACAGTGGATTGGGGAGAACAAGTTTATAAATCATCCCTTCATTTTTAGCTCTGAAATTCATACCTTTTTTGTCTTTTGGTAATGTCCTGAATTAGTTTTGGAATTAATTTAACAATTTATCATGGAATATAGATATATTTGAAGAGTTCTTTCCAGACATATTCAAATAAAGTCAATTACAATTATGAATAATTACTACAGTTCGGTCTCTAGGTTCTAAACATCATTTTAATATTATTCGAGTGTCGTTCAAGACAAAGATTACATCAGCTTGATCACTTCAAGAGCTTTATTCAATCTTTTATAACTATGTTCCCTAATCAATGTTTCTTGTTGATCTACATGTAATTTTTTTTTAAATTAATTGATCAATTAGGTAATAGACACAAAGATTTAGTATCGTATGAAAGGCAAAAAGTAAGGAAAAAAAATTGGAATCAATGAGAAATGATCTATGAATCTTAGCATCCAATTACATATCTAACTGCGATGAAAATCCTATAACAACTACCAAAAAAATCGCATCTTCAATCGCTAGATTCAAGTCAAACATTCAAAAACTACATACTAATCGATAAAACTACCAGATAATCAAAAGGAGAAGAAAGATAACAAACTCAGAATCACAAACATATATCCATTAAAACGCGGATCGGAAAAACTTACCAATAAAATTCCTTGGCGAGCTTTGTAAATCAGCTCTAACGGCAGATCTTCACGCAGATCCAAACGGGAGTATAAAAAGTGAAAAACTTATACTAAGATCGAAGATAATGGCGACGAAAACTGGAAGCGAATCGCTACCTCCAACTCCATTTTTACTCGAAAACGATTGATTCAGATAGATACATAAGATGTCGATACAACCTATGATATATATATCCACAAATATACATATAATATATGTATATAATCTAAATAACAACGAAAGCGAAGGTAGAGAGAGAAAGGTGAGAGTGAGTAAATTGTAGAGAGAGAAAACGAAAGGGTAGAGATAGAATTAGAAGCAGATTATGAGTGTGTAACGTATAAAAAATGAAATGAGGATGAAATGCAAATGCAAATGCAAGTGAAATGAGATGTGGAAAGTTAGTGGAGAGTGGGGACGGGTGCTGTCGGTAAAAAGGGAATAGGTTAGATGGTTTAGGTGAGAGACGGTGGTGACTGATTGAACCGGTTGCCGGTTAGTCCACGACGTCGACTTTGGTCGATTAAATTCAATTGAAATTTATGTCTGGCGTCCGCGAAGAGGAGAGAGAGAAAGGGGCGGACGCGAAAGGCTTTGTAAATTGGATTGGATTAAATTTGTGGGGTCATGTCCGGAGAAAAAGGAGGCATGAAGCAGGTTCAAAATCTAATCTTTGAATAGCCATTAAATGAACCAAATTTATAAATATTCCAAATGGAAGTATTATTATGAATAATTTATCTAATTAGAAATAATTATTATTTATATATGTCAATATGTCAATCCGACGAAATTATTAAAGGATACTGATTAAATTAACCTAAATGTCAATTTAAATTTTAAATAAAATAATACAATATAGAATTGCAGAATGACCTAATGAGTTCGGAATTATTAGAGTTTTTCGGAATCATTTTTGGTCGGGTGTCCGTCTAATTAACCAGATTGTTAATGAATTATGGTGTCAAATATATAATAACAAACGATTATAAAATTATAAGTTTAATAATTTTAACTTAACTAAAAGAAAACAAAATTAAGTATTAAATTTATCGTTCGTCGTATGAGCAACGATGGAGAAACGCAATGTGTTTTTTTCCACCAATTTATAATGTTGAAATGTTTATCGAAAGTCAATTTAGGTTAATTTAAATATATTCCCAACTCGGTTTTCATTGTCACCGATGTGTCTCTTTGTCTCGTTAAGAAAGATCCAAAAAATCGTTATCCACGTCACAACTTATGATTTTTTTACTTTTTGAGACGAACCTATATTTACATATTTTTCTTCATAGGTTTTAAATAAATTTTTCATTCTTTTCCCAACTTCCTACATCGTAGACATCGCCCGCAATCTTATGGTCGAATCTCACAATTCATTTTCATATGTTATCGTGACGTCGATCATTTTTTTTTGATGACATGAGACAAAAAGGTGGACTTAAATTGGGGGTCCAACAATATGGCAAAACAGATGAAATCATTTAAAAATTTTTTATTGAATCTCAATATTTGTCGTATTTTAACGGGTGTCCGGGATCATATGATAAAGTTATACTTTTGTTTAACACGTTATTAGATGTTGGTCAACATCTGAAATTTATCGCATAATAGTTTGTGCTAATGGCTTTGATGAAGCCGACAAATCTCCGTTTTTTATTTGAAGTTTTCAAATAACATTAGGATCTCTTCTATCACACAGAAACCGGTTGATGCGAAACGCAACTTAAAGCACGTGTAAATGAAATATCTATCAATGAAATACAAACATTATTAACATTTAAAACACAATAAAAATGCATTGTTTATAAAAAAAATGCGTTGTATATAAAAACATCAAGTTTTTTATAAAGAACTACATTATTTATAAAAAATGTATTTTTTAAAAACACTTTTAATTATAAAAACTACACTTTTATAAATAAAAAATGCAATCTACTTCTACTAGTAGTATAATAAATGAAGATAATTTTATCACATGTCAATCTCTAATGAGTTTTGACACTTGTCATTTTGTAATAATTTTTAAATAAATAATATCCACATGTAAATTTATGGTTTTTTTTAATTTTTAAAATTAAAAAGGCACATAATACTTATAGTTATATATGTAAAGTATCAAATATAATAAATATTATACTAAATTGAAATTAATATGTTTCTTCATTCCCTATTTCAAATTTTATTTTAAAAAATACATATTATTTATATTTTAATATTTTATTAATTAACACGTGTAATACACGGGTTTTATACCTAGTATTTATAAAAAGTACACTATTTATTAAAAAATTGTCTTTTTTTTTTATTAAAAGCAACTTTTATCTTTTTTATGAGCTTTAAGTGTTTTCTATGAATGAAACAATCCAATTTACAATTGTCATTGAAAATGCACTACACAAATTTGTTTTTTTGAATTTAAGAGGGTTTAAGTGAAAAATGTCAACAATAGATGAGATTTGAGAGTAAGAATGAGTAGATATTGTTAGGTTTCTTTTTTGTTGGTGTTGTTGTCGGTCGCTAACAAAAGGGAATGGAATGAGCAAAAAACGAACAATAGTAAGGTAGGGATGTGTGAAAAAACATAATACAGTAGGAATGAGTCGGCACATACCTTCCCGTCGATTAAAAAAAGACTTTTCATATAACGACCCGGTCCACTTTTATTTAAGATTTTCGAGTATGGTCCTGTTGTTACCAGAAAACCAAAAAAAACGCTAAACATTGGAACCGGGAACTGGCCCGGTTATAGGTACTTCCAAGTTGGTCTAGAATCGATTTCGATTAATTTTTGGACCAGCTCTTCGGGTCATGCGCTCATCTGTAGTGGTATCCATGTACATAATATTCCGGACATTTTAGGTTAGATTCGTATTTCGAACTCCTAATAACCTCCATTTTGGACATTTCGAATATTTTGGAGTATTGATTTTTTAAAGAAAATGTATGTCGATGGTGAAGAGCTAGAAGTATTGTTTATAAATTATCTTTATAATAAGTTATTTTAAGCATATTATTGAGTAAAATATAGTTTAGATTAGTGTTACAAAACTCAGCCAACTTGGACGAGTACTCGGACTTACCCTCTTATTGACGCAAGTTAAGTCAACTCGGCCAAATAACACGAAATTCAGTTAAGATCGGTCCAACTCGGACCCACTCGGTCAAACTTGGACCAACTTGGTCAAACTCGACCTACTCAGTCCAACTCGGTCAAATGGTCATTATTGACTTAAAAGGGGAAAAAATCAAGAACTTTCTAGATTGATATGTATATTTTATACTTTATCAAACATACTAACCCTAAAATTAAAGTAAGATACCAGATAAACGAATTTTATACACCATCACTCTCATTCTCATCTTTATGACTATCATGATTAAATGTTTACATTTTTAAACTAGTTTAACATTCGAACATGTATCTTTTTTTTTATATTTGACATACTTTGTTATGAATATTAATAAATATATGAATTTTCATATATCTATAAATATCATATCTAAATACTCTCCACCTAGGCTGAGTACTCGCTACTCTCCAGTCGACCAAATGGGTACCAAATAGCGAGTTTTGCAACATCGGCCTAGAGTATGAATATATCTTCCAAAAACATGTAGAACAAGTCCACAATGTTGTACATTTATTGATGAGAATGTTTCCTTGAAGTAATTGTTTCTATTTATGCCTTTTATGCGAGTAAGATTTGTATTATGAACAGTTAGAACTTATAGAGAGCAAGAAAACTGTTTTCGAAACATAAACATAAGATTTGTATTATGAACAATTAGAACTTGTAGAGAGCAAGAAAACCGTTTTCGAAACATAAACATCCTTTCTGGAACACAAAGAACTTGTATATAACATTTTTTGTTATCCGGAACAGGATACTGATTTTTAGTTGTGTGCAACATGAAAATGTATATGACGTTGTGCTCGCTACAATTTGTAAACTAAACTTGGTTCGAGACATTATGGCTAGACTCAAGTCTATCTTAGAATGAGCGGCATTTTTAGGACGCCTTGGTGTAGTAGGTGGGCTGATGTATCGACATGTATGGAAAGCCACTTGTTATTGTTTTGACTTCTTTTTGTAAGGAGGCAGTGACCAATCAACAGTCCGGTGTGGTGGAATTATTATTTCTATTGGGCGACCATCAACTCTCCTTTTACTAGAGAGCATTACGCCTTGTAACGACTTTGCGGTTCATGGAGTATTTTGTGACTCATTTTTTGCCACACATTTCTAAAGTCGGGTGTTTCTAAGAGATAATGAAATTTTTTACCTGCAGCTTGCGCTTGTGTATAATATAGACCAATGCAATATGTATTAAGTAATCTACCAATTTAATTATACTTTTAAGTTTATATTGAATTAACAATTTATGAAATGCAAATTTTTTGTGGCGCGAGTACCGTTGAGGCATAGAAGTATGATATTACATCTACAAACATATG
Organism: Lactuca serriola; assembly: GCF_051521515.1. Taxonomy (NCBI): domain Eukaryota; kingdom Viridiplantae; phylum Streptophyta; class Magnoliopsida; order Asterales; family Asteraceae; genus Lactuca; species Lactuca serriola. The sequence goes on along the minus strand of NC_136408.1, from coordinate 172,823,456 downwards.
TCCATTATCTTTGATAAAACCAAGGAACATCTACACCCTACCCGCCGAAGAACCACAAAGGGTTTATGTATGCCTTCAAGGTGAAAATAATGGGTTATTATGCAAAAATATTTCAACAAAATTATGTTCTCTACAAGTTTGACATCTTATATGTATATATTTGGATGACGGGGATATTTCTGTACTGTAGGACGCACAATATACCTATATTTTGTATGATCCCTCAAACGATTACATGATCAAGGATTAGGCATTTATGGTCAGCTGAATGTATGATTGTGCTTGATGTTTCTATGGTGTGAACGTTATTTTACCATTTTTCTATAACATACTAGTAAGGGGACATGTTATCATTAACCTTTATTTATTATTAGGTGAAAATTTCTTCCATATAAACCTTACAACCTACTCAATAAGACTGTGGTGCTCTGTAGTGGTCTGATAGTTGGCCCTAAATAAAGAGAATTAATTTACCTTTTGTAACGCCTTATTTCTGGTAATATTTTAATTCAAAGTATTTCATTTTTCCTGAAGAGCTCGTCAAGTTGGAAGCCCCAACTCGACGTGTTGAAGTTGTTTTGGCCGTAGGATTTTATGAGGCAACTCGATGAGTTGAGGAGCCTCAACTCGGCGAGTTGACCGCTCTGGAGGAAACCCTAATTTTAGGGTTTTACACCCTATTTAAACACCATAAGTCCCAAGTGTTGGCCTCATTTCCAGCCTCCAAAGTCCCTAACCCTAATCTCGAAACCCTAAAGCCATTTTGAGTGTTGTGAGCCCTTTGAGAGTGTATTTTGGTGTATTTGAAGCCATTAGAAGAAGGAGAAGCTTGGTGCAAGGAGGTGATTCAAGTTAGATCCTTCAAGATCTTGATTTTTTGCTTCATTTCCAACATATTTCTGGTATAAAGTTCTAACATTGCTCCATATTTGTTTAGATCTCTTTTTGGGTTAGTTTTGAGGCTTTTAGCCACATTTGGGTGATTGGTAGGATTGAAGGTCATCCCAAATGCTATCTTTCCATATCTATGGTCCTCTTGAGCTCTTTTGGCATAAAGGTGTCAACTGTATGGTCTTAAGAGCTCCATGCATGCATTAAGTCCATTTTATTGCTTCTTTTGATCATTTGAGCCTCTTCCATGCATACTTGAGAGTAAGGTTGGAATCTTTACGAGTGTGAGTAGACTTAAGGACAAGATCTATTATGGAGCTTTGTCTTAATGAATAAGTGCTTACTGATTAAGCCTTAACCTTCTAAGCTAAGGGTTTGGGTTCTTTACCCATTAGTATGGTTCTTAAGGGTAAAGTTAAAAACTTTACCCTTCTATTCGATATTTTAGTCTAGATCTGAGTGGTGGACCTCTTAGTTTCGAGAATGTTGACTTATTGGATTAAGAGGTGTGTTTCCTGAAGAACTCGACGAGTTCATAGTTGAACTCGCCGAATTGGAACGACTTTCCCGATTTTGCTGGCTAAAGGGGGAAACTCGACGAGTTCATGGGTGAACTCGGCGAGTTGGACCGATTTTTCGCGATTCTGGTGATTAATGAGGAAACTCGACGAGTTGAGTCAACTCGGAACGTTGACTTTGACTTTGACTTTGACCAAGTTTGACCTTGTGGGGGTTTTTGAAATATTGATCGGTATCTAAGGGATTGTTACTATTTAAGGGTTGAGTAGAGCTGATTTTCGAGGCCGGGATTTATCCAATTATGTTTATGCATTCGAGGTGAGTTTCCTTACCAGGTTTAGCGGGTCGAAGGCACCAAGGGCGGCCCATGTTTAGATTATGTTGTTAGTATGCTAGTTGTCTCTGTGACTCTTGCATGTGATGTGTTTATATGTTTTCCGAGTCAAGGCCCAATGTCGGGCGGGGCCCGATGGATGTTTACATGTGTATGTGTTTATTTTGATATATGTTATTATATGTTGGGCGGAGCCCGTTTTACCGAGCTCAACTCGATGTCGGATGGGGTCCGAAGCCGGGCGGGGCCCGATGATGGGCAGGGCCCACTATTTGTTTATTGTATGATTGGTATGTGGTATTTTAGGAGAACTCACTAAGCTTTGTGCTAACGGTTTTCAGTTTATGTTTCAGGTACTTCTGGCTCCAAAGGGAAGAGCTCGGAATGACTGTATCGGACACACCATTGGATTCTGTACTAGCTGTTTTACTCTGACTTTATGACAATTAATACATTGATTTTTATTTGAAATGGTTAGATGTTATTAGAATCACTATTTTATCTATTATTAAAAACAAAACTTTTGGGACCATGTTTGGGAGTTACATCTTTTGATGTGTTTCTTTTGAGTTTATTTACAGATTGTCACGCCCCTAACAGGCAGCGGAAACGTCAGGCGGTGAGACGACATCATGGATCACAGTAATAAGCATACATTGGACATACAACAATACAACAATAGAATAAATTCTTTTATTCATTAAAAGAGTATATTATAATATCCCCTAGTATAGGGTACAATGTAACGCCTACAAATTCGGGTTAGTCAATTTAGAGACAATGAGCGTCAAAAACGAATTTTTGATAGAAGATTATTTAGAATGAATAATTGTAACATCCTGTTTCAGATCGTCCGTGATTAGGGTTCGTGGGCTGCAACCTGGGCATGAGGAAGCCTCGGGGTTGCGACAAGTTGCTAGGAGCGTAGGGCATCTCGTCACCTTTTCGTGGATATGAGGTTTATTGGAAACGTAGTTATTGTTGGGTTTTGAGCATTCTAACACTCCTAAGTGTACATGCAACCCTAAATACCTTGGATCTATGTTTTCTCTATTATACATGCAAATATGAACTTTCCAAGGTATTACCCTATCTAGCATACAATACTTGATGCTTGGGTAATCAAATGGATAGAATACATACCTTTGTTTGATGTAGCTTGTCTTCATGAAGCTTGAGTGCCTAGTGCCCCAAGTGTGACACCTCAAATGGTTCGCACAACACCAAATGCACATGGAATGACTTGAGAGAAAAAGAAACACTTCTTGAAATCGTCAAGCCCTCATATTCACACACTAGTTCACGATTTCTTGAGCCATGGGATTCTTTTATATGGTGGCTATTAGGGTTACACCATGTAACTCATAACTTTACCCATTCCTTATGCTCCATGGATGTTAACCTCCATGGAGTATCCATGGGTCACCCCATGGACTTAGTCCAACATAAGGAATCTTGGATCACAAGCCCACATATATAAGAATGAATGAGTTACACAATCAACCCATATATTTAATTAGTCTCCTTTTGATCATTTAATTAATTCCAAATTAATTCTTGATCAATACTAATTAAATAACCTTATTAATATATTAGAACTTATAATATATTAACAAACCTTAAGTGTTATTTCTCTCATTATAGTCTATCCAAATGCATGATGTCATGCAACCCAAATGGACCATTCCGGGTCGGGTCAAGTCTTACCAATTATAGTTATGGACTTATACATTAATCCAATAGTTATATCGACGAAGCTATGGAAGTTTGAAGTTTTGGGCAGGATAAGTCCCTATATTTTGAAAGGTGGCAGTTGAGTATGTTGGGCATACGTGTGTGTATGTTTAGCATACTCATGTGCGTGACTTTTAAGCGGAGCCACCTAGTACGCTGGGCATACCAGAGGGTACGTTAGGCATGCCAGAGGGTATGTTGGGCGTACTAGGCACAAAATGAAAAACCCTAGTTGAGGGGTGCCCTATATAAATAATGAGATGGCCTCATTCCTGACCACCATCCTCAGATTGCAAACCCTCTTAAACCTTAAACCTTCGTTCATAGAGCTTGTGGGTGCATTTAAGAGCCTTTGAATGTTTTTGTGTGTTCTTGGAGTGGAGAAGAAGCTTTAGAGAAGAAGGAGTGAGATTCCAGGCCCTTGGATCTAAGCATATCTATGTTGGGGGCTTCATACAGAGGTATAAAGCTTCAATCTTTCTCACTCTTTTGATTTGTGCATCTTAGTAGAGTATTTTAGGGTTCTGTCCCAAAAGTTGGAGACTTTATGAGATATTGAGCTCCAGAGACTATGATCAAAGTGTGTTCAGGGGTGTAGTGTCATAAAAATCAAGACTTGGACGTTGGAATCAAGCCATGCATGAGATATGAGCATTTTGTGATAGAAGAGTGAGAATTTTGTGTGTTGGTGGACTTATTAGCCATGCAAAGGCTTAAAGTCACTGACTTTATGGAGTAAGAGCTATTAGGCAGTCCAGATTTGTGATATGAGCCAAGGTCTTAACTGATTAAGACCAAATGAATCAAAAGAGTGAAATTGGAATGTAGGTTGAGCGTAATCCCAGTACGCCCCGCGTACTGACCAAGTGTCCCCGATGGCCAATCTAGATTGATGAGTACGTTGAGCGTACCAAGGGAGGTACACCCCGCGTAACCTCGCTGTGGACTTTTGGGCTAAGTCTCATTTTAGGCCTTGAGTGTTGGGCTAGTTGGAATAAAGTTTTGGACCAGAGGAATATATATATATATATATATATATATATATGTGTGTGTGCGTGTGTGTGTGTGTGCTTTGGGCCCTTAAGTTGGGCTTGCCATTTAGATTTGAGAGTTGGGCCTCGATAGAGCCCATTTATTATTGGGCCTTGGTGGGCCCAATGGGGTTTAGATTATTGATGGTGTTGTTAGTGGACTACCTTTAGACCTAATGAGTGAGAGTTTGGACATAGTTCCTAATTGGGTTAATTATGGGTTTGGCTCAGAGATAGAGGCTGGTGCGCAGCAACAACGTTTATAGGGGTTGTTCATCATCCAAGGTGAGTCTTCTCACTATACTTTACCTAGAGTGGTAATTCTGGTGTGACCGGAGGGTCTTGTGTGTTTATATTGAGTACTGTGATATCCTGCTTTATGTCTATGTGATTTATGTTGTGTATAATTCTGAGCTTACTGAGTTAGAACCGGAGGGTCCCACTGAGACACATTAGTAGGAGGGTCTTATTGAGTTATAGCCATGAGTGGCTATTGAGATATATGTGGTATTTGGGGGAACTCACTAGGCTTCGTGCTTACCGTCTTATGTGATATGTGTTTTAGGTTTTTCTCAGGATTGCAGGAAGGCATCGGCTTGATTGTACACACTAGAGAAAGGGTTATGTATTGAGGATCATGGATTATTAATCAAACAATTATGGAGTTGCGTTTTGTAAATTAAATAAACGAGATTTTTGTGAAATGTGTTATGAGAATTATGTGATTTCAAATGAAAATTTTGTTTGGAAATTTACGATGTTACAAGTTGGTATCAGAGCCTTGGTTTAAGGGATTCGGATGCACCTTCGGTTATATCTGGACTCAAACTAAGGATTTGAGAAAAAATTTCAAAAGAAATTATTTTTCTAAAACGAGCAAGAGTTTCTAAGAGAAAAACGAGAAGGAGTAGTGTGTACAATCAGCCAGAGCCCGAACGGTGATTTCCCAAAATACCCTTACTTATTTGTGTTATGAGTTATTATTGAGATATTAGTGATGCATGCTAGAAGATAGGCTAGGTATTTCATATTATAGGGTTAGAGTTACCTGATCTGTGATGCCTAAGCCTAGGAATTTTGCTATCTGTGATGTGCTTTGAGTATGTGCGGAGTAAGAGTATCCAGTAGGAATCTTTTAGAGAGAAATTTGAGTAGAGGAGTAATCTAGGAGAGATACCTAGATGAGCATTGGAGGAGCCTACTGAGGGAGTAGTTAGATACCCACGGGGGGTAGGGTTGCTTGAGTTCAGCGATACCTTTTGAGTGTGAGTAGAGCAAGTGGATTTGTAACCTAGAGTGGTTTTACGTGTTGGTGGAGATTATTCGATGCCTGAATGCTGCTTGCTTCGTGATTTGTGGAACTCTTGATGATGGGAGTCAGCTACTAAGTGAATATGATGATATTCAGGAGGTAGATGGTTGGCATCATAAGGTGTTCTTCAGCAACTGATGACAGAGAAGTGAGAGAACCTAGGAAGAGCCTAGGGAGTGACCATAGTCAGATGAGTACCCTGATAGAGGAGATTATTCACCGGGGAGCGACCAGGTTTTACGGGATTGGTGATCGAGAAGGTTGAGCAGCTACTTAGGAAATATGGGACGATCCTTCTGGAAGGTATGGGTAGATGTGGCAGGTAGTATGGGCCCATACTACTGAAAGCAGAGGACCCGTACTCGAAACAAGGAGAATTTTAGAGGTTCTAAGTAGCAGATGGAGAGGTGAGAACATGGTTCGAGTACCATGGTTCGTAGCAGATTGAGAGGTGATCATATGGTTCGATTACCATGATTTGTGGCGGCTAGTGCTTCTGGTTTTATCAGTTATCCTATTGTGATTGATTAGACTGAGATCAGATATGATAGAGTGTGGGGCCAGAGGGCCATGTTGAGCGAGTTTCAATGGAGCATACCTTGAGAGGGAGATCGAGATAGATTCCGAGAGATTTTATTGGTGAGATGCCAGCTGGAGTCGCAAGACTTAGGGATGAGTAGAGATGATGCTTATTGGAGGATCGTGGTCTGAGTTGAGCAATCGACCGATAGACAAAACTTCACCTTCTATGACAAGAGTTGTGTTGTCCCCGTATCCTGGGAGAAGCAAAAGAGATAACGAGCTTTCGGTTTCAAAGTTTGGAGGTAAACCTCGTGGGGTAGCATAGGGTTGCAACCTTTTTCACTAGAGTATTTGGGTAGTATGTTTGTTGCGAGGTATTTTTATACCATGAGAGAGTCATTAGTGGGACTAAGATGGAAGAAAAAAAGGAGGTGCCTTATTGAGGGAGGCATAATTTTAGCAGCAGTTCCAGGTGATCAAGATGAGTATATCGGGCTAGTGGCCCTCATTGTCTACATTGTAGGCCTGGCAATCGTGTCGTGTTCAGGTTGGCGTGTCGCGGGTTTGCGGGTTGGCGGGTCAAAATATGCCAACCCAAACACAACCCATTTAAATATACAGGTCACGGGTTGGCGGGTTTGGAACATAAATCCATATATGACCCGCCAACCCATTTATTTATACAGGTTTACATGTTGGCGGGTTCGTGGGTCAGATTTTGGTGCATGGGTCCGAATTTTAGACATTTAGGTCTTAAACATCCAAATGAAAATTAAAAACAGTCATAGAAACATGTTACAGACTTAGCCTTATAGGTCACGACTTACGACCTTAGACCATCCACCACGAGTCAAAATGTCAAAATAGTCAAATGGTCTATGAATCAATGGTATATATTATATAATACTTATTAAATATTAATACTTGATACATAAATACATTTAAAAATAAAATAATTTTTTTATTAAGAATATAAACGGGTTGGTGGGTCAACCCGTTTATTTTTTGAGAAGCCCATATATGACCCGTTTAATAAACGTGTTGGCGGGTTAACGGGTTGAAAAACTCAACCCAAACCCATTTATTTCGTGTCGTGTTGCGGGTCGTGTCGCGGGTCGTGTCGCGTGTCGTGTCGAGAATTGTCATCCCTACTACATTGTGTATCAACTGTGCGAGTGAGGTCTCTTGCTTTTATGATGATTCCCGTGATGGGAGGCTGGTCGAGGATTCAGAGACAAGGTACGTGATAGTGCATTATTTCCAGACCGAGAGTCAGGACTAATTCGGAACAGTTGGGGTATCCGATGGTATATCGGTCTGAGGTTTCGAGATGACTTAAGGCAGTCACGTTGGGAGGATTCTGAGATTTCTTGTCTGAGTTATGGGATATTTGGGGTTGCTTGGTTTCCATCGGGAAGATCATTAAGTGATTATGTGGTATGTTCCAAGAGTCAAGTGTGATATACCTAGTGAAACAATTTATGGAGTAGATTGTTGGTATGCCAATTGGTGATGGTTCGAACCCTAAGTGGGGGAGAACTGGGTATTCTATTGAGAGGATCAGCGATCTGTTCAAGTGCGGTTAGAGAATTGGTTATGGAGATCTATAAGGCGGACACAAGAAACCTGGGTTATTGGTGGATGAGGCTAGGTGCAAGGCGAGATGATGTATGTGTATGTGCTTAAGAAACAATGAGTGAATCCACGACAGGTGGCCTTTGGTTAGAGAATTTAGTGTGACCAGGGATTTTTCGGGTTTGCAAAGGTTGAGTTCGAGGCGGTTGGGTCGCTGAGTTCAGGGTGCAATAGCTGAGATTTACGGGTATAGGTATAGATTGTGACCTATACTCCAAGAGGGGCAGAAGTTGATTTGTCAACCAATTTCAAAGTCGGTATGAGTCGTTTCATATGGGTGGTGATCAGTTGAGGGTGGAGCTTTGGATTTTCGTCAACGTGTTTTCAGACGTTGATGATTCCCCCATGTTTCAATTTGTCAGATGAGAATATTTCGAGGTTTCGAGTTGCGTGAGTGGAAGATCAGTGGTTGAGGCAAGACATCGTGAGATGCTGTGACGGTTTACCGAGGTACCCGAGTGATTTTTGTTCCAGTAAGAACCCATCAGTTAATTATCGTCAAAGTGGAACTGTTTAAGGGTGTATATATGTTGGGACTAGTGCCTTGCCTACGAAAACTTACATCAGGAGTGGTGGTGCATAAGTTGGATGGGTGTAAGCACCTATCTATGTTGAGCTACGGAGCATGAGTTGGTGAACTCGGTGTAGTGATGACTTGACGATGAGATTATGGGATAATAAGAGAGCAAGTGGATCCGAATGGGAGTAATCGCTTGGGATTATCAGGAGAAACCATGGAGTGAGCCCATGGTGAGTCAGTGAGCAAGAGAAGGTTGTAAGACTACGGGCAGCCGTAGCAACCATGACTCAGTGGGAGAGAGTGTCGTGATACTACGGGGAGCCGTAGTATTCACTGGATAGCGGGAGAGTGATGTGATACTGCGTGGAGTCGTAGTATTCGCTATTCAGTAAGAGAGTATCGTGATATTGCGGGGAACCGTAGTGCTCACTATTCAGCGAGAAGGTGTCGTGATACTGTGGGGAGCCGTAGTATTCACTGGATAGCGGGAGAGTGATGTGATACTGCGGGGAACCGTGGTACTCACTATTCAGCGAGAGAGTGTCATGATACTGCGGGAAGCCGTAGTATTCACTAGTTAGCAAGATAGTGTTGTGATACTGCGGGGAGCCGTAGCTTTCACGAGGCAGTGAGAAGGTTGAAGGGTTTTTAGCATTCTAACACTCCTATGGTGTACATGCAACCCTAGAAACCTTGCATCTATGTTTTCTCTAATATTCATGCAAATTTGATTTTTCCAAGGTTCTCATCCTAACTAGCATGGCATGGGGTACTTGTAATATAAAAACTAGTAGAATGACATACCTTTCTTGTAGCTTGGATTCCTTAAGACCTTGTGAGCCTAGCACCCCAAGTGTGATGCCTCAAATGTTTCACACAACACCACAACTCTTGGAATAACTTGAGAGAAGAACAATTTCACTCAAAATCAGTTAGCCCTCCTTGTTCTTGTCTTAGTGGCTGGTTTTGCTTACCATAAGGTTCTTTATATAGTGTGTCACATGTAGGGTTACACCATGTAAACCCTAATATGCATGGCTTTTCATTTCCTCCATGATCCGAGGGTTTTAATCTCCATGGAGCATCCATGGAGCACCCAATGGGTCCTAGCCGAATCTAGTGAATCATGGACCATAAGCCCACTATATAAGAATGAACGATTTACAAATCAATCCCCATATATTTAATTAGTCTCCTTTTGATCACAAAATTAATTCCAAATTAATTCTTGATCAATACTAATTAAATAATATGATTTCATATTAATATATTAGAACTTATAATATATTAACAGACGGTAAGTGTCCTTTTCTCATTTTTTCTATCTAATTGTTGAGATGCCATGCAACCCAAATGGACCATGCCAAGCCGGGTCAAGTACATACTAAATATTGTTATGGACTTAGACACCTTATCCAACAGTCTCCCACTTGGATAAGTATAATAACTATAGTTATAGGTATGACTTCAGGATCCGACCAACAATCGTAGCTCTTTCAAAGTCTCGTGGAACTAAGATAACGATGTGCCATTTAAGATAACTGATCATATAATCCTCTGTTCTAGATATCAGTCGGACAAATACATGGAATAATGTCGTACTTATTATCCAGCAGTTTGTTTCCCGATTTCCGATTTGTTTGACATAGAACTAAACTGACCACGTCAATTTGATTCTGACCGGGCCTGACACATAGGTCAAAACAAAATCATCGAGGGGCCCAGATATCGCTTTTAATCCTCCAAGGACTAGAAGGAATAGATAAACTTCGACTCATATGCTTGTACTAACTACTTGTTGAATCATACACAAAAGCACGTTTTATAACATCGATTTACCGATACGTTTTTGTATAATCAATGCACAACCAACTCATAATCAACAACTCATATCTCTAGGTTTGAAGACTTATATGATATTACCGTCTCACGATCACTCGAGATAAATTCCATGAAGTGATACAAGTGAGCGTGGGTTGAATCCAATACTCAGAACTTATGAGCACTCATGCATGTTGTAGCAACTTTTGCTATGTCTAACATCTTTAGAAATCTACAAGCCCAATTCATGACAGTCTTGATTCGTACCTACTTCCAACATATGAGTGACTATGGAGAGTTTGAATAAATAAATCATTCTGGAAGTCAAAACATGCAAAATTGAAACAATAGTAAATAATTGACACAAGATAACAACACCTTACTTATAAATTAACAAAAACTTTTATTTAACCATCAAATGTCAATTTACATTTTACAAGTTTTAGAAATAGCCATCTAATCTGTAAAACTAATATCATCCTTCAGCCCGATGCGCCTCGCATGTTGCAATTGCTTAACCCTACACAGTCCCTTCGTGAGGGGATCTGTTGGGTTCTCATCTGATGATACCCTCTTTACCACAAGGAGTCCTTCTATCTGATGTCTAATAAGTGGTATTTTCTGTCGATGTGACTGGATCCACCGTGATCCCTTGGTTCCTTAGCCAAGGCAACTGCGCCCTCATTATCACAGAAAATCTTCATAGGCTCCTTAATAGTTGGTACAACTCCAAGGTATCCAATGAAGTTCTTTAGCCAAATAGCCTCCTTTTCCGCCTCACTTGTTGTTATGTACTCTGATTCGCAAGTTGAATCAACTACTGTTTCCTGCTTGGAACTTTTCCAAGTAATTGCTCCTCTATTTAGGGTGAAGACCCAGCCCGACTGAGAGCGGAAATTATCCCTATCCGTCTGGAAGCTAGCATCACTATACCCCACTACTCCCAAGTCATCACTTCCACCAAGGGTAAGGACCCAGTCCCTAGTCCTATGTAGGTACTTAAGAATATTTTTCACCGCATTCCAGTGAGCCTTGACCGGATTCCCTTGATATCTGCTAACCATGCTCAAAGCAAAGCCACATCAGGGCGAGTACAAGTCATAGCATATATGATCTAGCCTACAGCGGAAGCATACGGTACTCGACTTATCTCATCTATCTCTGCCTCTGTACTCGGGCTCTGAGTCTTACTCGGTTTGGCGTTACTCTGGATTGGTAAGTGACCTTTCTTGGAATTCTGCATGCTGAACCTTTTCAACACCTTATCCAAGTAGGTACTTTGACTAAGTCCAATTAGTCTCTTACTCCTGTCTCTCAATATCCTTATCCCCAGGATGTAGGCAGCTTCTCCAAGGTCCTTTATAGCGAAACACTTCCCAAGCCAGGACTTAACCTCCTGCAAAGTTGGGGTGTCATTTCCCATGAGTAGTATGTCATCCACATACAGTACCAAAAAACTAACTATACTCCCACTAGCCTTAACATATACACAGGACTCATCTTCGCTCCTCGAAAAACCAAACTCTTTGACTTTCTCATCGAAACAAAGATTCCATCTGCGAGATGCTTATTTCAATCCATAGATGGATTTCTCAAGCTTACACACTCTACTAGGGTGTTTTGCATCAAAAAAATCCTCTGTCTGACTCATGTAATCATCCTCAGCCAACTTTCCATTAAGGAAAGAGGTTTTGACATCCATTTGCCATATTTCACAATCATGAAATGCAACTATCGCTAGCATAACCCTAATATACTTAATCTTCGCTACTTGTGAGAATGTATCATCGTAGTCAACTCCCGGAGTTTGAGTAAAGCCCTTTGCAACCAGTCACGCTTTATAAGTGTATACATTCCCATCCATGTCGATCTTCTTCTTGAAGATCCATTTGTACCCGACCGTCTTACGACCAGGTACATTGTCAACCAAGTTCCAAACTTGATTGTAATACATGGACTGAATCTCGCTTTCCATGGCCTCTTTCAATTTGGCGGACTCAGGGCCTGCCATGGCTTCCTTAAAGTTGTTAGGCTCATCCAAATTTACCACTATACTATCACTGATAAATGCATCACCTTCCGCAGTAATATGAAAACCATATTAATGCTCAGGTGGATTCCTAACTCTTGTGGAACGCCTCAGAGGTACGGACTCTTAAACAAGAGTTTCCTCCTCAGGTTGATTGCTAGGGATTAAGGTTCCTTCACCACTTGACTCCTAAAGCTCTTCAAGGTCAATTTGCCTCCCACTGTTTCCTTGGCTTATAAATTCTCTCTTGCAAAAGACCCCTCTCCTTGCCACAAAGACCACATTCTCACTGGGTCTCTAGAAGAGGTAACCAAAGGATTTCTGTGGGTAGCCAATGAAAATACATCGCTCACTACGAGGTTTGAGCTTGTCCTGAGTCTCACGTCTCACGAAAGCCTCACAACCCCAAATCTTGATGTGGTCTAAATTGGGAACCTTCCCAGTCCACATCTCGTGAGGTGTTTTGGCAACCTTCTTGGTAGGGACTAGATTAAGGATATGGGTGGCAGTCTCTAAGGCATACCCCCAAAACGAGATTGGTAACAAAGCTCGACTCATCATGGAACAAACCATGTCTAACTAGGTTCGATTGTGCCTCTCAGCCACACCATTAAGATGTGGTGTTCTAGGAGGTGTCAATTGTGAAACAATTCCACATTCCTTAAGATAGTCAAGGAACTCTGTACTAAGATACTCTCCTCCTCGATCAGATCGAAACATCTTAATGTTCCTACCCAACTAATTCTCCACTTCCTGTTTAAACTCTTTGAACTTTTCAAAGGTTTCTGACTTATGCTTAATTAAGTAGACATAATAATATCAACTGTAATCATCAGTAAAAGTCACATAGAAGCGGTTAGCATCCCACGTGGCGTTTATGAATGGTCCACACACATCCGTGTGTATGAGGTCCAACAAACCTTTTGTTGGATTAGTGTCTAATTCCATAACTATTTTGGTATTTACTTGACCCGATTGTGAGCATGGTCCTTTTGGGTTGCCTTCACACTGGTGACTAGATAAGATGATTATTGAGGAGAGAGGCTGGTTTATTGTAAGAATAATAAATTAGGGTATAAATATGATTTGTTAACATATTATATGAATAATATATTAATTTGGAATCATATTATTAATTAGTATTTAATCAGAAATTAATTAGGAATTAATTTCGGGATTAAAAGAATTAATTAAAAGTACAAGGGCTGTTTTGTAATTATTTGATAGTTGAGAATTTGGGCTATTGGATCACCTTTATTAAGGCTTGAAAGAAAATCCTAGAAGGATCTAGGAGTTTTCGTCCAAGGGCTTATGGAATGGAGTCCATGGACTTGCTTCGGCCCTAAGCTAAGGGATTAGGGTTTCCACCTTGAAACCCTAGCTAGCCTCAAGTATAAATAGCACCCTAAGGCACTAGAATTCGACCAATCCTTGAAAAAACCCTACTAGGGCCGAATTTTGTATCTTAGTACCTTCCTCCTCTCTCTCATATTCATCCTCTCACTCAAAGCGTGTTTGTGAGCCATTAGAGGTACTACACTTGTGGTACTTGCTTTCAAGAGCTAAGGAAATTCAAGGAACTAGTTGTTATTGCTATATAACAACAAAAGGTTTGTATTCTATTCTCCTTTGTGGATTTCAAAAATCATAGGAGTATCCCAGGTTTCTTTTTGTGTTCATAAAGTTGTATGTCTAATAGTGAGAACATAGATCCAATTAAGGTTGAATGCACATATAGGATTGTTTGTATAAAGCCCATCAGTGGTATTAGAGCCATTAGTTTTTGTTTTCAATTAGATTTGATACAAATGTATGAATATGAAAATTAGGGTTTATGGCTAATAAACCCTGGAGGCTTGATTTTCGAAATTAGGGTTTCTAAACCCTAGATTTCGAAATTTTTGGTAGGGTTTCCTAAACCTTTTTCTTTGGCCCCAAGATTTCGATTTTAGGGTTGTCTAACCCTAGAATTTCAAATTTTGCCTTGTCCCCTAAATAGGATTCCCAAATTTTAGGGATTTGGATAATGTCATATCTTGTTATTATCCTTGATTCCTTAAATAGATAATTAATGATCTTATGAATTATCCCATATCATAAATTTTCAAATCTTAGGGGATATAGGATTAGATTAAATTAATTGTTTAATTTAATAGATAATCCTACAAGATTTGATAATTCAAATTAATTGTTTAATTTTGGATAATTATTAAATCAATGTTTTAATATTTCAAATTTTAAAATTTAAGGGTTTAATTTTTCGAAAATTTTAAATAAAATTAAAGCCTAATTGTTTTGAAAAGTTTCAAAACTTGCCCTCAAGTTTTGGAATTAAAATTTTTTGATTAAAAGGTTTAATTTTGAAAGTCTAAATTCTAAAACCCCTAGTTTTGAAAAGTTCAAATTACACCCTTATGGTTTTGTTAAGGTAATTTAAAGTATAATTCAAAGAGAGTTAATAAATCCATAATCATATGGTTTATATTTAATCAAATTAAAAGTGTAATTTATTAAATTAAACCACCTAGTATTTAAAAGAGTAAAATACACCCTTATACTATATATAACATTAAAAGTATAATATTATATATGTATAACTTAAACTGCTAGTCTTACCGTAAGTAGGCCTCATTCACGAAACTGATCTATAAGGGGGGGGGGGGGGTATAAAGCTATGGCCTATAAAATGTCCGTTTAATGGGTGTCCACTCTCACCCACCGCTTCCTTGATTGGTGGATGGTTGTTAGCCGAACGGGTAGGATAGGGCAAACCCTTTCCATTAAAAGTATAATGTAGTATAAAGTAACTAAATGTTTTTACAAAGTTCCCAATCTTAGTTACTTTAGGCAAAAGTGAATTGATGCAGTTCCATGAAATTACACTTTGTAACCTTGCGAAGACGTTAGTGGAGCGTCTGTGGTTAAGCGGCACACTAATTGGTTCTAAGCAAAGGTACCAAAGGGTGACTCAATGTTTGTCATATTTCGGTGGAGCGTGTGTGGTTAACCGATACATCGAAGGCTGTAACATTGGGGGCACCATGTATATTTGCATGGTTATTGACACCTTGTTTTGTGATCCTCGGTATCCCAGTCACAAATCGAGGGGCGTATCGAGATTTAAACATGCCATTGAAGAGTTCAATGAATCTCAAAGGATCTAGGAGTTTTTCAATACATTTAAAACCTAATCTCTTTTTCGTTTTTCATGGTGGAAAGCTAGTGAATCATCATTCACTTACCTTCAAATGTTCTGCAATTTGGGTTACAACATCCTTCTCCCAATTCGTGGAGTATTGTGTTGGGTCCTAGCCTTAATATCTCATTTGGGTGATTTATTAAGGACTCAATCAACTAACTTGATTTTTCTCCCGTTTTGTAGATGTCTGAGTCTAACCATGGTCTTCCCGAATCCCAAGGAAAAGGTTTTCCTGCTCAAAGTGAAAGTCTGTTACACAATGAAGGTGAAAGATCGATCCTTGCATTGTGGACTAGCTTGGTTTCACTTTCTCCTATTGTTCTCCTAAACCCACAAGACCAAAGAATTGAAAGGTTCAAAATCACTCAAGCCCTGTTGGCAATGAAACATGACGATGGAAAATCCGCGTGTGCTCACGTCCTAAGGATGAAATCACACATCAATAGGTTGATAATGTTGGGTGCGACTTTCCCAAAGGAGTTGGCTATAGACTGGGTTCTTAAGTCACTCCCTGAATCATATAATAAGTTCAAAAGAGAGTATTATATGATGGATCTTGATGCCAGGGGCGGAACTATGAAGGGGGCAGGGGGGCCATGGCCCCCCTAGTTTTTTAACTTATAATATCTAAATTATATATAAGATTTGGTTTCATATTTCTAATATTTTTCAGCCTCCAGTTTAATTATACAAATATACACTTCAAGAAAACTATTTTTTTCATTACGCAAACCTAAACACAAAATTGATATTGTTAACAAAAAACAGAAATTTGCTGAAAAAAATCAAAACTATTCCTATAAAATTAGAATATCGTAAGATTTGGAAAGTAAAAGTCTATATAATAAAACCAAATCTTTCAGAAACAACAAACCCTAAACTAATAAGGTAAAAAAAATACCGCGACTCACCGTAAGAAAAAAACTTATCGGCGAAAACTAAAGAATACGACGATCTATGTTTCTCCAGTCTCTTGTGCCGTTCGTCGTTAGACGGTGCTTCCTCTACATCGTTTCCAGCTTCAACAAGAGTTCGCCGGTGCTTGCTCTACACGGCTACGCAAGACTTGGCGAACCTTTTTGCTATTTATCTCTCCAAAGTCTCAGTCGCCGGAGTTGAATCTTGTACGTGTTCTTTTCTTTCTCACTTTTAATTATTTCTCCCACTAAAATACTATTATATTTAAAAGTTGAAAGAAATATAAAGGGGTAGGGCATAGCTAGTGCAAGGTGAAATAAACTGTAAAAGCCTATAATATCTTTTTATATTATTTAATATTTATTATTTTGCCAATTCATAGATGACTATTTTTTTACACAAAGAATAAGAATGTTAATAACATACATACATTATGTAGAAATTAAGAGAGTTGCTTTTGTTATAGATGTATATGTTACATGTTAACTTTTTTTATATTTATCAATTAGTTAATTTTGTATTATTTATAAGATTATTGTATGCTAAAATTTTAATTATTTTACTTGTATTAGGTGTTGGTATGAGTTCATTTGAATGAAATATTTTAATCCGCAAATATGCTAGACCAATTAATCACCTTTAATTTGGCTACATCCCTTATTGATTCTCTAATATGAGTAGCTAAATCATATATTCAATCCAAATATCTATAATATATTGTTGCAAAATCTGGTTATATTACCAATCTTAATCACATTGTATAACCCGTTTTCAATAATTTTTGTTTCGGCCCCCCTAGTTCAAATGTCCGTGTTCCGCCCCTGCTTGACGCGACCCTCATTGACATAACTTACATGCTTATTTCTATTGAATCATAAATGATTTGGCAAAGTAATGGAGCATATTTGTATGGTAATTCAACCAACCATGCTTCTGTGGACATTCCAGAATAATCCACCTGTTTCTGCTGCCAAGAGAAGGGGCATTGGATACGAAGCTGCCCAGAGGACCTAAAGAATCTAAGAGATGGGAGAGTCAAGAAGTATGGCTCTACTTCAGGTAAAAATCCACTATCTAACTCCATTAAGTTCTTATTCATTCATTCTTAATACATAATGTGATAAGATTACATTTGAATGTTTTTCAGGATCAAAGAAAATAGAGGAAGCTTGATGGAAGAGCAAGATGAGTGTGATCACGAAGAAATGAATTACGATCGCATGGATTCAAAGATCAGATTTTGAGCTTAGGAAGTTATGATAGAATTGTTAGGAATATTTGATTACATAGTTTTTCTGTTGATTTTGCATTGTAAGGACATGTTTTCCGCTGCTATTATGAACAAAATAAAATTTTGATTTGTCTTATTTATATATATCCTTGCAATGAAATCGTTGTGAAAAATTGATGTTTGTGTATTTCTATAAATGGATGTGATTCTTAGTAATGCTTTAAAATAAAGAACATTATTATAAAAAACATTAATACCACCACATTCATTATCAAATGAAAAAGTAAATCCTTGTTTGTACAAATCATGAAAAGAAATAATATTTCTCTCCATTTCGGACGAGTAACAACATTTATTCAAATCTAACACTAACCCACTATTTAGCAACAAAGAATAAACTCCAATCTTGGTGATAGGTGAAGCTTTCCTATTCCCCTTGATCAAGTTTATCTTTCCGTGCTTCACATCCTCACTTCTTCTTAGGCCGTACAAATCAAAACATATATGAATACCACAACCTGTATCAAGGACCCAAGAATTAGTATGTGGTGAGTTATTAGACAATATAGTGTAAATACCTGTATGGATAGGTTTGACCTTCCCATCCTTAACATATTGTAGGTACTTGGGGCAATTTCGTTTCCAGTGCCCCTTTTCCTGACAATAGAAGCATTGAGCTTCCTTTGGATTGGAAGAAGGAGTGACAGAACCACCTTTAGTTCCATTTGAAGAGGAGCCATCAAGAGACTTTCCCTTGGTACCTTTCGAAGGGGTCTTCTTCTTCTTCCCTCTACTTTGCCCGATTGCCAGAACAGGGGCGATGTTAGGAGTAGGAGTAGCAACAACCGATTTACCTTTGAGACCACTTTCGGCGGTCTTCAAAAGTCCTTGAAGCTTGCTGAGTGTGACCTCCTCCTTGTTCATATGATAGGTCATTCAGAACTGATCATAACAAGTAGGTAAGGAGTGTAGTATGATGTCAATAGCCAACTCCTCGGGGAAGTTCACATTCAACTTCAGCAAATGATCCACAAACCTTTGCATTTTCTACATGTGGCCCGTGATGGACTCACCATCCTTCATTTGGATTGTTATCATGGAAGAGATGATTTCATACATCTCTTGACGAGCACTCTGATGTTAGTGGTCCATCAAGTCCATGTGCATCTCAAAAGGGTAAAAGTCCTCATAGGATTTATGGAGTTCAACTGTTATTTTAGCCAACATGATACATTCCACTTTGGTAGCATCTCTATCATGTGCCCTAAAGTCAGTGATCTCTTCTGGAGTAGCAGTTGACTCATCAATTTCTTTCAGCTCCTTGTCGAGGACATATTCCTTGTCCTCATACCGCGTGACCATCCTGATGTTCCTGATCCAATCATTAAAGTTTGAACCATCAAATATGACTCTCCTACAAAGGTTCATGAGAGAGAAGGAGCCGATAGGATTTGTGCCATAAGTAGCATTGTTGGAAGACATCTGAAAAGAAGAAAGACAAGTTTAGATTAGATATAGAATCCTTAATAAGACACCCAAATGTAATATTAAGGTTAGGACCCAACACAATACTTTATAACTTGGAAGAGGGATGTCATAATCAAAGCTATAAAATATTTGAAGGTATGTGAATGACGATTCACCAATTTCCACCATGAAAAACGAAATAGGTATTAGGTTTTAATTGGATTGAAACTCCTAGATTCTTTTGAGATTCATTGAATTTTTCAATGACATGTTTAAATCTCGATTGTGCCCTCTCTAGTTTGTGACTGGGATGTCGAGAATCACAAACAAGGTGTGAATAACCATGCAAATTTATTTGGTACCCTTAATCTTTATCACCTAATCAATGTGCCGGTTACCCACACGCGCTCCACCTATCTATGATAAACATTAAGTCACCCTTTGCCACTCTTACTAGTCCATGTTAGTGTATCGGTTACCTATACACGCTCCACCAACGACTTGGTAAGGTACAAAGTGTAATTTCATGGAATAGCACCAAATTCACATTTTCCTAAAGTAACTAAGATTGGGAATTTATAAAAGGTTTAGTTACTTTATATTTATCATTATACTTTTAATGAGAATTATAGTCCTTGTCCTACCCGTTTGGCTAACGACCCTCCACCAGTTAAGGAAGTGGTGGATGAGAGTGGACACCCATTAAGCTGTCATTTTATAGGCAACAACCTTATACCCCTCTTATAGACCGACTTCGTGAATGAGGCCTACTAACGGTAAAAATGACTTGCTCTTATATATATATATATATATATATATATATATATATATATATATATATATATTATTAACTTATAATACTATAAAGTATAAGGGTTGAATTTTAACTTTTAAAACTCTAGGGTTCGGAATTAAAGTTTTCTAAAGTGACTTTACAAATTCCAAAACTTGAGGGCAAGTTTTGAAACTATTCAAAACTTTCAACTTCATAACTTCTGGGTTTAATGGTTTATTAAAATGAAGACTCTTAATTTTATGTAACCTATGGTTCGTTAATGACTCTTTAAATAAATGAGTTTTTGTAATCCATAACTTGAGGACAAATTATGGACTCCATCAATAACATTTAGATCAAGAATTACATCATCAAACAATTTGCAAATAATTCCTATTATCTCACTAAAACTCATAAGCATGAACATTCATATCAACAATTTCAAGAATCATATAAACATATATAAAACTTGAAAATTTGATAATAACCATTGAAAATGGATTAGCAAAATCATTTACACCATCAAAAACATGTTTTATAAGTACAAAACAGTTTAGGGTAATGATTCTAGTCCATTTCTAGCAGCAAAACTCGATATTCTGCATACATGGCCTCCTACTCGCTGAGTGTAAGAACCTACTCGATGAGTAGGATGCATTTTCATTTGGACTCGTTGAGTCCCCCCATGGACTCGACGAGTCCACTAAACAGTGAGCAGAATTTTCGAGTTTTTCAAGCAGTTTGCATCAAGTATAAAGAAAACAAGTCTAGGCTCTGATACCACTGAAGGGTTTTGAGTATTCTAACACTCCTATGGTGTCATGCAACCCTAGAAACCTTGGATCTATGTTTTCTCTAATATTCATGCAAACTTGATTTTTCCAAGGTTCCCATCCTAACTAGCATGGCATGTGGTAATTGTAATACAAAAACTAGTAAAATGACATACCTTTGTTGTAGCTTGGATTCCTTAAGACCTTGTGAGCCTAGCACCCCAAATGTGATGTCTCAAATGTTTCACACAACACCACAACTCTTGGAATAATTTGAGAAAATAGCACTTTCACTCAAAATCGGCTAGCCCTCCTTGTTCTTGTCTTAGTGGCCGATTTTGCTTACCATGAGGTTCTTTATATAGTGTGTCACATGTAGGGTTACACCATGTAAACCCTAATGTGCATGACTTTTCATTTCCTCCATGATCCATGGGTTTTAACCTCCATGAAACACCCAATGGGTCCTAGCCCAATCTAGTGAATCATGGACCATAAGCCCACTATATAAGAATGAATGATTTACAAATCAATCCCCATATAGTTAATTAGTCACCTTTTGATCACAAAATTAATTCCAAATTTATTCTTGATCAATACTAATTAAATAATATGATTTCATATTAATATAATAGAACTTATAATATATTAACAAACGGTAAGTGTCCTTTTCTCATTTTGTCTATCCAATGGTTGAGATGCCATGCAACCTAAATGGTGTTGGATTAGTGTCTAGGTCCATAACTATTTTGGTATGTACTTGACCCGATGGTGCATGGTCCTTTTGGGTTGCCTTCACCAAAGCAACTTGATAGGATGAATTATGGAGAGAAATGATTAAATATGATTTATTAATATATTATGGGAATAATATATTAAAGGAGAAATCATATTGTTTAATTAATATTAGTCAATAATTAATTGGTAATTAGTTTTGTGACTAAAAGAGATTAACTAAACTTAAGGGACTGGAATTGTAATTATAAGATAATTGCAATTTGGGCCATGGATTGCCTTTTATTATAAGGTGGACGAATTCTATGGGGGAAGCCCATATAAAATCGTCCAAGGCCTTAAGGAAAGGGCTCCATGGGTTGCTTAGGGCTTAAGCAACCAAATTAGGGTTTCCTTGTTAGATAACCCTAATTGGCTCCTATATATATGGATCCCTTATGACCAAAAAACGTGGCTAAGACTTCTCTAGGGTTTGTAGACGGTTTTGGGCAGCCTCTAACCTCTCTCCTCTTCATCCTCTTGCTTATGGTGTTTGTGAACCATTAGAGGAGTGACAATTGTGACTCTAGGCCTTCCAAAGTCAATACAAGGAGATTTGGGATTGTTATTGCTATATAACAATCAAGGTAACATCTTAAACCTATTCTTATGTTAATATGATTACTTGTATGCTAGAATTAGGGTTTATAGTCTTGGATAACTTGCATGTACAATAGAGAAACCTAGATCCAAGCATTAGGGTTTATATGAGCACATAGGATGTTCTTAGGACCAAAACCCATCAGTGGTATCAGAGCCTAGACTGGTTTCTATTGTATTGATGCTTGATATGATTGAAAAATTCGATTTTTGTGTTTCTGGAGGCTGAACTCGTCGAGTTTTCTAGATGAACTCGCCGAGTCCATTCCTGACTCGACGAGTCGACTGGTCAGAGTGAGGGAAAACCAGTATTTCTTGTTGTTTTTGCTTAAGGATAGTTACCTTATCATATTAGATCAATATAAATCCGATTTTTTGATATATATGACTATATTCCTGATCTAATTGAAGATACTTATCAATTAATAAAATATTTGTTTCCTTATGTGATAATTGATTAATTATTTTGATTAAATTGATAAATTGTTTTGTAAGAAATCATTAAATAAATCAAATATGGATAATTATGTGATTAAATGTCAATTTAGATTATTTGTTATTTGATCCTTATGTTATGAAATGTTTCATATTTTCCCCTTTAGGTTTTATAGTTTGAATTTGACCTCAAAAGTTTTGTTGTTTTGAAATTTAAATAGTTGAAACCCTAATGTTTTGAAATGTTTCAAAACTTGCTCTCAAGTTTTGGAATTTAAAAGTTGATTAAAAAAGGTTTAATTTAGGAATGTTAAATTCTAAAACCCTAGTATTGTTTTGAAAAGTTCAAATCACACCCTTATGGTTTTATTAATTAATTAAGGTGTATAATTAAAAGAGGTTTAATAAATTCATAAATGTTTAGGTTAACAATTCAATTGAATTAAAAGTATAATTGTTAAATTAAACCACCTAGTATTTTAAAAGTGTAAAATACACCCTATACTATATATATAACATTAAAAGTCTAACATTATATATATGTATGAGTAAAAGTCAGTCTTACCGTTAGTAGGCCTCATTCACGAAGCTGGTCTATAAGGGGTGTTTAAGGAAATTGCCTATAAAACGGCGATTGAATGGGTATCCACTCTTACCCACCGCACTCTTGACTAGTGGAGGGTCGTTAGCCGAACGGGTAGGATAGGACGAAAACCTTCCATTATAAGTATAATGAATTACAAAAGTAACTAAATGTTTTCATAAAATTCCCAATCTTAGTTACTTAGGCAAAAGTGAATTGATGCAATTCCATGAAATTACACTTTGTGCCCTTGCGAAGACGTTAGTGGAGCGTGTGTGGTTTACCGACACACTAAATGGTTCTAAGAAAAGGTAGCGAAGGGTGACTCAATGTTTGTCATAGTTCGGTGGAGCGTGTGTGGTTTACCGGCACATCGAATAGGTGACTGTAACATGTGAGGGCACCATGTAAGTTTGCATGGTTATTCGCACCCGCTTTGTGATCCTCGGCATCCCAGTCACAAACAAGAGGGGCATATCGAGATTTAAACATGCCATTGAAATGTTCAATGAATCTCATTGGATCTAGGAGTTTTCATAGATTTAAAACTTAAATTTTCTTTTTTTTTTTTCATGGTGGAAATTAGTGAATCGTCATTCACTTACCTTCAAATGTTCTGCAATTTGGGTTACGGCATCCCTCTCCCGAGTTGTGGAATATTGTGTTGGGTCCTAGCCTTAGTATCTCATATGGGTGATTTACTAAGGACTCAATCAATCAACTAACTTGAATTCGTTTTCTTCCGTTTTGTAGATGTCAAAGTTTGACAACTATGGTCTTCTCAAATCCCGTGGAACAAGCATTCCACATGAAGATGATATTCCACGATTCGATCGAGGAACAAGAGATCATACTTCACTTCCTCCTCTTCCTCCAATTATTCTCCCTAACCCACAAGTTCAAAGGCTTGAAAAGTTCAAGATCACTCAAGCTCTTTTGGCAAGTAAACATCAAGAAGGAAAGTCGGTGTGTGCACACGTCCTAGGGATGAAGTCACACATTGATAGGTTAAGAATATTGGGATCCGTTGTCTGTGAGGAAATGGTTGTTGATTGGGTTCTTCAGTCACTTCCTAACTCATATAGTGAGTTCGTAAGAGAGTACTATATGATGAACCGCGACATGACCCTTATAGATCTCACCTATATGCTTATTGTTGTTGAATCAGCAATGGTTTGGCACAATAGAAAAGCAAAGTTGATTGGTGAATCTGCCTTCAAGACCTCTATGGATATAGACAATGGCAACGAAAGACATGCTATGATCGAAAAAGTTTGATCATAAGAGAAAGGCAATGTCTGAAGTAGTTCCATGTCCTGTTCCAAAAGAGTCAATTTACTTTTATTACCAATAGACAGGGCATTGGAGACGAAGTTGCCCCATTTACCTAAGAGATCTAAGAGTTGGGAGATTCGAAACGTATGGCTCTAATATAGGTAAAATCCATTAACTAACTCTTTTAAGCTTCTATTCTAGATTCTTAATACATAATGTGACAAGATTACAATTGATGTTTTGTAGGATCGAAGAAAAGAAAGGAAGCTTAAGGGAAGAAGTCAGCAGAATCTAACCGTGAAGGAATGGATTTCGATCGCATTACTTGAAGATTAGATTCTTGAGCTACTACTTAGAGTTAGAATAAGATTGTTAAGAAAGATATATTAGCATAGTTTTTCAATGAATTGCATTGTAAGGACAAATTTTTTCCGCAGTAAAATAAATTTTGATTTTTATATTATTTATTTATCCTTGCAATGGCATGCATGAAAATTGATGTTTGAATGTTTCTATTATTAGCAATAATGGATTTGATTCTTAATTATGTTATTTGTGGAAATGTCGAGAATTTACCGAATAAGGAAAATTTCTCATCGCCCAAATTTCAATTGGACAGAAATTTGGAATCACGCAACTTGGTTGCATGATGAATGAGAAATTTCATATTTGGAAATTAGACTAATTGACAAAGTGTCAAGTGAAGGACTAGGAGATTGAGCACACAAAGTTGCGTGTGAATCAAGTCCACCATAAGAGTAACAATGATATTCGTCATGATTCACTAAAGGTTTAGTAAATATGATTATACTTACAAGATTAAGCATAATTATGAATTAATTGAAAAAGTTTAAATCAATAGCAGAACGAATAACAAGAATCAAATAGGCAGAAAGATAAAAGTTTCTCCATTCTAAGAAGAAGGGAGAGTAGCTTTTATGCTTTATGATAGGTCTTAATGATTAAGAACCATATCTCAATTGATCCTCTAAGTGAGTCTTAGTGCAATTGTATGTCTAAGAAGAGGAATCAAGAATTGAAGAAATGGTTAAAATCAAGAAGTCAATCATACTTCGTTCCAAACAAGTCTTAGAGTTAAGATTGTGACATTGAGTGATAAGTATTAAGAAGGTTTATAACATTCATCAAATGTGGAGAGTTGTGATGTCTTGGATTAGACAAAGATCAACTAGGACCAATTTATGAAGTGTTTTGATAAAAGCTACACTAACTCTTGAATATTTGCTTGTCAAGAAACGTTTATTGACAAGAGAATCCTATATGTCAAGGAGTAAGTGGGAGTCTTAATGGTCTTGAAAGGTTTCAAGAACAAATAAAATAAACCTTATCGATCATCACTAGCACACAAGTTGAGGTTTACAACCGATCGTGTTGACATTATTTTGTTTCTATGCCAATCCAATCGAGTTAATTATGCATGTGAGTCCTATGAGTTCTCATTTTGAACGCATAAAAGGCAAGGCACCTTGATCAATGGAAAGTACATTGATAAGAAAAGGTGAGCTGCTTAACTACTTGGAAGACATGGTGGGCAGCTGTGCTACCATAAGGCAAGAAATCGAGATTAAGAAAGTTCGATCCATATGAGTTTGAATTTGTCGTAAACTTTGGTTTTGACAAATTCACATGGATATGAACAAATACACCGTTTAAATCTAAGTGTCATAAGATTTCCTCCGTCATGAAAATGATTGTGAGGAAATGCTTTCACTAAGAAAGATTTTAAGAAGATAGTAATTGTAAAATTGCATTCTCGAATTCGATTATGGTTACGGTATCCCTTTCCATGATTCGAATTGTGAGGTTTGGCAATTAGTCTTAATTGTTTAGACACACATATGAACTATTTAAGGCAAAGGAGTATAAGAGGCCTTGATAAAAGATTATCAAAGCATTAAGTATTAGAAACATGAATTTTAGAAATTCAATAAGCATTGTTTTTTCTGAAAGTTAAGATGTTTCTGAATACATGTCGAAGCTAGTGGGAGCATAAGTGTTATGTTTTATAATAATCATCATGATAGTAGGAGCATAAATGTTATGATTGTATGATTATTAAGGCACATATTGCAAGTTGGCAATATTAATTATAGAAAACAAGAGTTATACCTTGCAAAGTCGTAAGGGGTGTAAAGTTGTTTTGCTATAATTAAGGGAGAGAATATTATGCTTCATTTCAAATCTAAAGGATTAGGTTGAGAAATGTTAATAAATTTAGTCAAAGGTACGTAGTGTGTTCTTAAAATTTCGATTATGATTATGGCATGCCTCTTCACAATTCGAATTTTGAGAACATAGCAAATAAAACGTTATGCATCGTGTCCCATACGCTTCGGGTATAGGATCGATTGCAAATGCTTTAATGTTTGACCATTCTAAAATTTTCCAAATGTCTAGCGCATTTAGAGGGAAAAGGGACTAGAATCAGTTTGGACTAAAATAATTAAACAACTATCAAAGGACAATCCAAGTTCGACGATGATTGGTCGCTTGTGAGTAGTTGGAAGCATGGTATTGGATGGACCATATCGACATTATTATGAATAGAAAAGATTCTATTAAGAATAAGTTGTCATATGGAAATTATGGAAATGTTTCCATATTGGATGGACCATATCGACGTCATTACAAATAGATAAGATTCTATTAAGAATGAGTTGTCATATGGAAAATATGGAAACGTGTCCATATTGTGAATTGAATATTGAAAAATCTATGTCTAGATTAGAAACTTTTATGCAAAAGGATGTTCAAAGGAATGTACTTTGAGTGAGAGACATCATATCTAAGGAATTGTATTGTAAGGACTTTGTAATATCATTGGCAATAGTCTTTATAACTTCGGTGCAGTGACATTACAAAAGGATCATTGCATAGAATGTTAGAATCTAGCATATTTTATAAGTAACAAGAATTTGATATTCTCACACTTATGAAAAAGGATTTGGAGTTGTGAAATGAGAATGATTGGAAATGTGTTCAATTTGATCTATTTCACAAAAGTAAGAACCATAGGTAAACATTGTGTACATGCTAGGAGCATGGGACAAGTGTAATAATTCAAGTAAGAAGTTGATTACCCGAAACGACAAATAATGAGTAATCGATATGGTGATAAATAAAAGGAGTTTTATTTATACTCAAAGGTTTGAGGCCATATGTGATTAGTATTATTCTTGTGTTTCACTTTGCATGTTTTGACTTCTAGAATAATTGAGTTTATTGAGAATAATCGAATTATTCGAACGGGCCACAGTCGTTCATATGTTGGAAGTAGGTATGAATGAAGACTGTCGTGAATTGGTGTGTGGATTGTCTAAAAGAGTATTAGACATAAGCAAATGTTTGCTGCAACATTCATGAGTGCTTATGAATATGATTTGAGCATTGGATTAAACCCACGCTCACTTGGATCACTCCATGAATTGCATCACGAGTGATTGGTGAGACGATAACATCTTATATTCTTGAAACTGAGATGTGTGAGTTGTATCTTGCAAATCGGTTGCACATTGATAATATGTAAACGTACTAGTAACTTGGTGTTATAAAACATATTGTTGTGTGTGATTTGGTGAGTAAGTGCAAGCAAGCATTGTATCAAATTTTATCCGTTCCTTTTATCCAAAGTAGGATAAAAGTGATATCTTTAGGCCCCTCGATGATTTAGTGATGACAAACGTAAATGCTCGGCTGGGCTAGGGCTAATTTGATTTGCTCAATTAGTCAGTCGTCATAAATCGGGAATCGAGATATAGTACAAAGAGAATGATTTGAAATCATATATCATATGATATCTAGAATGGAGGAATATATGATCCCTTATCTAAGGACACACGTATCTGATAGGATCACAGTTGACAGCGGCTTTGGAAAGCTACGATTGCAGATAAGGATCTGAAGTCATACGCATAATAGTTATTAGACTTATCCAAGTGGGAGACTGTTGGATTAGTGTCTAAGTCCATAACTATTTTGGTATGTACTTGACCCGATGGTGCATGGTCCTTTTGGGTTGCCTTCACCAAAGCAACTCTATAGGATGAATTATGGAGAGAAAGGATTAAATATGATTGATTAATATATTATGGGAATAATATATTAAAGGAGAAATCATATTGTTTAATTAATATTAGTCAATAATTAATTGGTAATTAGTTTTGTGACTAAAAGAGATTAATTAAACTTAAGGGACTGGAATTGTAATTATAAGATAATTGCAATTTGGGTCATGGATTGCCTTTTATTATAAGGTGGACGAATTCTATGGGGGAAGCCCATATGAAATCATCCAAGGCCTTAAGGAAAGGGCTCCATGGGTTGCTTAGGGCTTAAGCAACCAAATTAGGGTTTCCTTGTTAGATAACCCTAATTGGCTCCTATATATATGGATCCCTTATGACCCAAAAACGTGGCTAAGACTTCTCTATGGTTTGTAGATGGTTTTGGGCAGCCTCTAACCTCTCTCCTCTTCATCCTCTTGCTTATGGTGTTTGTGAACCATTAGAGGAGTGACAATTGTGACTCTAGGCCTTCCAAAGTCAATACAAGGAGATTTGGGATTGTTATTGCTACATAACAATCAAGGTAACATCTTAAACCTATTCTTATGTTAATATGATTACTTGTATGCTAGAATTAGGGTTTATAGTCTTGGATAACTTGCATGTACAATAGAGAAACCAAGATCCAAGCATTAGGGTTTGTATGAGCACATAGGATGTTCTTAGGACCAAAACCCATCAAATGGACCATGCCAAGACGGGTCAAGTACATACTAAATATAGTTATAGACTTAGACACCTTATCCAACAAGGGTGTCGTAAGTCTGCGGGGAGCCGTAGCATTCATGAGTCAATAAAGGAGTATCTTTAGACTACAGGAGGAATCGTAACACTTAGTAGTTGATAAGAGTGAATACTGTTATGCGGGGAGTTGTAGTATTCACTAGTCTGAGTATGACTCTGAGGAGTTCTTAGGCTTGGGTAGCCTTACCACTTGAGTCTTCGGGAACCTGGTTGTCGGACCAGGGGCGAGACTGGGGTCTCCGTGACAGTTTAGAATTGTTATATCACAGGTTTAGAAGGGATTATCATAATTGGAAAGAATTTGAGAGATGGTGTGTGCATAAATTCACGAATCTTGGTCATGAGTTGAGTACCAAATTGGAAATGAGTGGTTCCAATTCTGCTGTTGAATCAGACTCTCGAGCTTTAGTCTGGATCTATTCGTGTATTGAGTAGGCGAGATGAGGTTTCAGATTCGTAGATGGGTTTCATTTTGAGGGATATTGATCTCCATATGATGTCTTAAACCAGAGTGGGACTCGTTGGTATGGGAAAAACCATGAGACGTATAGAACCAGTAGGTGGTAGATGACAGAGGTCGGAAGTGAGACGATTTCAGATGGGGTTGTAGTATTTGCTTGGGGTAAAGCGAACTTCGTGACTTGTGTGTCACGATGAGTCGATATATTTATTGTGAGAAGGAAGCCGGTAAGTCATTTTATTGGGTGTGTAGTGGGTAACCTTTGGAGGTTCAACTATTGGGTCGGAGTTGACCTGGTGCTTAGTGTGGAAAGGGACAATTGAGAAGAGTTGGGGCTTATGATTAAGGGTTTAAGAGGATCGTTTCGAGCTGACTTGACTGCTTTCTGTGACTGAGGACAGAGTTTTGAAGATCATTCCTTTAGAAGAGTTCTGATAACTGTTCAGGCGGTGGGTCCATAGTGGGGTATGAACTTTCCGTTCCTCTTGCGTTCGACCGGGATCGATTAGAGAATCAGAGTTAGTAGAGTGTTCTTAGATTTTGTTATTCGATGAGCGATTAACATGATGATAATTTGTGAGGGTGGTTTGACAGGGTGACAGATCACTAGGGTTTTCAAGTTATGGAGAGTCAGATCGAGTACCACAACGGCAGAAGGGTCTGTCCTTCTTCGGGGTTAGGAGTTCCTATTGGGTTCAGGTGTTTTTGAAAGAGATTTTTGTATGATATAAGGTCCTTTCGGTGGTGCTTCTCGGGTTATTGGGTTCGATCTATGTGTTGATAAGGAGCGATTTCGAGGGCGAAATCTAATTCAAGTGGGGGAGAATTGTAACATCTTATTTTAGATCAATCATGATTAGGGTTCGTGGGCTGCAACCCGGGCATGAGGAAGCCTCGGGGTTGCGACGAGTTGCTAGGAGTGTAGGGCATCTCGTCACCTTTCCATGGATATGAGGTTCATTCGAAACGAAGTTATATTGAGTAAGCTATGGAAGTTTGAGGTTTTTGGCATGATAAGTCCATATATTGAGAATGGTGGAAGCTGAGTACGCTGGGCGTACGTGTGTGTATGCTTAGCGTACTCATGTGTGTGACTTTTAAGCGAAGCCACCTAGTACGCTGGGCGTACTAGGCACAAAATGAAAACCCTAGTTGAGGGGTGTCCCTATATAAAGAATGAGATGGCCTCATTCCTAGCCACCATCCTCAGATTGCAAACCCTCTTAAACCCTAAACCTTTGTTCATAGAGCTTCTAAGTGCATTATAGAGCCTTTAAGTGTTTTTGTGTGTTCTTGGAATGGAGAAGAAGCTTTGGAGAAGAAGGAGTGAGAGTCCAGGCCCTTGGATTTGAGCATATCTATGTTGGGGGCTTCATATAGAGGTATAAAGCTTCAAGCTTTCTCACACTTTTGATTTGTGCATCTTAGTAGAGTATTTTAGGGTTTTGTCCCAAAAATTGGAGGCTTTATGAGATATTGAGCTCCAAAGACTATGATAAACCCCTTTAAGTGTATTCAGTGGTGTAGTGTCATAAAAATCAAGACTTGGACGTTGGAATCAAGCCATGCATGAGATATGAGCATTTTGTGATAGAAGAGTAAGAATTTTGTGTGTTGGTGGCCTTATTAGCCATGCAAAGGCTTAAAGTCACTGACTTTATGGAGTAAGAGCTATTAGGCAATCCAGATTTGTGATATGAGCCAAGGTCTTAACTGATTAAGACCAAATGAGTAGAAATAGTGAAACTGGAACGTAGGTTGAGCGTTATCCCAATACGCCCCGCGTACTGACCAAGTGTCCCCGATGGCCATTATGGATTCGTGAGTACGTTGAGCGTACCAAGGGAGGTATGCTCCGCGTAACCACACTGTGGACTTTTGGGCTAAGTCTCATTTTGGGCCTTGAGTGTTGGGCCTAGAGTTTGGGCTGGTTGCAATAGAGTTTTGGACCAGAGGAATATATATATATATATATATATATATATATATATATGTGTGTGTGTGTGTGTGTGTATGTGTGTGTATGTGTGTGTGTTGGTGGCATTATCAGCCATGCAAAGGCTTAAAGTCACTGACTTTATGGAGTAAGAGCTATTAGGCAGTCCAGATTTGTGATATGAGCCAAGGTCTTAACTGATTAAGACCAAATGAGTAGAAAGAGTGAAACTGGAACGTAGGTTGAGCGTAATCCCAGTACGCCCCGCTTACTGACCAAGTGTCCTCGATGGCCAATCTAGATTCGTGAGTATGTTGAGCGTACCAAGGGAGGTACGCCCCTTGTAACCTAACTGTGGACTTTTGGGCTAAGTCTCATTTTGGGCCTTGAGTGTTGGGCTGGTTGCAATTAAGTTGTAGACCAGAGGAATATATATATATATATATATATATATATATATATATATATATGTGTGTGTGTGTGTGTGTGTGTGTGTGCTTTGGGCCCTTAAGTTGGGCTTGCCATTTAGATTTGAGAGTTGGGCCTCAAGAGAGCCCATTTATTATTGGGCCTTGGTGGGCCCAAAACCACTCCTAAACCCTAGATAAAACCCCTAACTCCCGAGGCTCCCGGAGTCCCGAGAAAAAGTGTCTTTCGGTTTCGAAACGCTGCTCCAAATAAAGCCCGGTTTTCTTTAAAACCCGCTGTAAGTGAGCTACGCTTACGCAACTTTTAATATAGCTTTCAAATAATTATTGTAATGTTATTAGGTCCTTAAAATAATTATTTGGGCTATTATTATGAGTTATATCGAGTGTTATTTAACGCTTATATAATAGTAATAATAGTCAGGCTATTAATTTGTCGCGATTATCGTTAGACTAAACCATAGTGGTATTGATACTAGGTTTTATTGAAGGAAATTGTTTTGAGAGTATCGGAGCGTTGTCCGAGTACTGAGTCACCACCTTTAAAGTGAGTGCATAGTTACTTTCAACTTACACATAGATATGAAGTATTTTATATATATTACGTGCTATGTGTGCATATTATCTGAATACTTGCTATATATGCTGGGTGAACGATTTTATACACGTTTTAAATGATTTAAACTGTATATGTATTTTATATCTACGAAAATATTGGGATAAGACATGGGTAGATATAATAGATGAAATATGAGTTGGATGATGAGTTGAGAGGTGGAATAGACCGTGAGGTGAGGGTGAGAGGTGGACGATGTGAGAAGCCTTTTTCCCAAATGATGGCCCCGTCATTCAGCAGAGTATGGATGACAACCACGGACTATTCTAGACAGTCCAGTGGACACTAGCAGGCTCACAACCTGTAGGTGTTTTGAACTGTGTATTCACCAGGTGTACTCTAAAAACCCATTGACATGTATTGCGAGTGGACTCTCGAAAACGATACTGTCAATAAAACCCTGGCAGATGCGCCTAAAGGACTCTACCAACAGAAGCGCCTAATAGAGAAACTCTTAATCCCGACAGATGCGCCTTAAGGACTATTCCAGCAGATGCGCCCCATAGAGAATGTCATAATTTTAGCAACTGCGCCCTAGTGACAGAACTAGCAGTTGTGCTTTACAGATGTGTCATTTACAACGATGGAATTTGTACCTATTCCTTAGGATACTCCTTAGGAATAAATGAACGAGAAATAGCTGATTCTTAGGGTAGATCCTAAGGATAAAGAAGATAATGGGGATGGATAATTGGGTTGATTATTTGATTGTTTAAACATAATAATTATATTATTGTGGGTTGAAAACCCTATATACTCACCAGGTTTCCCAACCTGACCCACTCAGTTTATTTATATCACAGGTGTCAATATGAAGTGACATTACACTAAGAAATTAAAGAGATGTAGATCACTAGTGTAAATAAATGTAAGTTCTGTTTATGCTTATGTTCCTGTATAGACAATGACATCCCAAACGTTTTTAAAATGAATAAGATACGTTTCTT
Source organism: Lactuca serriola (assembly GCF_051521515.1). NCBI lineage: Eukaryota > Viridiplantae > Streptophyta > Magnoliopsida > Asterales > Asteraceae > Lactuca > Lactuca serriola. The sequence goes on along the minus strand of NC_136408.1, from coordinate 172,789,862 downwards.
TGAAAATGTTTTGATAACGTATTTATCGTATTTTTCTGGGAACAAATTCCGCAACATTTTTATGAAAAGAAGTACTCTGATTTTTATAAAGCATTTTGAATACACAGCAAAAACCATATTCTTGTGGATTTTTGGATCCGAAAATCGGTAGAACCGACAAAAACCAGAACAGTATGTTGCTATTTCTCGAGGACCGGTTCCAACATTGAAGACACGGCAAGAACCAGTAGGAATCGAAACCGGTAGAACCGGCGGTCCGGTTCGTTTCCTATTTTCCACCAAGTTCGGTTCCTGGGCCAGTTTCGGTTCGGGTCTGTTTTGATGCTCATCCCTACATTTGGACATATGGTTTATTATATATAACAATAATATATTATAGTTCTCTTACTTAAAAAACAATTTTAACAACTAATTTGTTTATTTTAGAATTGACGTGATAGGGAATTCATGTTTGTAGCAGGTATGTGGGATGCTTGAAAATTGAAGAGTTGTTATGCTTGAAAATAAATGGGTTTAGTGGTTTATGCTTATACCAAGTCTGTTTTTATGAAATGTTTTCTTGCATTTATGTTATTTCAATCTTTATTTATCTGTCATTGTGGAAAATATTGTTGGAAAATTAATTTTGTTAATTTCCAAAAATGGATTCTCTCCATTTTTAGCACAAATTTTGGACTCTAAATATAAGCAAAACGAGTTATTGATTATATATTCGTGTTCTCCTTCATGATATCTTCATTTTGATATATCACACGTCCAAAACGGATTAAAAATGAATGAAAAATTAGTTGTCAAAGTAGAGCAATCGAAAGAGAAAATAAAGGAGTTAATTGGGTTTTAAAACTCATCCCACATTGGTGGGAGAATGAAAAGGAAATTGGTTGATAACTATAAAGACTAGCTACCTTTGTAAAGCTTATTAGAACCAAGACTCTCTCTTGTGCGCGCATGCAGGGGGTGCAAATGCGAGCCAAATCGGCTTCGGGCCACTGAACTTGTGTGTGGGTTCGAATGCACCATCGGACGACCAAAAAAGTTCAAGGACCTTTTTTGCATTTTTTCCTTTTGGTTAACAGTTACAAAACCAAATTAAGAGTAATTAATCATAGATTTTGTTTTTGATTTCTTGATTAATTTTCTTATTTAATTGTGACAGTTACAATTTCCTTTTAATTACACCGGTTACATTAGGTAGTATATATACAACGCCTATGTGACTAATTCAACACACCGGATGAAACGAAATCACTCTCTTCCTCTCTTACGCTTCTGCTTCATCTTTTCTCTCTTGCTGCAACCAATGTATAATCTGGGCCAAGTAAGGGTTCAGACAATCTATAAGAATTGCTTTCTACTGTTGTATCCTGGGAAACAAACACCCATATAGGGAAAATTTGTTTTAAGGAAACTGTGTTAAACATAGGCTTCAGTCAATAATTTTATGGTTTTGTTCTTCAGTACAATTGTGGGTTATATTTTCCTAACAATCTTAAAACAAATCATTTGGGCGAAACGAACTTGAAAAAAAATTGTCTCTGTTTCATCTTATAGTGCTTATAAAAAACAAAATTTTAGCCTCCCTCACACTTGCAGAATCTGTTTTCAGAAATCGTTTTCTAAGACATTTTCTGTGTTTTTTTTCTGCTTTTCTGTTTACATGTATCTAACTGTTTAAGGTTATTGCATCCATAATCTGTTACTGTTTTCTAAAACAGTTTTCACATTCTTTCTTTTGTTTCACAGCCTTTCAAGACCTGTTTTCTGGAAATACACAATACTTAATAGTTTAGTTGTTATTGAATTTTAATCTTTAACAGTTCTACATTTGCTTCTTTTTTTAGCATGACTACCGGTGAAGGTTCCCAACCACCAAAGCCTAATGGTACTCCTAATGCTTAAGGAGCTCCAATGATGACCATCCCGGTCAATCATGCTGAGAAACCTGAGAGGTTCTCTGGACTGAACTTTAAAAGGTGGTAGCAAAAGATGCTCTTCTATCTTACCACATTGAATCTTGCTAGATTCTTAATTGAAGAGGCTCCTCGAATGCCCGAAGGAGAAGGAGATGTGCAAGCTTTAACTGCTATTGATGCTTGGAAACATTCTGATTTCTTGTGTAGGAATTATGTTCTTAATAGCCTTGTTGATTCACTTTATAATGTGTATTGTGTAACTAAGACAACCAAAGAACTATGGGACTCATTGGACAAAAAATATAAAACTGAAGATGTCGGGACAAAGAAATTTGTGGTTGCTCGATTTCTTGACTATAAAATGTTGGATGGCAAAATTGTTATGGTCCAAGTCCTAGAACTACAATTCCTCCTACATGACATGCATGTTGAGGGTATGGGGTTTAATGAGACTTTTTCTGTTGCTTCCATGATTGAGAAGCTACCCCCTAGTTGGTTTGATTTCAAGAATTACTTGAAACATAAGAGAAAGGAGATGTCCATTGAGGACCTTATTGTTCGCCTTCGAATTGAATAGGACAATAAGATAGCTCAAAAGAGTAATTATACCCCTACATCTGAGAAAGCTAATGTAGTGGAGCATGGTCAAACTTCTGGAAAGAACAAATATGGGAAGGGAAAATTCCAAAAGAAAGGCAAGGGTTCAAATTTAGGAGCCAAAGGTGGAACTTTTAAGAAAATTTTTCAAGGAAACTGCCATAAATGTGATCAACGGGGTCATCGGGCTGCAAATTGCAAGCTTCCAAAGAAGGCTAAGGAGGCAAATGTTATGGAGAAGATAACCAAAGATGTGTCTGACGTCGATCTTGCAGCGGTTATTTCTGAAGTTAATCTTGTGGAGTCCAATCCAAAGGAGAGGTGGATTGATACGGGAGCTACCGTCATGTTTGCTCGAATAGAGAATGGTTTAGAAACTTCAAGGTTTGTGGATAATGGTGACAATCTGTTCATAGGAAACTTGTCCACTTCTTATATCCAAGGTGTTGGCAAGATTGTGTTGAAGATGACATCGGAAAGAGAGCCGACGTTGAATGATCTGTTGTATGTACCCGAAATTTGTAAGAATCTTGTGTCGGGTTGGTTGTTAAACAAGCATGGTTTTTGCTTGGTGTTTGAGTCAGATAAATTTGTGTTAACCAAAAATGGTGTGTATGTGGGTAAGGGGTATGCTGATAGGGGTATGTTCAAACTTTGTGTAATGGCTCTTAAGCCAAGTGACAATGATAATGAAATGGATAACTCTTCTACTTACTTGCTTGAGTCTTCAAATATATGGCATGCTAGATTAGGACATGTTAATTTTGATGTTGTTCGTCGTTTAATTAAACTCAGTCACATACCACACTTTCACATTGACTCAAAATACAAATGCAACACTTGTCTTGAATCGAAATTAACACAACAATCTTTCAAGTCCATTCAAAGGACAACCGAACCACTTGGATTAATTCACACCGATGTATGCGACATGTAATCAATTCCATCTAAAGGTGGAAATAAGTACTGTATCACTTTTATTGATGATTGCACTAAATTATGCTATGTCTATTTACTTAAAGTAAAGATGAGGCTATAGAGAAGTTTAAAGTGTATAAAAGTGAAGTTGAGAATCAACTTAATAAGAAAATTAAAGTACTAAGAAGTGACTGTGGATGTGAATATGTATCACCGTTTGAGGAATTTTGTGCAACTTATAGTATCATACATGAGCTTACTGCACCTTATTCACCACAACAAAATGGTATAGCAGAAAGGAAAAATCGGACCTTAAAGGAAATGATGAATGTCATGTTGTTAAGTTCTGGGTTGCCACCCTCAATGTGGGGGGAAGCTATACTTTCAACTAACTACCTTTCAAATAAAGTCCCATGAAAGAAATCGGATAAAACACCATACGAGTTATGGTCAGGTATAAAACCATCCTACAAATACCTTCGAGTGTGGGGGTGCCTTGCAAAGGTCATGGTACCTGCACCCAAGGTGGTTAAGATAGGACCCAAGACTGTTGATTGCATATTTATTGGATATGCACAAAACAATAGTGCGTATCGATTTCTTGTGCACGACTCAAAAATTCCAGAAATTCACAAAGACACAATAATGGAGTCAAGAAATGCATCGTTCTTTGAGAATGTGTTTCCATGTCTTCATAAGGTTGAGACAAATGCGTCAAAGTTAATTGAGCACAATGAATCCTCTTATGGAGCAGAAATAGAGGAAGAAACATAGCCTCATAGAAGTAAAAGGTCACGAGTGGAGAAGTCATTTGGAGATGATTTTTACACTTACATGGTTGAAAGAGAGCCTCAAACTTTCAAAGAGGCAGTCACCTCCTCAGAAAAACCTCAATGGAAAGAGGCAATTAAAAGCAAAATGGATTCCATCTTGCGAAACCATACATGGGAGCTAGTGGATTAAGGTTGCAAACCACTAGGCTATAAATAGATTTTCAAGAAGAAAATGAAAGCGGATGGAACCATTGACAAGTACAAGGCAAGACTAGTAATTAAAGGCTATAAACAGAAAAGTGGCCTTGATTACTTTGATACGTACTCTCCTGTCACACGTATTACATCCATTAGATTGGTACTTACAATCGCTTTTATAAGAAATCTTGAAGTACATCAAATGGATGTTAAAACAACTTTCCTAAACGGGGATTTAGAAGAAGAAATCTACATGGAACAACCAGAAGGGTATGTTGTCCCAGGAAATGAACCAAAGGTTTGCAAACTAGTGAAGTCGTTATATGGGTTGAAACAAGTCCCAAAGCAATGGCATCAAAAGTTTAACCATGTGATGTTGGAAAATGGATACAAGATTAATGAATGCGACAAGTGTGTTTATGTTAAAAACACAAGTGAGGGTTATGTTATCTTGTGCCTTTATGTTGATGATATGCTTATTGTTGGTAGCAACGATAAAATGGTTCAGTCAACAAAGGACATGCTAAAGGCAAGATTCAACATGAAAGATATGGGTTTGGCAGACGTCATGCTTGGTGTGAAGATTACAAGGACTGCAAATAGACTTACTTTAAATCAAACCCATTATGTGGATAAAATTTTCGAGAAGTTCAACTCCGGTGATACTACTGTAGCTAGGACACCAATTGATACAAGTGATCATCTAAGTAAAAATAGAGGTGGAGGAGTTGCACAAGTTGAATATGAAATAATTATTGGTAGTCTGATGTACCTTATGAGCTATACTGGACCTGACTTAGCTTTTGCAATAAGTAGACTAAGTAGATATACCAGTAATCTGATTGATGAACATTGGAAGAGTATTAAAAGATTATTACAATACTTAAGGTACACTCGCAATTATGGGTTGCACTATACTAGTGTAGCTAGGACACCAATTGATACAAGTGATCATTAAAGACTCCAAGTCAACCAACGGGTTTTTGTTCACACTTGGAGGTGGAGCTATATCATGGAAATCTTCAAAACAAACAGTTATAGATAGATCCACCATGGAATCTGAATTTATAGCACTTGATAAAAGTGGAGAAGAAGCTGAATATCTACGACAATTTTTGGAAGATATACCAGGATGGCCTAAACCAGTTTCAACAATCTCAATCCATTACAATAGCCAATTGACAATTGGACGGGCGCAAAGTGCTATGTAATATGGCAAGTCTCGACACATCCGTCGAAGACACAACACCATTTGACAACTACTCTCAACTGGAGTTATCTCAATTGACTACATAAGGTCCAAGGATAACATTGCAGATCCGCTAACCAAAGGGTTAAACATGGAGTTAGTTGCAAAATCATCAAAAAGAATGGGATTAAAACCCATGAACGAATAAGTTATTACGAAGGAAAACCCAACCTAGTTGACTGGAGATCCCAAGATCTAGATTCAATGGGACAACCTACTTGCATATAACATATTTGGATCACTGTGGGGGTCAACCCCAACCCATTCCTATAAATAACAGTGATGCAGGTTAAGCTTATAGTAGTTGGTGATAAGTTGGAAATCATCACGCTTTAGCTTTTAATGATTATGATATAATCATCTATGTGAAAGAGAAGTGAGGTCGCTTTAAAGAGAATTGAATGGGCAAGTTCCTAAGAGCTCTTATAGAACCAGGCAAGTGTCCACGACCAAAAACGGACACATTAATGAGAACCTAACTAGGTAAGGGAGAGTAATGTGAGACATGTATTGATTATTTACACAAATGGCAGAACAGTTCAAGGACATCGAGTCTACTGGTCCGCTAGTAAAATAAACATGTATCTTAAGGGAATGTTCAAAGGGTCAAACCTACCTATCCTGTGCATGATTCAACTGCTGGATTTTACCTAAAGCAGCTTAGAATTGCGGATGCTGAAACAATTTTCATATGTGGGGGATTGTTGGAAAATTAATTTTGTTAATTTCCAAAAATGGATTTTCTCCATTTTTTAGCACAAATTTTGGACTCTAAATATAATCAAAACGAGTTATTGATTATATATTTGTGTTCTCATCCGTGATATCTTTGTTTTGATATATCACACGTCCAAAACAGATTAAAAATGAATGAGAAATTACTTGTTAAGGTAGGGCAATTGGAAGAGAAAATAAAGGAGTTAATTGGGTTTTAAAACTCATCCCACATTGGTGGGAGAATGAAAAGGAAATTGGTTTATAACTATAAAGACTAGCTACCTTTGTAAGGCTTATTAGAATCAAGGCTCTCTCTTGCGCGCGCACGCATGAGGGGCGCAAATGCGAGGCAAATTGGCTTCGGGCCACTGAACTTGTATGCGAGCGCGTGTCCTGCGGGCACGAATGCACCACCGGTCGACCAAAAAAGTTCAAGGACCTTTTTTGCATTTTTCCTTTTGGTTAACAGTTACAAAACCGAATTAAGAGTAATTAATCATAGATTTTGGTTTTGATTTCTTGATTAATTTTCTTATTTAATTGTGACAGTTACAATTTCCTTTTAATTACATCGGTTACATTAGGTAGTATATATACAACGCCTATGACTGATTCAACACACCAAATGAAACGAAATCACTCTATTCTTCTCTTACGCTTCTGCTTCATCTTTTCTCTCTTGTTGCAACCAAGGTATAATCCGGGCCAAGTGAGGGTTCAAACCATCTAGAATAATTGCTTTCTACTGTTGTATCCTGAGAAACAAACACCCATATAGGGCGAATTTGTTTTAAGAAAACTGTGTTAAACATAGGCCTCAGTCAATAATTTTATGGTTTTCTTCTTTCGTACAATTGTGGGTTATATTTTCCTAACATATATAAATCGTATTACGTTAGATCGCTACCTACAAATAAAGAGCTATCAATGGCTGTATCAAAGGATCTCAAGAAAACCTGCTTTTATGAATCCTCTACCCATCTATTATGACAAAAAAACATCTACCTCTTTTAATAAATGAAACCTAAAAATGATACGTGTCAATTTTTTAGAATGTTTTTTTTGACACGTGACATTTTTGTATGATTTTTCTTATTTCCTATTTTTGGTAACAAATCACACTCAATTCAAATTTTGAAAATACAAAATCATATCCTAATAACATTATTATGTTTATTTTACTTAGCAAATTAATTCATAATTACTTACAATCGATAATGTCTTGGTTTATTTTTTTTAATCTATATAAATTTTTTAAATATAACGACCGTAGTTTCTAATTATACTAATTTATCCGTCATTGTCGAAAATATAAATCATATTACCTTAGATCGCTACCTATTGATAAAGAGCTATCAATGGTTGTATCAAAGGATCTCAAGAAAATCTGCTTTTATAAATCTTCTACCCATCTATTGTGACAAAAAAACAATATAAATCATAATTATACTAAAAAACAAAGATGAGATCGGGTTTCTAATTAACTATATACATTTATTTTAATAAATGAATGTTTTTTGCCATATGTCCTTTTTTTTTTCATTTAGACACATGGCATAATCTAGAATTTTTAAATTTTCTATTTTCCATTTCTGATTTTATTGTATTTTTCATTTTATTAAATTAAAATTCCACATTTAATATGTAAGATATTTATTAGAAATGATTTATATATGTAATGTATTTAATACATTAAAGCTTCATTAATTTTAATAATTTAAAAATTTTCTCATTTTTTATATGAATTCAAAATTTTCAAATTGTTAAAATTTCATATTTAATTTTTTTAAAATAAACCCATATAATACATACAACTAATTTATATAAAAAAGATTAATGTAAGTTAATTTTTAATTTTCTACGTTTATATAAAAAAGAACAATGTATATTTATTTTATTTAAAAAAAAACAGCGCTAATAGCAAGATTGGGAATATTACATGGACCATCTTTGTAATTCGATGGCTTATTAAAAGCTAGGGTTCGCTGCGAGAACCTGAAAATGGCTTCTTTTGGCTCAATTAGGTCTGATATATTCGACAAGGAAGAAAAGAAACAGTGCGCTTCTCACCTCTTGCTATGAAATTGATTACGTGTCTTCGTTTCAAACTCTTTTTGCATAATTTAAGTCTAATGGAATCGCATTTTGCAGGCAATATCAAGCTCACATATTAGGGCTCAATGCTTACGATCGGCACAAAAAGTTTCTGAAAGATTATGGTTAGTTTCTGAATCGCCTCCACTGTTCTTTGCTGTATGTTTCGATATGTGCATCAATAACTTAATGAATCAGTCTAAGAAAGGGCGATATGAATTTCTGGGAGGGATTATGTCATGTGAAATGGGAGAGTATGATTAAAACCATACTTCAGGCGTCAATTTGTATAACGTAGAGTAATAATCCATCAGACCTCGATGTTTGATTATTGATCCACTGATTGTAATAGCTGGAGTATGATTTTCCTTGAATCAACGGTTTTAAATTAGCCAGTTGTACACGATAGGAGGTTTCTGTTCATTTGTAAAGCACCTACCACTGATAGGAGGTTATAGATTATAGATATCTCTTACTTTTTAAAAATCTAGTGCATTTATATACCCTAAGTTATAGCTTTTTCTTCTCTTTATGGCTGAAAGATTGAATTGGACACCTAGGAAGTACGCAAATGGTGAGCCCTTTATTTGCGAAATTCTGGTGTCCTAAAATAAATGGATGATGAACATTTCCCTCCGATTAAGTAAAGGTAGGGGGCTACTATCATTCATACATTTTGATTTTGACATCAATAAGCTATCAATAGTGGTGCATTTTCATTCATATAATGCCAATCTGAATGCTATGTAATCAGTAGGATTTCAGGATTTAATGCTGTACTTTGGCTTAAATATCTCTATGTGGTTTTAGTTTTATAAAAACATGTTGCTGATCTTTGGTTATTTTTCAGTTAGCTATTATGGAGGAGAGGGGCAGAAACAAGAAAAATTACCAATTAAAACTGATCAAGACACTCTTAGAGAAGGTTATCGGTAAGTTTTCTTTTTTATCTATATCTTTTTCCTTTGATTATTCTTTTGTCATTCTTGATTATCTGCTTCTTTCCTTTCTAGTGAAAAGGTTGTTGTTTTATGTTTAACAGCAGTAATTTGTTTGGTGATTTTTTTTTTCTCTCAAAATGTTAAAAATGAACAAACACAAACTCAAATCGAGAGGTGATTTCTTTATACTATTGTGAATTTAATGAAATTCCTAATTAAAGGATTTTAGAATGACCCTATAACAATTTTTTAAAGTGAGTTTTGCTAAATATGTTCAGGAAAAACTTTAAACAAGTTGAAGTTACTGGATGAAGCATCATTGTTAAGAAATTTAGGAAAATTGCATCTTTGGCCAGATTTTTGTTTTCCAGCTATTTTTTTGTATTCAAGATTGAAAGCATGTTTATTTAGCTTATAAAAAGTTGCTTCAAAAGTCCAAATGGCTTTCTCCTTTACAGGTTTAATAAGTTTATACATCAAAATGCGCCCTAAATCTCAAAGAGTGCACATAAACCTCAATTTTTAATTTTTTTTTTGGGAAAGAATACCTATGTAAACATAAATATGTTAGTTTTTGAATACCTATGCAAAGAAATATGGATTGTTGTTTGGGTGATTACAATATTTGAAGAAATATGTAATAGAAAAGTTATAAATAATTAAAATGGATATTTTAGATATTGTAGAGTACAAAATATTTAAAAAAATATTAAACTTTTACATAACAACTAATGGTTTTTAATGAGATCTATGGATTTATCTTTTCTTTTATTTTTATTTTTATTAGGTTCTTGGAATTTGTAATATATTTTTATTTTGTTACTAAAGTGTAATAAAAAAGAGTATCAAGTAATTGTAAAGTTTTATATTAGCTTTTTAGGGTTACTGAATAAAATTATTCAAATTAATGTAGTAAAAGGACCACATTGTATGAAATACGACCACTTTTATAATAGATAACAAATAATGAACAAAAAAACTCTTAAAATACTTAATTTTTGATATTTTTTTTGTTGATATTATATGACACATTTGTTTTTTTTTTTTCAAAGGTTTATTCGCTCTGAAGAAGATGATATGGACTTTTCATGGGAACAAAGGCTGGTGAAACGTTACTATGATAAACTTTTCAAAGAGTATCCTTTTTATTTCAACTTGTTTACTATTTAAATTTCAACTGCTTGCTGCTGACCTGTCACTGTCATTTGGCACTTCCCTTAATGCTCTTAAAGATATTGCATTGCTGACATGTCACATTATAAGTCAGGCAAGGTATGCAATTTATACAAGATTTTCTTAGGCTATAATAATATATACTAGGTGTAAAACCAGTGTATTACACGGGTTGATTAAAAAAATTAATATTAAAATGTAAACATTAAGTATATTTTTAAATAAAATTTTGAAATAAGGAAAGAAAAACGTATTAATTACAATTACTATCATATTTATTACATTTAATACTTTGCATATATATAAGTATTATGTGAGTTTTTAATTTTAAAATTTAAAAAAACCTAGAAATTGACATGTGGATATTATTTAATTTTAAAAATATCATAAAATGACAAGTGTTAAAACTAATGAGAGATTGACATGTGGCAAAATGGATCTTCATTTATTATAGTTGATTTTTGCTCCCTGAAAATTACTGATTTTTGCAATTTTGGTCCCAAAAAGTAATCTTGTAATTTTGGTCTTTATTTGAGATTCTTGTAACATTTTTGGGTTCTGTTCAAAGTAAAATGACTTTTTTGTCCCTGTGTATAGCTAATTTTTCTTTTTTTTTTGGTCCCAAAAATGTAATCATTTTTATTTGGAACAGGATTAAACACGTTCCAAAAAACCTCAAATAAGGAACATAATATTTTTTTCAATTTTGGGACCAAAATTGAAAAAAATAGATATACTCAAGGACCAAAAATGTAATTTACTATATGTTTTATGGAGGGATTTGTGTTAAATAATTTTCATTTTTTCAGATTGGACTGAGGTGGAGGACTGAAAAAGAAGTTACATCTGGCAAAGGTACTTTTTATACCTTCACTATTTAAATTTATGCTGTGTTTGGTGCGCCACAGCTAGCTGATAAGATAGTTTATTTTTCGAGTTTTTTTATGAAAAGCTACTTAGACTAGCTTTTTTAAAATTTTCCAAATACACCACTTAATTAATTATAGAAACACATTCTCTTACATGTCCTTTTATGTAATTTTATATATTTCAGCAAGCTTTTCAGCTAGTTTTACCAAACGTTATTTTTTATCAGCTAACTTTTTATTTAACAGCTAGCTTTTCAGCTAGTACGCCAAACATAGCCTTAAAGCCAAAAAATTAAACATACTATGGTTAATTTATTAATTTAACCCTAAACAACTAAAATTTCTATTTTTTCAATTCTCAGATTAAGCAATAACAATTCATATGCAACAAAATGTCTTCCCCAATTCTACATGTCAAACCAAACCCTAATAAAATATTCTAATATTTCAACACAATCAATATTCCGTTCCTATAAACATCATATGTATATTGAATGAATCAAATTTCCATTTAAACAACTTAAAATCAAGAAGTAAAAGTGAGGATTCATTCAGTCAGATAAATAACTAAATATTTTTTTTTTCGCATAATCTAAATGGAAAAATATATAAAACCTATTATATTATACGGTATCTTCTCATTTTGGAAACCCATAGTTATTGAAATGAATCAAATTAATTATATTATTTTTGTTACTTTTTTTGGGTCTTAATTGTTAGGGCAGTTTGTATGTGGTAACAAACATTGCAATGAAGAAGAAGGCTTAACAAGCTATGAGGTAAAAGTTATTTTTCATTTTTTGATATTTGTTTGTGGCAAATAATAAGTTCTTTTTTCATTTTTCTTTTCAGGTGAATTTTGCTTATTTTGAAGCTGGAGAAAATAAACAAGCGCTCGTGAAATTAGTAACTTGTGAGAGGTTTGAATGCTAAAAATCACAATTGGCTAGTGAATAAAACTACGTCGTTTTGAGTGCTCTTATTTGCAATGTAGATGTGCAAAGAAACTTGTTTATAAAAAAATGAAAGAAAAGGAAAAGGAAGAATCAAAAAGAAGAGAAAAAGAAGAGCACAAAAAGAAAAGGTATTTAATGTTTTACACCTCTTGAATTTGTCCTATTACCTTTTTCAATTTCTTTTTCTAACAATTTTATTTTTACCACATGCTTTTAATTCACATTTAATTTGCTATGAAATTTTCAGAGAAAGGGATGAAAATGATGATGATACAAGCAAGGCTTATGAGAGGGCCCATGGTTAGTTTTATTATTTTATCGATTTAACTACTGAATTATTATTATTATTATTATTATTATTATTATTATTATATAATAAGAGTAAATTGAAAAAATCTATGAGTTGTGGTTCTTTTTGATTTGGTAGCTGTTTGACACTGTTGGTTTTTGATCTGTTAAGTGTTTGTAAAATGACTATTTTGCCCTTGTTGTAGGGAAAAAGTTGTTATTAACGTCGGCGGGTGATGGTAAAGCTGATGACGAGGATAACTTTGATGAATTTCTTCAAGGAATGTTCCCCTGAACAATTGGAATTCGTTTTATTTTCATGAAATTATTTCTATCTGTATATTTTGGCAACATTGTTTTAAAAAAGATCAACTTTGGTTAAATAGTTTTCTGTTTATATTTTTCCTTTGTTTCTGTTTTTAGTTTCTATGGTATCTTAGCCTGAGTTAGCGCCATATCAGATTTGCCATACTCCATCAGAAACTTGCCATTTACATGGCATCGGTTGCAACATTTGCCATATTATTATTTTTTTAAAATTAGGTTATAACCCGTGTACCATAGGGTTGATGAAGTGAAATAACATTAAAACTTTAAAAAACATGTTAATTACAGATTTGCAAACATTTATTAATCTTTATAGATCTTTTGCACATTGAATACCACCTCATCGCAGAAGAATCAATTTGTGTTTACATAGAAAGATGATAGTTTCCAAGGAGAATACCAGCCGGTTACACAATTACCAAACGCTTGAAGACATGAAATTATGGGTGTTATTATGTAGGCTTTTAAGGGGTAAAATGATAAATAAGGTTCCCAAAACCAAAAACAAAGTCATTGTGATTATGATGCTTAAATTACCATGCCAATGTTATGAACAATAGATTGGTGAAAATGGAGAAAATATGAATAAATATTTTCACATAAAATGTGTTGTTTTGTCCGTAATTACGAACACGTGTGTTACATGGTTTAGAATTCAAAAAAAAAAAAAAATCTAGAAAAATAAAACTGTAGTATTTAAAATATTATTCTGTTAAGTATATAATCGGTACATCATCTTCCTTCCTTGAATAAATAAATTTACAAATACTATCCTCTAATTACTTGAAATGAGTAAGATACCCCTTATCATAAAGATAGTAATTCGTAACAACTTGAAAGTGATCTCAGTCATTCTTTTGCCTACATACCACTGTCAACAAAAAAACCTTGAATTCCCTAAGCTTATAACGTTTTAAGATCTTATCAAAAACCAAAAATACATTCATTTAATTTATTAAAAAAATAATAATAAAAAATAAAAAATAAAAAACTAACCAATTCTCAGCCAAAACCAAAAATACATTCATTTAATTTAAAAAAAAAAAAAAACTAACCAATTCTCTGGCTAACGAACTCCAAAAAGGTAAGATATTTGTAATAGTAATAGTAATATTTAAATAAACAAAATAACAAATATAAGTCAAACTCATATAAACAAAACACCAAATTAGCAATAACTCACTGTGATCAAATATCCACCTTTAAAAAGTCATAGAATGGTAATTACAATTTGTGCAGAAATGATAAAAATTGCAAAAAGCTATAAAAAAAATTAAAAACCAAAAGATTAACATGAGTGTCATTGAGCATAATTTTGCTCTCTTGCATACAAATACGATCAGTTGTATGATATTGAGCCGTATTAGATACAAAATATTAAGAAAAATAATATATAAATAGGAAAAATAATTAATCGTGATTGTTTAATTTTGAAATGGCATGTTGCCCATAAGAATAACACTACATGGAACCATTTCTTAAAAGCAAGAACATTTATGCGGAAAAGAAAAGTAGAAGAAAAAGTCAAATTACATATTCTTCTAGGAGCTATTTAATATTGAAATCTTTATGAAGAACTGGAGTGCAAATCAACTATAAGCACAATGAAGGAAATATCCATACCATTAAACCTTGAAACTTAAATATTATGCACTAAAAAACTGTTGAATTATTAAGCTTAGTTCATGTAATAGCTTCAAGACAATTATTAAAAATAAAAATGCTTAGAACATGGTTTATTAGTTTCACATAAAGATATGAAGCTCAGTAATTAACAGATAAGACAGGCACCAAAGAAAATAGTCTTTGAGATCCCTAAATGAAGTACAGTCAGCTGGGAATAAAAGCAAATGAAAATAGGATGCTATACTAAAAAAATTAATGCAAATACATCACTATTTTTGACTTTAAACCCAATCTTTTATAATTTTATTAACATCCCTTAAGTTGTGGCCATGACAATGGTTTATAATTATGTTAAAACACGTGAATAATATTCAAAAAATTGTGTTTGTGTAGATTTTCAAGGTTGATTGAATGATTGCTGCAAATTTAACGATATGGAAGGTATATATTTTGATTTTTCCATTAACTAATGCCCATATGAACAATATTTTTCATCCCCACCCTTTATATTCTCCCATTAACTTATCCCCATGTAATCCTTTTTTATTTTTGTAATTATACTTGTAATTAGGAAATCTCTTGCTAATTGTGGGACTCAATATACCAGTTTGTGTATATTATTATTAACATATCTTACATAACTGAAAAACAAAAAGTTTTCCAATTTCAAAACAAGCAAATGAATTTAAATGTATAGATCCAGAATATAGACAAAGAAATAATAATAAATGTCAATCATTCAAACACATATTTAAAAAAATCACAAAAAGGAAACCAAACCTAAGCAAGAACGCAACAGATCAACACTATTTCAATGAACTAAAAGGCAACAAAGCCATTTCAATGAACTAAAAGGAAACATAAAAAAAATGACAACTATAGAATCACACAAGAACATGGGCAAAACCGTCCACCAGGTAAAAAAAAATCACCAACAGCTAGAAGAAAGTAAGAGCAAACCAACAAGGGAAATCTGCGAAAAAGTCCCAAAGTTTTGCCCCAGTTTATGATTTAGTCCCAAATTAAATTCCATTAATGAAAAAGGACGGGTTACCGGCTATTACACTCACTTTAGTCCTTTGAACCGGTAAACCTTTGATTAGCCGGTTACCCAAGCTTTAAAATCTCTCTTATGCGTTTCTCCTTCTCCCCCTCTCTTTCTATCGTTTTATTTGCAGGTGGGTAACCAAAATTGTGAAGATGAACAAGAATATATCTTTATTTCTCTCGTTTGTTCACCAAGGCCATATGGAGTTCCTCTCATTTGATTTGTAGGTGGGTAACATGTGAGATGGTGGTGTTCTATGGGAGGAGATATGGAGATGGTGGTGTTCTACAAACTTCTCAACATTGATCTACTCAAATGTGTTGATTGGGTGATTGAAATAAACCCATATATAAACTAGATCCTCTACGTCTTCAAAACAATCCATCATCTTCCTAATGTCTAATTTCCCTTTTTTTTTTATTCTGATTCATAATTAGGGTTTTAGGTTACCCTCCATTAACCTTCCCTGTCACCCACTCCTCTATAAAAACCCCTCCATTGTGTTCTACAAGCTTCTCAACACTGATTTGGTCGAACTTTTTCCTTGGTCACTGGTCCATAAAACAGGGCAGAATTGGAATTCGGAGTTAGTGATGGCGGTGGAGTGGGAGGTGGAAAGGGTTGAAGCAACGGGATTCCAATGTTTCTTTGTACATTGATGGGTGGTTTAAGGGCAGAAACGAGGACAAAAGAAGAATGTTCTTTCATCAACGGTGAAGGTGAAGTCGAATGGAATTGGGATGGGGGAAGGGTTGTCACTATATGGTAATTGAATTGGTTTTGAGTAGTGGTAAATTGGAATGGAATTGAAGAATCCTTAGGTACATCTGTTAATCGGGAGTTGGTCAAACCTGGTTCCAATGGTCATTCAGTTACAACAGATGTAGGTACAACTTCAAGTTCACTAACAAAACTCATCATTTTCTCAGATGTAGGTACAACTTCAGTTACAACAGATGTAGAAACTTCAGTTTATGGTTTCTTAAATAGACCCATGATTGACCTAATAATTTTGTTTGATTGTTGAACATCTTTTATAGAAACTACTGTTTGAGTCATGTATTATTCACAATTAGGGTTAAGAGTGAGGCAAAATGTAGCCGCCACGTGAGGTTTCTTATGTAGTGTTAGATTCTTTAGTCTATGCTGAAAGTTTAATTTATTCCTCATATTTGAATAAATCGAGTGATCATTCGAAAAAAAAAGAATAATCTTTATTTCTTGCTCCTTCGAATGAGAATTCTTCGATGATCACGGATGAAGCCTTCGCTCAGAAATCTTCGACACAAACTTCATGAGTCTTATCTATACCTGAAATCATTTTTCAAGACAAAACAAAACTAAAAGAAAACTTGGCACACAAATTAAAACAGAAACAAAAATATTTTTGGATTTTTGATTTTTCTGAACAAGAAATAAAACAAAAATAACACTATTTTTGGATTTTTAATTTTTCTGATTTTTCTTTGATTTTTGAATTTTTCTGATTTTTTTTATTTTTATTTTCATTAATTTTTTTAAATTTTTAATTCTCCCCTAATATTTAAATTAGAAGAAACTATAATAAATTTAACAAAAATAAAAATGATATCTAACTTTAAGAGTGATTTGGGATCAAAGTTTTTAGACAGCCTTTATCCACTTGTCGGTACCTTCTATTTTCACGTCTTTGTCTGGTCGATCGCCGGTATTGTTGTCCACTTAAACACGAAAAATTGTGACTGATTTAGGACATACTATTTGATACAAGACAAGGTGAACTTAAGTTCCTAAAAATTATATCTGATCCTAATTCCTTAGATACTATATCTTAAGGACCATTCATCTGACGACGACCAAAGATATTGTTGTCCACCTAAATTGAGCAGCGAGATCTATAGAAATCTATATGAGTTCAATTTTAAGTGTACTGGAACGTGTTTCCCGCTTCCTGATATGCCCCATCCATCAAGAACTTCCAGGGTACTCCTTACACCGGGTGAGCAGATAACCATTCAGAGAGAGGATAGATTCAGAATTCTATTACTTATTACTTCAGAGGGGTTGAGAAGAAGAAGGTTGTATATGCTGTGTACCAGGTCGGATTAGAAGTCACGCAGAGGAGACGACATATGGCTAACAGATAAGAAGTATTTCACATATATAACCTGCAGAGAAATAGAGTTGCATATGTTGTGTACCAGGTCGGATTGGAAGTCATGCAAAGGAGACAACATATGACTAATAGACGAAAAGAAAGAAAATGATATTCTACAGACCTAATTTATCGGAATTTACCAGTCGCCCCATCCAACCGGAATTAAGGACAGAATCCGCACATCGAGGAAAAGTGAATCCACAGTTCTAGATACGGGTTATTTAATGTGACCGGTAGATTCCCATGTATATCTCCCTGCTCAACCTATCCGAGCGTCGTGAAATCAGGTTAAACGGATCTAACTAGGTCAAAGTTTGTCAAGTCCTTAAATTCATTAGGTTCAACTTTCCCTAGTCAAGTCCATTTAAAATCTTTCATGCCTACCAGCGCATCGAACACAGAGCGTAGACGATTCAACTTACGTACGTTACGCCAATTCAGATTGCCCGTTATCACTTGCCAATTTCATTTCCCAAAACATCTCCCTCAAGCACATTTCATTTACACCATATTTTTTGGATTTTCTGATTTTGTAATGTTTTTGGATTTTTGAAAATTTTGTAATTTTTGTTTTGTTTTTTATTTCTCCCCCTAAATTTGTGCATAGGAGAGAAACAAAAGTAAATGCGCAAATTTAAACTATCCTAAAACAAAAATTAGTCTTTAAAGCGAATCAGCTTAAGAAAAACTCAGGAGTATAGAGAAGAAAACGCAAACCGTAAGTCACTGATTGAATTTGCATCCAGAAGGTCTGAGAACAACACGCGTAATCTCAGAACAGATCCGAAAATTCTTCATGTCATTCAGCACTAACCCCATGTGATCCCTTCTTTTCTTCCCTTCTTTCCTTTCCCGCAAAGGACACAAACTCTCGAACAAAGTTATGAGTGTTGTATATTTGAGAGATGTCCCTAATCATATGCCAGGAGCAGCCACTACCAACAAACCGAAGTCTGATGATATGCCTCCATAGCTGCTCCGACACAGAGCGGGATCAGTTGGTCTTTGGAACCCAATCCATTTTGAAACTGGGTCGACCTTTATCATCAACACACGATACTCTCTCCCATGACATATCCTGCTTATCACAAACAGAAGATGTAGAAACGTTAGAAGCATTAGGAGATTTGGGAGTTTTCACCTTTGGTACCCATCTATATTCGGGTTTAACCTATTTCCTTTTCGATCCGATGGGTGCCTCGACACTTGCTTTGGAACTTGAAGTCGGCTTCCGAGATGACTTTGACCTAGCCGGTCTTGGTTTTACAGGAGCATCTCTTGAACTAGTCTTCTGGGCCAGCATTCCCTTCTTGTTCTTGGGAGTTGGATGCTTGGCCTTGTGAGTTTGATTCTTGGCCTTGGGAGTTGAATTCTTGGCCTTCTTGGCATTCCAGTCGGCGTTATCTAAACGTGACCTTGAGGGGTTTCTTTTGAAAAATCTCCCTCTTGGCGCGTTTTTCCATCCTTGTGCATAGTAGGGAACGTACGCGCGATTAGGACAATTTCTGGCAATGTGTCCAGGTGTTCCATAGTGAAAACATGTCTTTTTCTTCACTGTGAAGTTGTTTCTTCCTGCCCCTGGTGGCGTATCCTTGCCTTGTCTCTTGTTGTTCCCACATGCACAATTGCAACAGACACTCTGTTTAGCTTGAAATGGTGGCCTGTATTTACCTACGACAGGTTGATTAGAAGCAACAGATTCAGAGTTCAAGGGGTCGTTTGTTTGTTCAGAAGAACTCTCATTGTTCTCATCCTCTGTTACTTTGGCTGCACAAGAAGTAGCAACATTAGTATCTTCAATATTAATAACTCCTCCTGACACAAATCCAACTCGTTTTCCATATCGAAGATGTGGCTCCCTGTCAGTTTCGTCCTGTGTCATAGGGATGGATGTGTAGTTATGATTATAAGGAGGAGGTACACTATCATACCCTAAACCCTTGTTTTGATTTTCTTTGAATTTTAATTGGGTTTCATATAAGGACTCGACTGTCTGACTTGACGCAGTATAATTTTTGAAACTGACATCAGTTTTTCCACACTTAATTTTTAAAGCGTCAAGTTCTTCAGTTACAGCAACAAGTTGTCTTTTAACATAATCATAATTTTCACACTTGTTGCTATACTCTTCCTGAAGTTTCCTAAAGTCCTTGGTTTTTGCTTCTAATTCAGCCTTCAGGGGTTTCTGTCCTTTCCTGAGTTGATATCCTTCACATCTCAGGTCCTCAACTTCTCTTTTAAATAAATCAATTTGTTCCCTAAGAAATTTAATCGTGGCTTCACAAGCTGGAGTACATGTAACTTTAGTGACCAGAATGTTTTCAGAACTCATTGTTTCTCTACACTTCAAAGCATCAAGTTCTTGAATTACATCAGCAAGACTAAGATGATTGAGATCTTTTGTCTTCTTGATGATGGCCACGTTCATATCCCACGATTTCGGAAGTGAATTTAGTAGCTTTTTGTTTATCTCGGACTTAGTCAAGAAGATCCCGACTATATTCATTTCAGTAGTAAGTGTAGTAAATCGCTGCAACTGAGTTTCGAGGGTTTCTCCAGGGATATAATCGAAAATGTTGAAATTTTGGCTTAACATATCCTGACGACTCTCTTTCATGTTTTCAACTCCCTCGTAGACCTTAAAATCAGTTAAAAGGCACAACTAAGACCCAAAATCAAACTTAAAAGTCAAACCCTTTGATTATAGACCTCAAAAGTCAACCTTAAAAGTCAAATTTAAAAAGTTAAACTCAAAAGTCAAACTTGAAAAGACAAACCAAAAAGTCAAACAAAAAAACTAAATTTGAAAATTTAAAAGTTAAACTAAAAAGTCAAATTTTAAGATCAAAGGTCAAACTTGGAAGTCAAAGTTAAAATTTAAGGTCAAAAGTTAAAAAAAATTTAAAATATAAACTGATTTAGTTAAAATCCGATTTACTGTCGTATAAAGAGTTCACTGCCAAAAAGGGTTTGCGGCCGTAAACTCGGAGTTTGCGGCCGTAAACCTCAAATTTCCGGTTGAGAGTTAATTAAAATTAATTAAGATTCAAAAATAAAATAAAATTAACTGCTGAAAACAAGATTTTCTGCTGAATATAGTTTGCTACCGGAAAATATAGTTTACTGCCGGAAGGAGTTTGCGGCCGTAAACTTCAATTTTTCGATTAATATTTTTCAGTTCAATTGTTAACAAAAATTCACGAGATTAATTTAATTCACGGTCTAGGGTTCAAAGCGATTTAGAATACGGTCTTCAAATTAACAAACTTGCACCAAAATAGGGTTTACGGCCCAAGAATCTAGACTTCACGGTTGATGAATTTGACTGGTTTGCGGCCGTGAAATCAGTGTTTACGGCCGTAAGCTTGGACTGAGAACACTAAATCTTTGATTTTTGGATGAAACAATAAATCCTTTTGACTGATACAACTAGACTCTGATACCAATTGTAAGTCCCTAATTTGCCTGTGTATCAATCAGATCCATTTGATGATGCGGAATCCCAATCAAACGGATGATGTCAGATCAAATAGAAGAGAAGGAGAAGAAGAATAATATGAATCTTGTATGTATTGATATGAATTAAAATTCCAGATACAAAAGATTCACACACATACACTCCTTATTCTCTCTGGCCGTAAACTCTCTTCGTGTTCATCAATCTCTACTCCTCACCCTAACACTTATATTTATACTTGGAGAATATGGGCTTGGTGAACATGTGCCGTAAATGGGTTTACGACCGTAAACTCAACCGTAAACATGACCATAAACTCCAAAAATATTATAGAAAAATACAATTGCCCAGAAAAGCAAAGTATAAACCATATTTTGACCCAACATTATTGTTTTTAGGGATTATACTGTTCCTTGATGCAATTAATTGAGGTTGGTTTTTTCATGCATTACAGAGGTTTTGTTATATTTGTTTGTTTTATTTTTTTTTCTTATTAAAGCATCGTACTTTCAATGTATAATGTTAAATTGGCATATAAAATAGGACATTGTTACTTTATTTATGTACAATAATTTAACTTGACTTTTCTTGATGAAGAGGTTTTTTTAATTGAATTGAAAAGGCCTCCTTCAGGTTTTTGAAGTCCAGTTGTCTCCAAAGACAGGCGATTCTAACATTGATGGTGTACTCATCTTTGAAGAGATCCATATCTTTAAGGAGAGTGATACTTTTTGAATCCATTAATTTGTAGTTAGAAGTAACAATTTATTAGAAAAGGCAATGTGGTAGATCATATATGTGTATTTTCATTCCAGATGCATTCCTCTTGGTTATGTGTGTTATTACAGAGATGGTTAGCTTCAAGATAAAACAAAATTTTCAAGACATGTGAATTCATAAGTCATATATGTCAGATAAATATATGCACAGGTAAATACCAACATATTAACATGTATTAGCATGGAAAATATCTCAAAGAATTTTACAAAATTAGCAAGTTGTTGACAAATAATCAAATGTTTTGCTTCCATTTTCTTATTCTTGATTAAATCCCATGGTTATTTGTACACACTTTTAATCTTTATCTTTTACTGTATTTGGGTTTTCCTTTTCCCTAAATGGGAATTAGAATATTTGTTTAGTTTACTTGATAAGAAGCATGAAAACCTTTCAGTGTTTTAAGAAAATTTAGAAAATCATTAAAAAAACATGAATTTGTAAAACCATTAATCTACGAGCTTAAAATCTTACTCAGACATTTCATCAAATAGTTCATCTACGAACTTAATTTATAGAATATTTACACAGATATAAAACATACTAAATAAATGTTAGCAATAAGAAGGATCGAACTCACCACCTAAAATCCCATAAAAAAGATGAATTTACAAAAATTTAAATCCCAATTCCAAAAAACTCTGGAACAAAATTGGTAAATTAAAGAAAGATCGAACCTATAAAAAAGCAATAATGGTGACTTCAGGTGAATTGGATTCCTTCTGGGTGGGGGAAACGAACTCTGAAACAGATCATCCCAACACATTCCAAAGACAAATATATAAATCAATTACCTATAGAACTATCACACCATTGAATGAGAAATTTATCTTACCTATTTCACACCATTGCGGTCGATAATAGATCTGGGTTTCATTCTCATTATCAGCAAAAGAAAAAAAACAAACCTGAGATATAAAAAAAATCAAACATGAGATATCACAAAAAAAGAAAAACTGAACCTGATCCAAGAAAAACACGTCAACTTATGTTTAAAAATGTTCTAGCCAATACATCAAACAAAACACATCGAACCTAGTTCAAGCAACACAAATCAATTTAGGGCTAAAAACCGAAAATAAAAATAAAAATTTGAACATGGTTCAAGTTATGAACTACATGAGAGCGAAAAAACCCCATCTCAAAGCCATCATAGATGGTCATTGAAGAGAAGACGGAAACATAATGCTAAATTTGAGCGAATTTGTTTAGAAATGCAATCGACATCCTTAATCATTAGGCAATTCTAATAAAATGGGGAAAATTACAAATCAGGATCCCTGATTTGTTGCCTAAAATCTCTTAGCTGATTTATAGGGATATTAGATTGGTAAACATACGTATTTGAAACTGAGAGGGTGAAGATGAGCGGAAACAGAGATCGAAGTTGGGCGGGAAAACCAGTCAAAGATTTTATGTGGTAGTGACACGTGTCATAGTTGTGGCTTAAAAAAGTGCCATGTGGCATTTAAAGGAGGTATTTATTAAGTATGGAGATTAATTTATTTAAAGAATAATCAATTTAACCAAATTAATTTAAAAATAAAATTTCATTAAACTTCAATGAAAATTATAACAAATACACACAATTTTTTTTTTAAAAAAAACATAGAAATTAAAATTACCAAACCTAGATAGATCTAAAGGACATCTTTATTGGAAAATTGACCGTTCAAATCATCGATCGGTTCCGCGTTAAGATTGATGTGGTTGACAGTCCAAATATGTTATGTCAAGTCCCTATAAAGAATATGATGCGTCTCAATATCATGAATTATTGCCTTCCTCCTCGCCATGTACTCGCTTCCAACCTCAAAAACTTGTGTCAGTGGAACTATCTCGTTTTCGTTATACTCACATATTGCGTTTCCTTTGTCTTCGAGAATCATATTATGCAATATGAAAAAAGTATACATCATCTCACTTATTTTCTTCTCCTCCAAATGAGGTGCAAAATATTTAAGAATATGTCAATGTTTTTTCAGAGCACCAAACGTTCGTTGAACATCCTTTTTCGCTTTCTCTTGAGCTCACTTAAACTTCAACCTTTTGTGATCATTTGGACAAGACAATGACTTCACGAAACAAGCATGCTCCGGATAGATCCCGTCCACAAGATAATACCCGTTCCTATATGACGTTCTAGACACTTGAAAGGAAGAATATGATACAGTCCCGTTATATATGTCGTCGAGTAACAGATACATGTTAAGAACATTAATGTCATTATGGGAACCAACAAAACCAAAGAATGCATGCCATATCCACAAATCCAATGAGGCCACCGCTTCAAGTATGATGGTCAGCCTTGATGGGCATTCATACAACTACCCTGTAACATCCCACAATTCAAGACCAAATTTTCATTTTTAATTAAGTTATTATAAAACCAATAGTATAAGAAAACATCCATAACAACATCCCATGTCAAAACCAAAGTGTCAATAATCAAAACATGTTTCATAAAACAATATCAGAGTGTAATCCTAAAGATCTTATGTGCGGAAAACATAGTTTGATGTGCTACGATCGCCAGCTCCTTTCCTTTTAAAAAAGAAGTACCTGAAACCAAAATTGAAAACTAAGCATGAAGCTTAGTGAGTTCCCCCATCATACCACATATCATACAAATAACATACTGTCAGGCATACTGGGGTGCCCGACCTACCCTTGTCAGGCATATCTGGGTTCCTGACCTACCTTGCTGAGCATACCGGGGTGCTTAACCTACCCATGTTAGGCATATCGGGGTGCCCAATTACCCTTATTAGACATACCGGGGTGTCCGACCTTCCCCTGTCAAACATATCTAGGTGCCTGACCTACCCTCCAGTTTATCTCAACCGGTTCCGGGGACTATTTCACCCCTACCACTACCACATAATAACATAACATGAACATACTGCTAGGCATACATGGGTATTGTCTACCCCTTTGGTCTCTTTCAACCGGTATCCGGGGACTATTTCACCCCGGCTACTACTAACACATATATCATAGCAACCTATCACATAAGGCATATTAGATAGTGGCAAACCAGACAATTATCACAAAGACAATCATCTCAAACATAATCACCTACTGGTGGGCCGACATTGGTGCCTTAAACCACCTCTACTGGAAGGTAACTCATCTCACACTGCTGAAGTCCCGCGGACAAAACCCTAGCTGGATGACAGATTCCCGAACTATCAACAACAAAACAACACCCAATTAATAATTGGGTTCCAACACATAACCATGAGTCCATGCTTGGGGTGAAAGACTACTTTACCCCCATCTTAGCTTGATTCAAACTCAAGGCCCAAAAGTCAAACTATGAACCAAAGCCCAACATATGACCCAATTTTCCAAGTTGGGCCCAAACCTTTACATGTTCTTACCATAAGGCCCATCCATTTATTCCAGTCCAAACATTTGACATTCTAATGGTCCAATATCTCATAATCATCAATGCCCAATTATGGCCTACCTATGACCCAATTTTCCAAATTGGGCCCAAACCCCACACATGGGCCTTACCCTAAAGCCCATTCAAATATTCTAGTCCATATGATTGTTCTCGGATGACCTATCAATAGCCCAATCACCAAAGCCCAGTAGAAGGGCCCAACTCAAGGCCTAAACAAAATTAGGGGTTTCACATAAAATGACGATTAGGGTTAAGTGTTTCTTACTTAACCCATTAAGGACTTAATCCATTAAGTCCATCAATCTACTAGATAAATCATACAGTGTGATCGGGTGTAATTCATAATTTAATTCCAATGGCCCAAAACGCAGGTCCCGATAAGTCCAAACCAACAAATCCAAAATTAGGGTCTCCAACCCAATCGCGTTCCAATTAGTCCATTTGTTAAGTTGTTAAGTATTTTAGTGTTGCGTCTTGGGCCTTTTGGTTTTGTAATCGGGTTGGGCTTTTCCATCCGTAGTTATCTATAATAGTTTCCTTTTATCTAGATAAGTTGTTAGGGTTTTAATATAAATATATGCATGCATATATGCGTATAACATAGAATAGGTGATTACGTTGATTCTTATAACCTTATAATACCTCTACAGATTGAAGTTCTTTATCGAGCTCTTCTGGGGTATCTTTGCATTAATCATTCGACATATTCAGTGCAATACTTGTGTTCTTCATTACGTTCTTATTTATATTTTGCTTAGAATCATACGATCCTGATAGAACTTTGTTCTAACAATTGGTATCAGAGCAGGAGATTGTGTGATCAATACACTTTACTTCTGTATTCACAAATCTTTAGGGTTTCTGCTTTTATCGAAGCCGTCGTCTTCTTAATGGCGACTACTCAGTTTTTGATAAAACCCTAATCTCAAGTTTACAGGTAAGATTCTAGCAGCTCACCATGTCTCACGATGATACGCATACAAACCCAATTAACATCTCAAACATCATCGGATCTACAACTAGAGTTCCCATACTCTACACTCAAGACTATGAAGTATGGGCTCATCACTTTGAAGACTACGTGGTTGGATCTGAAGATAATGGCTATCTCATCTGGGAAGCTATCATTCTTGGACCGTTTGTGCATTCAGAAACAAACACGATCGTCAAGACACAGAAGGATTACAACAAGTTGGTGATAGATGTTCAGAAGATGCCACAAGATGAGAAGGACAAGATCCTGTGTAATGTTAAAGCCATGCGAATGATAAGATTCGCCTTACAATCTGACACTTTTCGGCTTGTAGGCTCATGCACAACTGCTAAGGAGATCTGGGATAGGTTGAAGGAACTTTACTCAACTGATGAAGATCTGGAACACTCCATTCAAACTCTGTTGTTGTCAGAATTTGGAGTTTTTGAACAGAAACTTGAAGAGAAGCTTATTCAGACCTTTGATCGGTTCAATCATCTCTTAAGTAAGATGATCAAGCATGGAATTGAGAGGAAGCTGATCGAGCAGAAAGTTACATTCATGAACGGGCTCAGACCAGAATGGATGGCTGTGGTTTCCACTGTGAAGGCGCATGAACAGTTCAAATCCTACTCACTGGCGAAACTAGTTGGGATACTAAAGTCACATGAAAGTGTTGTAACTAAGGAGGTGAAGTGGTCTCTGGCATGGGATCGCTGGCTCTTGTCTCTAAAGGAAAAAGTACTGTTGAGGAAGAAGAAGAGTCAGACATGTCAGAATGTGATCTTACAAGTGAGGAGTATGCTTTAATGATAACAAATCCAAAGAAATTCGCAAGAAGAAAATTTCCCACCAATAATAACCGAAATTGGCAGGGAAGTTATAGTTCTGAGAAAACAAAAGATGAACCGAAAGTCTTTTCTCAAAAGGCGGAAGAGAAAAAGGAAAACAAGCTTGCAGGAGACTCTGGATACGACTGCAACTATTGTCACGGCAAGAACCACTTTGCCAAAGATTGCATGTTAAGAAAGATGGCTGAGAAGAGAGAGGGTGAAGATGATGAAGCGTATTACATGCGTAAACTAGAAGAAGTCAAGAAGAAAAAGGCTTCCAACAGCTCGATGAATGCACTAATTGTACAAGAAAATGCAGGGGAAGATGAGTTCGGTGGTGTAGAAGTCTGGTCAACAGACTCTGAAGACGAAGAGGTTAGAAGACCCACTCATGGAAAGGCGCTTGTGGCAAAGAATGAAGGTTCTGGTGGAAAATGCTTTATCGCCACTAATGGTCCATCAACCGAAAGGGCAGACACAGAACCGAACCTGACAGAAAACAAGTGTTTTGCAGCCAAGCCGGTGAGTGAGAAGATCAACGACTGCGATCGATTGATCAAAAAGGTACATTCTATCCTTGAATCTCTTAAAATTCCCAAAACTGAATATCTAGAAGAATTAAATGAACTAAACTCTAAATTTTCCAACCTAAGTAGTAGCCTCATGCAAACCCGCTTAGCAAACTCTAACCTAACTGACCAACTCGGCAGGGTGTCTTCAAAAAGTGAGGAGAGAAGGATCTGGATTGAGCATAAGGAAGCAGAGTTAGTTAGGGCTAAGGATGAGAGTATTTATTTGCAAAGAGACAATTTAAAATTGTTAAAACAAAGAAATGTTTTCTGTTTAATTGCTAAGCGTCTTTATACTAATATTGCTCAATTACATCTAAATTGTGAAATTGGAAAGAAAATACATAAAATGATTTTTCCCTTCCTTGAATTTAAGGAAGATGATGTTATAGCAGAGTGTGAATCAGAAGTATCCTCTGAAGAAACATCCATGTCGTATAGGCTAAGGCTAGGTTTAGATAAGATAGAAACTTTCATCGATTCTAAGGAACATAAAAGTATGTTAAAAGATATCTTAGATGAAAATGACAGGTTAAATATTAAAACCGATACTATACGAACATTCGATGAGTCAAATGCCAAAATTGTTAAAGATAATAAAATAAACTTAGATAATTCATCTGAATTTGATGCGGAGAGTGAAATGAGTGAAATCTCAGTAAAGGACGTTGTTGATTGTTCTAAGTTTGTGAAAAATGAAACCCAGAGCGAAAAACCTCTTATTTCATAAAATTCGGTTGAGTTTGCTCGTCTGTCAAAGGAACAGAAACCGAAACTCAAAGAAAAAGCCTTGGTCTATCAAAAGGTACAGACCGTGCCAAATCAGGTTTATGCTGTGACTGGAGTCACTCAAAGACAAACAACAGAATTAAGGATAATAGTTGACGAGGATAACGCTGAGGGATGTGAAGACTATTTCTGGTCTGCTCCCATTGATAATGCAGATGAAACCATGGGATTGTCTGAGAAAACCACATGGAGAGTCAAAGGACGATACATACCAGAACCCATCAATAAACCTTCCAGTTTCGATATTCCCAGCACAAGCGGAACTAAAGATGTTCCTGAAGAACCGTTAGTTGAACCTGATGTTCCAATCGAGAGGAAAGAACCGAAAGGTCCACTCAAGAGACAGGAAGCACCGGAAGTTCAAACTAAGGAAAGTACCGAAACCAAAATGGAAGATAAGACAACTGCAACTCAGAAGGAGAAACCACATGCCAGCTTCAATGTTCACAAATCTCAGAAGGAGCTAGCTGAACAGAAAAGACTCAGAAATCAAAGATATGTCTCGAATCTGAATGAACGGAAAAGGCATTGGAATTCTCAAAATCCTAATTATGAGCCTTCTAGGAAAGAATCCATGGATAAAGGAAAGGAAAAGTCAAAGGAAAATTTCAGTCCAAATTCCTATTATTCCAAATCCCAAAACCGAAAGTCAAGTCTCGGTTCTCAACCCAAGTTCGGTTCTCAACCTAGTTTCGGTCATCAACCCAGTTTCGGTCCTCGACCCAAATTCGGTCCTAAACCCAGATTCGGCTCTCGATCCAGATTCGGTCCTAAAACTAGTTTTGGTCCCAATTCTAGACATGGATCCTCCAGATCCCAAGATGAAACAAATTCCTTAAAGGACATCAAAGGAAAAGGAAAGCTGTTATCAGACTCTGAGAATGAAAATAAGAGATCCTCCACTAAACCTAGGAATCCAACAAAAAACACTAAACCATCTAAAGAAACACCAAAAGATACATTAAGATTTAAAGAAGATAAAACAAAAATCAAGGTGTTTACCATCAAAAGAAAAGATCAAACGACTCTTGTTAAACGAACTTATTTAGTTGATGCTTCTATTGTTATTCCTTTCTCTGTGAAAAACTCACCAGGACCCAAGAAACTTTGGGTTCCTAAATCTGCTTAAATTTGCAGGTAATCAGTGACGAGCAGTTTGACGATGAATGGTATATAGACAGTGGCTGCTCGCGTCACATGACAGGGAGAAAGGAGGAATTAAGGGAATTTCGTTCTCTAAAGGATGGTGGATCGGTGAAGTTTGGAAACAATTCCTATGGAACAATCAAAGGATATGGGATGATAACTAATGGAGACTTCTCCATCAGAAAGGTGGCTTATGTAGAGGGATTGCAGCACAACCTCATCAGTGTATCACAATTAGTTGTGGGCACTGGCTTGAAGGTATCATTTAATGATGAAGGATCTGAGATAATAGAAAAACAAACCAAGAAAGTTCTGCTGAAATCTGCACGAAAAGGAGAAATGCATCCTCTGAATCTTAATCCTATTCGGGGGACACCAGCTATCTGTCTGCTATCAAAGGCAAACTCTGATGAAAGTTGGCTTTGGCATCGACGTTTATCTCACCTGAACTTCAAAGATATCAACAAATTAGTGATTGGTGATCACGTTTGAGGTCTTCCTCTTCTCAAGTTTGAAAAAGAGCATTTGTGTGCAGCATGTGAGATGGGTAAGCAGAGCAGAAAAAGCCACCCTACACGCATTAATACTAAGATAGTGGAAGCACTTGAACTGTTACATATCGACTTGTGTGGACCTTCTGCTATAGAGAGTATCGGTGGAAGTAAGTATATTCTGGTTATTATAGATGATTTTTCACGCTTCACGTGAGTTTTCTTTCTTAAACAGAAATCAGATGCAACTCCCAAGCTGAAGATGTTCATCAAGCAAGTGGAAGTTCAATTAAAGAAGACAGTGAGAAACATCAGAAGTGACAATGGGTTGGAATTCAAAAACAAGGATTTCAAAGACTTTCTGGCTGATAAGGGGATAACACACAATTTTTCGGCCCATTATACACCACATCAAAACGGGATTGTTGAAAGACGAAATCGATCATTGTGTGAAGCAGCAAGAACCATGCTCAGTTATGCCTCTCTACCTCTATACTTTTGGGCTGATGCCATTGTTGCTGCCTGTTATACTCAGAATCGGTCCTTGCTCAACAAGAGATTCTCGATAACTCCTTATGAGATCTTAAACAATCGGAAACCAAACGTCAAGTTTTTCCACATTTTCGGTTCCAGGTGCTTTATCTTTAATTCTAAAGAAAACCGAAATAAGTTTGATGTTAAAGCCGATGAGGGGATCTTTCTGGGTTACTCTCTGTCATCAAAAGCATACCGGGTGTTGAACAAGCGTTCTAAAAGAATAGAAGAAACTTATTATGTCACCTTTGACGACAATTACATGAAGAAAGTTCAAAGAACAGAAGATGCTTCAGGAGACATCTTTCCGAAATCTGGACAGGTCTTGGTTCCAATATCCAACCTGTTTGATGAATACATTCGGTTATTTGATGAACCAGAAAAGGCAATACATTCGGAGGCAACAGCAGTAGACAACAAAGTAGATAATCTGAAGAAAGTCATAGACGAAGCTGCCAAATCGATGGAAAACGAAACACCTACTCCTAAACCATCACCTAGTACTTCAAACACCGATTCAACGTTCTAGGGGGAGAACTCTACCACTTTCAAACCATCTGAAGTTCCTGTTGAGGGGGAGTATCCCAATTCCGCCCCAATATCTACTAGTTCAACTGATACTCAAACAACTGAACCGAAATCAACAGGTGATAGTCCAATCGAGGGGGACATACCCACTGCCGATTCTGCTGAAAACAAAGCCTTCACTTCGCCAGTCGAGGGGGAGAAGGAGAAAACAAGTGACAGTTCTACTGACGAAGGTGAAAGGGATCAGTCAGATGTTGAAGTTGAAGTTGAAGCAGAACTAAATCCAGAATATGATCCAACCTATCCTCCGCTAGCAAAATGGACAAAAGACCATCCCAAAGAGCAAATTATTGGTGAATCCTGAAAGTGTTCTTACTAGATCTCAGCTGAAGGCAAAACAAACAACATTATTCTCTAAAATGGAATTTTGTATGTTTAACTCGTTTATCTCCAAAATAGAGCCGAAAACCGTAAATGCTGCACTTGATCATTCTGATTGGGTTCAAGCAATGCAGGATGAGCTCAATGAATTCAAATGAAACAGAGTTTGGAGATTGATTCCTACACCGAAAGATGCCTCTGTTGTCGGCTTGAAATGGGTGTTTAGGAATAAGCTGGACAAAGAAGGGAATGTCATTCGTAACAAGGCTCGGTTGGTTGTAAAAGGCTATTGTCAAGAAGAAGGGATTGATTATGAAGAAACTTTTGCTCCTGTGGCAAGGTTAGAGTCTGTTCGAATTTTTCTAGCATATGCCGCTTACAAGAACTTTGAAGTTTTCCAAATGGATGTCAAATGTGCATTCTTGAATGGAGAATTAGAAGAAACTGTCTATGTTGAGCAACCACCTGGTTTTGTGAATGAAAAGTACCCGGATCATTGCTATGTGCTGGATAAAGCTGTCTATGGGCTAAAGCAAGCACCAAGAGCCTGGTATGAAACGCTTACTCGCTTTCTAAAAATGTCAAAGTTTAAACAAGGTTCGGTTGACCCAACCTTCTTTCGAAAGAAGGAAGGCGAACATTTGATGATTGTTCAGATTTATGTCGATGATATCATCTTCGGTTCCACGAATCCTAGCTTAACCGCTGAATTCAGAAAGTTGATGGAGACTAAATTTGAAATGAGCACAATGGGTCCAATTAACTTTTTCCTCGGTTTGAAGGTATCTTTATAAACCAGGAAGCATACACCAAAAATCTGCTGACTAAATTTGGAATGAAGGGTGATTCAAAAGTAAAGGTTCCTATGGCATTCGGCACCAAGCTAACTCCATCCCTGGAGAAACCGGCTGTGGACATAACTCTTTATCGACAAATGATAGGATCCCTTATGTATCTAACAGCTAGTAGACCAGATATCATGTTTTCTGTTTGTTATTGTGCCAGGTTTCAGGCTAATCCAAGAGAACCCCACATGCTTGTTGTGAAGAATATTTTTCGATATCTGAAGAAGACTTCATCTCTCGGTCTCTGGTATCTTGCAAGATCTGGATTCTTCATACAAGCCTTTTCAGATGCTGATCTTGGAGGATGTGGACTGGACAGGAAAAGCACTACCGGAGGATGTCAATTCCTTGACGGAAAACTTGTCAGTTGGCAATCAAAGAAACAAACCTGTGTTTCTTTATCCACAGCAGAAGCAGAATACATTGCTGCCGCATCATGTACCTCTTAGGTTGTTTGGATTCAAAGTCAGTTAAGAGATTATGGGCTGAGTATGAAAAACATCCCTCTCTATTGTGACTCTGAAAGTGCAATCAGGATTTGTCATAATCCAGTGCAACATTCGAAAACCAAGCACATTGCACTCAGGTATCATTTCATCAAGGATCATGTAGAAGACGGGAACGTAGAAGTACATTTTGTTCGTTCTGCTGATCAACCGGCAGACATCTTTAATAAAGCCCTACCAGAAACAACCTTCAATAAAATCTTACAAGGTTTGGGTATGATGGAAGGAGACTCGGTACCGAATCCTCAAATCTCTCTTTAAAATTAAGACAACCGAAATAGACAGATCGCTCGGTCTATCTCTGCTCTAGATTTTTGGGGAACCGACATGGACAGACCGCTCTGTCTATTTCGGCTCCGTAATTCTCCGGAACAGAGGAAAACTGCATGATCGATCTATTTTGCTTCTCTCATTAATAAGATAAGGTTTCGGTTGTATATTTTGTAAGTCTTTCTGTTTTTTACTCTTTTTCAGAAAAATTTCAAAAATCCAAAAATATTTTATCTTTCTGTTTATATTCTTTTTCAGAAAAATTTCAAAAATCCAAAAATATTTTATCTTTCTGTTTTTATTCTTTTTCAGAAAAATTTCAAAAATCCAAAAATATTTTATCTTTTATTTGTTTCAATTTCTTGTTTGTTCTGTTTGGTGTCTGTCATTAATAGGTAAACACAAGTATAATCGTCGATAGATCTAAAACAGGTATGTTTCAACTTTTACACAACCTAGTTAAGGGTCCCTAGAAGCATGCTGCTGTATGTTGTCTTAAGCCTCTATGATCTTGAGTAAGCCTTAATGATTCGATCGATACCCATCGTTTCTTCCAAATCAGGCTATTTTACCTCACTCGGTCTAGAGCTACCTTACACTGCTCATATGAGTTAAGAGTTTCTCTGCTCTGTCACGCTTATCTAGCAGAAGGTACATTCGGTTCCTAAACCACTTCCTCATATTCTCCATCTACCTTCGGTTCACTAACGTAACCCTTGAGACTCTCGGTCTTTACCACTGAGGTTTATGGTTACACAACATCTGTGTTTATGATCTTGGATACGATTACCACGTTCTAAGTGAAACCCAAAATCCGACACCAAAAACGAATTGACGGTGAGTGATATACTCAAGCATTTACTGGTTACCTAAGGAAATCTCTTTTTATTTTGTGTGATCTTTTATGAAATTGTCTACAGCCAAGATATTTCTTCCCAAAGAGGTCTAGTTTATTTTTCTTTTTTTGAGATTTCTGCTTCCTATAAGTCATTAACATAATAATAAATCCCACCTACCTGTTCAATAGATCACATCGGTCTCACAGGTACCTCTACCAACAATCGGTTTTATGTTAAAACTAGATGTTCGGTTGGAGGACAGCCACCCAATACCTATGATCAAAAGAAGCCTTTCAATGTTTATTAACAAACAGTTGATCGTATTTTTCGGGAAACCACACAAGCACTTCAAGTCTCTCTTGATTTTGAAGGAAGTGATTCTTGCCCGGAATCCTCTGCTTTATTTCTTTATCTTTCACACTCTTATGCACGAAAATTAATATCTTCCAACATTCTTTTTGCTGTTTGGTATAAGTTTTGGTTATCGGTTGCGACCAAACAAGGGGATATATGGAATTTCAAACGGTATGAAGATAAGATTTCGGCGCGCACATTTGATCCATTTCAAAACCCACGCGTGCTGACGTTTTCCTAGGATTAACCACACTGTCAAATCGCGCTTTTTCAGGCAACGCTTTAGCAACCTCATCATCACGTTTTTCTCTCTCCAGGCAACGATATAAATAGGGGAGATCGTTTTATTTGTCATTTACCAATCTCGAATTATCTCACTCCTACAAGTTCAAACTGTTCATCTTCTTCTTCGTTTATCAATGGCGACTTCATCTTCTGCACATGATCAAACTGCAACATCATCCTTGCTTGCAATCAAACCCAACCAAAACATGATTATCGAAATGATTCCATTCCTATATGACTCATATATGCTATATGTTGTGGAATGTCTAAAGTATTCCCCCCTGTTGTTGGCCCTAACCCAGGTTGAAGCGGTTCCAATGTTGCTGCTATCTCAAGTCTACTCATCGGCGACTTATGACAAGAATAAAGATCACATCTACTTCACCATTCACGACAAGAAATCCTCGATCTCTAAGGCGAAGTTTTGTTCCATTCTGGGGCTTGCAGTTGATTCTTCGATCATCTCGCCTGATTTCGTCACTACAACACAACTATTCACGATGATGTATGAGATGGGATACACAGAGGTGCTTACAACGATTGCCAAGGTCAAGAAATCGTGTTTACCATCGCAATGGAATGGGTTGCTGACATTGCTAATCAAGGGTTTGGCGGAAAGATGTGGTGGTTCAGACACAACAAGTAAAGGTTTTCTTACCATTCTTTATGGTTTATACAACGGGATCAACCTAGATTATGGCACTATAATCTGGTCCCAAGTAGTGCAGAGTTTAAACACAACGACCCGTCATTCAAAGATCTCTTGTGGTCGTTTATGGACCCTGATTACAAAGAAGGCCATGGATTCTTTGGAGATACCTGTCATGAAGGATGCTCTTCTTGCCTCTATTGCCTCATTCCATACAAAGAAGATCATCATATCTGATCCACGTAAGTTTCATCACTATGGATTGATTCCGGAATCCATGTACAGGTGTGTTTCGGCACAAAGCAATGTGATGGCCGAATACCGTAAACGCTCTCCTCTTGGTCTAAGGGTTCTGTCTGAAGAACAACAAGTCGCACTGGATGACTTGGATCAGCCTGCTAATAGAGGCAAACGGGTAATAAAGAAAGAGAAAGAAGAAACTAAGGAGGGTAAGCCAAAATCTTCAAAGCGAAAGTCTGGTGAAGGGGATTCTTCTCAATCAAAACCGAAGAAGATAAAGAAGATGGCTAACAGACCCAAGGGGAACCTTTCTCCTGGATCTGATACGGTTGAAGATCAAGACGCAGAAGCGGAGAATCCTCAGGTTTCAACCAGAGAGCCCACACCTCGAAGATCTCCAACTCCACCTCCATCTCCTGAAAGTACCAAAATTCCAACTCCACCAGCCTCTCCCAAAACTACTAAAATTCCAACTCCTCCCCCATCTCCTAAACTCACTAAAATTTCCACTCCACCTCCATCACCAAAACAGAAAGCTCCACTTTCTGCTCCCACCGATATACCACCCATTCTTACTGAACCAACTTCTCTACCCCCTTCAACCATCATTACCTCTGTTCCTATCTCAACTACACTTATCTCAACTCCTCTTATAACCGAATCCATCACTACCACCATTCCCAAAATCCCAGTGGCAGTCAATGTATCTGATACAGGGGCTACTACTGTGATTGATACTCCTGTTATCAACATACCACCATATCCAACCCCATCCTCTACCTCTGGTGCTACTCTTGGTGGAGATGATGAGGATTATGACTCGTTGTATTACAGTCCTTATAGAATTCCAACAAATGATGATCCTGATGCTCCTGTCACCAATCAACGTATACAGGACATCAATGAAAAGTTGGATCGACTGCTTGCTGATAGCAAAGCTTATGGCAGTGTTGTTTTAAAAGCCTTCTTAGAAACTGCCATTAAGCAATACACCGATGCTATTGAGAAATCCACAGAAGCAGTTGATAAGTCAGCCACTTCTTGTTCAAAGACCACAAAGGAGGTTACTGAGGTTGTTCACACAACTCAGATTTTCCTTGACTCTCTGAAAGCTCATACTGACACAAATGCGGCCAAATATCAAGCTTCGGTGGACTCCTTCTCTAAAACTCTTCAGGATGAAACCACAAAATTTGAAGCCCTTCGTACTGATCTCAAAACAGAATCCACATCTTTTCTCCAATCTCTGGATTCTCGTTTTGCTTTTCTTTCTGCAGAAAGTACATTGAAGGAGGACCTGATAAAACACCAAGCTACAATTAATCTCCAAAAAGTTCAAATGGCCCAAGCAGAAAAAGAGATCTCTCTGTTAAAGACTCAAAGGGCAGTTTATCAAAGTTGTGCTGGTGATGTGAAAAATATCTTGACTACTCTTCTTGAAGCTCATGATCCCTTCTTGACCTTAACCATCCGGAAGCATCTCCAGTCCAAACTCCTTCCTGCAATTACAATTCTCAGTGAGATGAAGGGTGTCTCGGAGAAGGTCTTTCTTCCGAAACAAGGGAGAGAAGAGAGTGCAGATCTGAAAGACAAAACAAAACTGAAGGATAATTTAGCTTCGGTTTTTGGAAAGAAAGTTCAAGCCGATAGTGATAGTGATACTGAAGAGACTATCGTTGAAGCTCTTAAAAGAAAGAAGAAGGACAAAGAGCTTGATGAAACGATGAAGGTGGCACAAGAGGAAAAGAATAAGGAAGAGGAGGATGTCTTGCAATGCAAGAAGACTTTGTTTCCAGAATGGGACAGAGATACACTCATCAATCAGGCGATTGAGTTTCCTTCTATGTACTGGGTGGAACCGATTGCTTCGTTTGAATGTGACAATTCAAAGGACTCGCAGTTCGACATGCCAATCACAAGAAAAGCATTTACCTTTCATTGTTTCGATGTCACTGCTGAGGTTCCTCATCCGAATCCGAAGGTTGACAGAGAGTTAGTAGATTTTTATTTGAAGAATGGTCAACCACAGTACTTGACTTGGAGTGCACATAAAATTACAAAAGTCAAGGTACTGAAACCGTCACCTGCTGGGAGGTTTGTGAATGTAAACTTCAAGATCAACCGTGGTACAGCAAATACGGAATACTTTATTTCTCTGGCAGATCTTCTCAACCTTAATCCACATGATTGGATTCTGCTATACAACATTCTGCTCTCAAATCAAAGGGAGTATGAGTCGATTCTAAAACATCTAAAAAGAATGTTGGCCTCCTATGTCCATGAGCTTGCTACTATGGATCAGGAGATAGCAAAGGTGATGAACAAGAAACCGTTTGTCAAGCCAACGTCTAAGCCCGGTGATGTGGATCAGATGAAGTTGGGGCAGATTGATTCAACAAATTTGACTGTCATGTTCACAAAGGGTGAGAGGCACAAGTTTTTGTTTGCTTTGGTTGACAAGCATCTGTTTTCAACAGACTGTCTGGAGCATATAATCAATATCATTCATCGATGCAAGCAAAACTCAGCAGCGGATAAAAAGAACTTCACAAATATGCTTCGGTGGTACATAACGTTTAGACATCACATTCTGGCCATTATACCGAGGATATTTGAAACCGTGAAAAAGCCCTCTGTTGTGAAAAGGGGATGAAGTTTCTGCTCCAAGGACGCAAAGGGGGAGATTGTTAAGTATTTTAGTGTTGCGTCTTGGGCCTTTTGGTTTTGTAATCAGGTTGGGCTTGTCCATCCGTAGTTATCTAGAATAGTTTCCTTTTATCTAGATAAGTTGTTAGGGTTTTAATATAAATATATGCATGCATGTATGCGTATAACATAGAATAGTCAATTACGTTGATTCTTGTAACCCTATAATACCTCTACAGATTGAAGTTCTTTATCGAGCTCTTCTGGGGTATCTTTGCATTAATCATTCGACATATTCAGTGCAATACTTGTGTTCTTCATTATGTTCTTATTTATATTTTGCTTAGAATCATACGATCCTGATAGAACTTTGTTCTAACATAAGTTTTTAGGTTAATTAATTATTAATTAAGTTAGGCACCACCCACTACCACCTCGAGTAGTGGTGGTTAATGGCAGCTCACGGCGGCGGCCACCACCTCACGGTGGTGGTGACAGATTTCCTTAATTATTCCGGTCAAAATACAATATTACAACGCAATATCCAAATAAACGCACACACACAAATAACACATACACATATCCAGCCACCCTTATGGCGGCAGGCGGTGGTTGGAGGTGGCAGCCACCACTTTAAAGTGGTGGTGGTGGCTTTTCTTGTGAAATTTGGCCAAACAACACCCAAACACCACTTAAACTGAAATAAACACATATATAGCACCATTTCACACACACACACACAACCACCTCTCACGGTGGTTGGTGGCGGCAGAAGGTGGCAGCCACCATGGCTGGCGGCCATGGTGGTTATCTTCTCAGTTTCCGGCTAACAAACAACCACACACATGCTTTCTGTTAGCAAAAATGAACCCACCCACCTGGTGGCGTACGGCGGCGACAGTGACACAAGAAGGCGGGCAACATTAGCGTTGACGGCGGAAACCACCATGGTTAGCCGCCATGGTGGTTCTTTACGACTTGCATTCATCAGAAATGTACACACCAACACAGCCACCTCGTGGCAGCATAAGGCAGTCAGAGGAGGACGTCACTATGACGTTTTAATGGCGAGGCAGCAGGCGGCGATGTAGTTGCAGAAGAAAGGTGGTGGCGGTGGTTTCGGTTAAAACTACGTCATAGGTTGGTCCTCGATCTCGTCCACGGTAGGAATGGCAACATGGAACGTATCTCGGTGGTTACCGAATTTGACAACGAAGGCGGCTGTTGGAGAGTCACGAACAACGGCCACCACGACGCCACTTCTTCTCCGGTCTTCAATTGATGCATCGCCATCTCTGGATTACCATCGATCTTCGTTATTGCTGGCACAAGAGTCACCAGCGGCTGGAGGGAGTGGGGGGTATAAGGTGGCGGCGCCGGACTTGGTCGAGTGTTGGGTGGCGACTGAAAAAAAAAAAGCTCCTAGGGTTAGGGTTGGACGTGTTATATACCCTGTCTCAAGAAACTTCATCCCATAATGCACCATTGGTCCCTCCTTCACCTCTTTCTTTCAATTTCGCTCCAAAATTTACCATTTCTACCCCGACTTCTGAAACCCCTTTCAAATCCAATCCGCAATTTGTAACGTCCCAAAATTCAAGGCTAAAAATTTCTTTTAATAAAACATTAATTAAAGCAAATTCATCATTTCAAAACATAAGCGGAGTATTAGTTTCCAAAATACATGTTCGTTATCAGAGTAAACATTCCCAGGCTGTCTAATCTATGGTGTGTGCCATGCGATCACCCCGAGCTCTTCCCTCCGCTACCGAAAGTACCTGAAACCAAAACTGAAAACCGTAAGCACGAAGCTTAGTGAGTTCCCCACCCTACCACATACCATGCATAACCACATACTGCACATACTGGGCCACACCCGCTATCCTGGGCCTCGCCCACCTACCTCGGGCCTCGCCCGCTACAACGGCCCCGCCGCTCCATGCCCCGCCTGGCTTCGAGCCCCGCTCAGATACAGATCTGTTTCACTTAGGCCCCGCCTGTCATAGGGCCTCGTCCGCTAACACATAATAGCACATAATCATACTGCAACACATAAGTTAAACATATACAATGGATCATGTCCTAAGGCCTCGCCTATCCTGGGCCTCGCCCTTGTCCTGCTACTGATGAGACATGGAACCCCATCCATGCTCCTGCTGATAGTGAGATACGGGCCCAACCCACACT
Source organism: Lactuca serriola (assembly GCF_051521515.1). NCBI lineage: Eukaryota > Viridiplantae > Streptophyta > Magnoliopsida > Asterales > Asteraceae > Lactuca > Lactuca serriola. The sequence continues at coordinate 172,749,327 of NC_136408.1, read as the reverse complement.
CACTCCTTCCCTAACTTGGGCCTCGCCCCTGCTCTGCTGCTACTGAGATGTGGAACACCATCCACACTCTGCTATTGGTGAGATACGGGACCTCGCCCCCACTCACCTCCCTACCAGGCGCATACATGTATCACACAGACAACAAGTACAACTACCATATAAACCAATCCTTGGGCACCCGCCCGCTATCAATGGACCTCGTCCGAATATCACACTAGCATACCATGCCTAGGGCTAACCCCCGAGTCTTCTACTCATAACTACATGGGCCGGCATTGTGGCCGTAGACCCATTCATACAAAGGGAAACTCACCTGCACTGGCTGAACTTGCTGATGATCCCACTAGCCGCTGCCCGACAACTCTCTGAACTCCTGCTCCACCCGCTCCCCGAGCTACCAGTAACAATGCAACACTGAGTCTAACTGACCCCCGAAAGACTACCAAGTCAACTCTGGTCAAAGTCAAAGTCCTGGTCAAAGTCAACCTTCCAGGTCAACCCTACTCGCCGAGTCACCCCAGTGACTCGCCGAGTTCATATGTTCAGAGTCCTTCTTTTTGCGACTCGACTCGCCGAGTCAGTCCATGACTCGCCGAGTCTACCGATTTCCGAGTCCTGACCTGACCAACTCCCCGAGTCTCCAATCGACTCACTGATTCGAGTCTAAACTCGAAGGGTTTGGGATTTCGCGGCCTGACTCGCCGAGTCCAAGAACAGACTCGCCGAGTCCAAGACAACCTTCAACAGACTCACCGAGTTGTTCTTCCAACTCGCCGATTTCCTGCCCATCTTCATCTGACTCGACGAGCTGTTCATCCCACTCGTCGAGTTCCTCCAAATCTTCATGCTACTTGCCGAGTCCACTCAAAAGGACTCGCCGAGTCCATTCAGATCTCCATACATGCAGAGGACTTTTGAGTCATGCATGGACTCCAAACTGTAGATCTACCCTTCCCAAGCGTATTCCTCACGTAAAGTTGCAAACTTTACGTGTAGAGAAGGAGATCTAGGCCAAATACACCATAAACTAGGGTTTAAGGCAAAGAGGCTCCATAATCAACTCAAGGACTGAAACTTTATGCTTTCCAAGACCAAAATACACTTAGATCTGAAGTAGCAACTCCAGATCCAACTTCTAACTCAAATGGATAACTATCCATGGCTTAAAAAGCCCCAAATCTCACAACCAAAAAAGATCTAAAGGAAAGAAACGACTTATTACCTTCAATAACTCAGAAAGTTTCCCCAAACTTCAGATCCAAGGCCAATCCTTGAAGCTTCAATGTTTCCCCTTCTTCTTCTTCTTTCAAACCACTCCCAAAATGGCTTGGAAACTTGAATGCACAACAATGGAGGCTTAGGGTTCATATTCTGGGTGAGAGAGGCAGTAAAGGAACCCTAGGGAAGAGAATGAAACGTTTAAATAGGCTCCAAGTCTCGAATTTAGGGTTTTCCTCGCACAGACCAGACTCGCCGAGTCCACTTGGCCGACTCGCCGAGTTGGTCACTTACTCCTCGACTCGGATCCCGCTCGGACTCGCCGAGTTCCTCCTTGGACTCGCCGAGTCGCCCCTAAAAAATTAGGGTTTTCTTTCCTTTCTTGGCCTTCCAGATTTTGGGTGTTACACAATTTACCTAACAACCCTCAGTCTTCAAAATCCTTTCATAATAAGTCCAATACTTACCAAACACCCCCTGAATTCTAATAATCTTTACAAAATAAATCCTGAAATTACACTTTAACCCCCGAAAACCCAATTTATATCATTTGGCTACCCGAAACCAACACCCCACTAAATATTATGGACTTTAGGACTACTATTCATTTATTAGTATTTATCTATTTATTTATCTACTAAACTGGATGTTACATGCCCCATTCCCAGTGGAGGCGATCTAGGCTTCCTAACATTCCAAAAAAGCCGTGCACATTTGAATGATGAGCATACAAGTATTGGACGTCACTAGAAGTAGCTTTGCGCAGATATCGCATACCATATAATCTCATGATATACTTACAAAATCTGTGAAAGCTTTGTCATGCAGTACGTCGGAACATCCTAAGATTCTCATCTAATGCATCGGGGGAAGTGGCATACACTAATCGACGAAGTGCAGTGATGCATTTTTGTAAAAGAGTAAAACCAACTGTACCTCTAACGTCTGAACGTTGTCGAAAATATGGACACGCTGCTGTGACGTCGTTGACGATACACAAAAACAGACTTTTATGCATACAGAATCAACGATGAAAATAATATCCTTGAAACATGACATTTTCGGCAAAGTAATCATGCATGACTTGTTCATTAGCCGCCTCATGATGTCTTTATATGTACCTTCTTTTTCTTTGGCATGTATTATCCGCATTTTGGTGCTGTAGTTCTTCGATCTTCTGTCTCCTGAATGACCTTTAGGGGCATTTCAAGCAACGCATCAAACATGCCCGATGAAAACAATTAGGTTGTATTTATAGAAGTTTTTTTTTTTAAATAAAATAAAAAATAAAAAATAAAACATTTAATTTAAATATAGCCGTTGTCACCTCCCCATTGGTTCACATTTACTCTGTCAAACTCGTTGACATCTTTCCACCAAATTATCGAGCCGAGCTCGGCATCCCAAGACCTCGACCCGGTGTTCACCGAGATTCCGAGTGGGTTGCCGAGCCCACTCCCACTAACTTAACAACCACTTTTGAGTTATTTATTTATTTATTTTCACTGATGAGTTGCAAAAACAAATGGAAAAATTATATTGTATGATAAAGATGATTTATTTTTTCAAAATTTCAATGGTTAATCTGAAATTATTTCATCCTTAACTTTTTGTACAATTTGTTTTTTCCAACCAAAAACTACAATGTAAATTGTAATGCGATAGACTACAAATAATCTTCCCTGGGTGTTAGTCGGTCAACAACCACAGTTGATCCCTCGGGTTCATGTCTCCATAAATATATGTCTTAAACTTCCGCAACACATCCAAAATGAAATACCTTCATAAGAAAATAATAGAAAGTAAAATGTTTTAAGAGATTAAAAAAAGTTAGATGCTATTATTGACAAATATTTTACTTTCTATTTTGACTCAGCATATGAACTAAGGAAGTCAAAAATGCTATTTCAATTTAAAACTGCCCTGCAAGCATTTTTGACTTCCTTAGTTCATATGCTGAGTCAAAATTGAAATAGATGGGAATTGCAGTTGAAGCCCAATTTTAAAATTACACCATTATTTGTTCATATTACACCATATTAGAATGAAATTACAATCCCCCAATTAGATCGAAAAGAAACAGATTCTACAGCATAAAAATGAACCATTGGAGAATGAATTTCCAAAGAAAGAATATCTATTTAACAAAACCATAGACATAATTTATGATGAAGGACAAGCCAAATTCTTATATACCTACAAAAGTAAATTCCTATAAGCACTATTTATTCCTGCTGCAAACAACAAAATACCATATTAGCCAACTTTACCAAATACCCCTTTCATACAAAGTATTCAGCCTCATGTTTTTTTTTTTTTTTTTTTTTTTTTTTTTTTTTTTTTCCAGAGGTAATCAATTATTAGGGATTAGGGAAAACATGTAAACTTCCTATAGAAACATATTTTCAGTTATAAATAATGGCCCAAAAATTCAATGTAGAACAAAGAAACCCAATATTCCTAAATAAAGCAGAAGCAGATTTTCCCGTTTGAACATGTACATTCTTTAAGAAAACATAAGCAACAGCTGCATCTATTGTATCTTTAAACCTGCATAATCACAAAATAACAACAGTAACTTTCGCTTTTCTCAATGCATTCATTATCGTGTGTGTGAGAGATTATAAATTCCTGTAATAGTTACCATATGATGGGGTGCTTTCAACTTCGCCAATTACCACAAAGAACGTTTGTTTCTCAAGGTTTTTCAAAATCATCAACCCGCACCAGAAAATGCAGTCCATATGTTCCAACACAATCGTTTTTTCTCCATAGATGATTCACTGCTTTCAAAGGAAATAAGAAATGGGTTATTCCAGAGGTCCCCGTGAAAGAGGTCAACCCCTAAGTAAGAAACTTACAAGTTGCGACAGAAGAAATTGAGAAACAGTCAATTTCAGTGACTTTTTAAAGCCTGAGCCTTTGATGAAATGAGTCTTGAAGAATTGCAGAAAGGAACAGTGTTGTTGAGCGAATATGTACAAAAAAATCGTGCATTTCACATAAACATTTGAAATCGAAGCACATACACAAAACAAAAAGTTAAAAGGAGACGAACCCTGCAAAAGTGAATTCGTTTTACTTACAACTTTGTCCGGTAGCCTTGGGTGTCCCTTCCATTCCCTTCCTTCTAGAACTATCTATGTCTGAAAAACCAACAACAACAATCAATTTAGGTAAAATGGAAAGAAAAGTATAGAAAGAAAGAACAAAATCACCGACGTCAGACCAGAATCTCAACGAAGATGCTAGAGAAGACGGAAAATCAAGGACTGGAATGGCAATTTCAATACAATTTAGGGCGAGACGGGGAGAAGAGGTTGTAGTGTAGGGAAGAAGAGTGGTGTTAGAGGGCTTTTGATCTAGCTTATGAAAACGTTCGAGAACCGAGAACCACATCAATCGTTCGACATGCACCATCAATGTTGACCAGAAAAATCGACATGGTGGCGGTGGCGATGAACGTCGACTTCAGCCTCTCGTATTGTGAAGGGGGTAATATGTGCGGTAATAGGATATGCAAGCGGGAAGCAAAACCAAAGCGGTGAAGGAAGGAGGTAAAGGGGCGAGCAAAAAGGTTCAGATGGGTCGGTGTCGGTGAGAAAGTAGATGAAGCGGTGAATGGGGACGTGGCAGAAAAGAAGATGAGGGATGTGATGATGATTCCAGTGTCAAACGGTCAAGCAGTCCACAGTATGAGTATATAAAAAACAGAACCAATAGGAAGAAAACACTGTTCTCAAAGGAACACAAAATTAATATGTAAACTAGGAAGGAACCCCGCAAGGCGGGTGTTGGATGGTATTTCATTGTAAAAGATTTGATGGTCATTAAGATTGTTAGTTACTATTAGTCTATTACTGTGTAGAGTAGTTTGGTATATATGACCCAATAAATTTTGAGTCTTAATGTTCCAATGACACACTCCAATACTACCATCAATAGACAATTATCTTTCAATATCACTAGATAGAAAGGTAAAATGATCTATCTTTTAGTCAGATTGTTCATTAGTCAAAAAAAGAAAATTCATTTATATAATACTTATTCCAGACATACATCATTTATCTGTTGAGTATTTTATCCATAAAGTTTTAGTGAAGAAAAAGAAAAAACAAACAACCTCTAGGAAACCTTTGCGTAAAGTGGTGTCCGGTGAACTAGAGTCCTTCGACTTCCCTGAAATTATAATTTTTTCAATATTCAATTACAAATTGCTGTATAACAATTAACAACTAATATTATGCACACATGAAAAAAGATACATAACTTACAAATGTTTAGGATGTGAAGGATATGGTGGGCATCCCCTTAAATCACTTCGATGATGACTGGAACTATAAACAAAAATACACAAATCAAGTGTTGGAAACAAAAAAAATCCAAAGAAAAATTAAATATTAGGGTTGTAGATGACACTCGATTTGATGTTTTATTTTGTTTTCTTTTTCGCTACCAATTGCTAAATAAAGATAAAAATACAAACAACTATGTAGTCAAAAGTGCTAGTCTTAGGATTTGCCCGGTCTTTGCAAACAATTTCTTTTAAAAGTAATGATTTTTTTTGTTTGACTATCTATTCAATATATATATATAGTGAATGTAAAAGAAAATTAAATATGTTTAGATGTAACATACTTGCATGTATATCTTAATTTGATTAAAAATGGTCATGTAGGCAGAGAAAACATTGTACAAGAAATGGTCCCTTTGACAAAAAATTATTACATAAAAGATCCTTATAGCAGGAAACTGTTTAAAATATAGTCCCTGTGACAAGGAAAACATGACAAAAATGATCCCTTTATGAATATGTTGCAAAAATGGTCCTATTGGTAGAAAACAATTACAATGAAGATCAGAAAGATAATAAAAAAATCAACCATGGGAAAATTGCTTACACATCAATTAAAGATGGCTTTAAAACAGTTTCACCATAATCGATTATTGGGGTAGACACCATTGACACATCACCTGATTAGGGATTATATATGCAATGGTTTAATTTTTTTATATATATTTTATATATTATACAATTAAATCCAATGTGGTTTTGTATAACATAAAAGGTAAAGTTAAAAATAAAGTTTGTTTTACCCTTTCCTATTTCATTGCTCATGATCTTCCTTTTTTGGCACCACACACTTGTAGAGACACATATATATTCTCATAACCAACTTTCCAATTCTTTGTTCACAATGGCAAAAGACATAAATGCCCTCCAAATACTAATCATATAAAATGGCCCTAAAAAAGTAAGGTGGTTGACCAAGTAAAGATTTTTTTTTTATCATATTTAATATATATAAATATAGTGAAATACCTCATATGGCCAACCATAAACAATAAAGAAATCCAATGAGTAACCATCAGTTCTTGAAAAGTGATAGAGCTTCATGCATATTCAGGCTAATATGTTCTTCAGTCTAATCATCAAATCCAAATCTTAAAAGCTAGAAGTAAAAGTCAATAATGAGGTTTTTCATGAAAGACTCATAATCTGATGTGCATACCTGCTTGTTGGGCTCTTCTTGAAACCAAATTATAGTCGTAAAATGTTGTGAATGCAATCGCCTGACTACGAGTACTTTGACGCGATGCCTCTTCCTGTGAGAACATTGACTTTTTCAATCACGTCTGCAAGAAAGATTTTGAAGGTTAAATTTTGGGGTTAACTATTTCATTAAAACAGAGAATGGTGGATTGATTGTGAGATGAGATTATAGATATACCTCTTAAGAAAAGACCCTCTGATGAAATAAGAGGAACTTTAATGAAGTGAGGACGTTGAAGTTGTCGATTTCTACCTGCTCCTGCTCCAGCTCCAGCTCAGGTTGACGTTTCTAATACCTAGGAGACCTCCCCTTTCAGACTTTAGCTCTATCAGGACTCAATTGTTGATGGTGATGTCCGTACTTCCTCACTCGTCCCTCCATCAAAACCCTGGAGGTTTCCAGGTTCAACCATGATCGATCAAAAGCAAATAGAAGTGACCCACTTCAATTTCTGAACTTATTTTGCATCAATTTCTCTGTAGGGCGACAAAATCGTACCCCAAAACGAAGGAATAGATAAAAAGAAAAAGAAACAACAGAAGCAAGCCGACGGGTTTGAATCCGAAATCAAAGCTTCCTTACCTGCAAATGCCAAATTGACGGTGGTGTAGAGGTTGAACCCTAAATTGATAGTGAGATTGGGGAGAATAAGATAAACATCGGAAGTGAGAAGAAGTTCAAATCGAGTGAGCCCTGAAATTGTATGTATGTGATTGGGCAAACAGAGGCCGTGAATGGAACGTGGAAAAATAAGAAGGAACATAGATAGGAACATCACACGTAGCAGGCACCGACCAACGCCTTTCCTATCCTTCGATTCTGTAAAAAATACGCCTTCAAAGAGAAGCAGGTGACAAAATAAAAGCCGTTTGGACAAAAATACCCCTGCATTCCATTAACACCTTTTGTCAATAAATTAAAAGGAAATTTTTCAGAAAGGAAAAGAAAAAAAAATTGGTCCAATCACAACAAAGAACTGTTGGATTGGGAACCTTCTTTTAATATATTTATATAATAAATGGTTAGACACAAAATTTATTTTTTAAATATATATAAAATATATTGATTAAATTAAAAGGATGGTTATGCCATTTGAAGTAATTTGTAAGATTGTTTTATCATTTTTTTTGAATAACTTAGGCCATCCTTATAATTTGTATTTGTCCAATGGTTTCGTCCTTTATGATATTCTTTAATCCTTTTAAAATCTTAATGCGATTGTTATATAGATTAAAGTATTGAATAAGCACATTTATCTTTTTTTTTTTTATCGTGTAAAATGTGTTTTGGGTATCAAACATGCACATGCCACATGATTAATCCGTATGACACAGGATATGACATGCATTCACATTTTTAACTGTGATACATGAAAACACGAATTTATACATACATTATCTAGTACCATTTTTTAAGCTATGAAAGCATGCATTTAATTCGTGTGTATATATGTGTTGCGTGTTGTGTGTTTATACGTGTATGAAAGCACGAAGCTTAGTGAGTTCCCCCAAAGTACCAACACACAAACATATAACATATACCAACAACAACATACATACAAGGCCTTCAACATGACTGAAACGCCCCACCGGCCTATAGTTCATTTAGTACGCCCATAGAGCCTTCAGTCTGAATGGAACGCCTCACCGACCTGCAGTCTATCTGGTACACTCATAGAACCTTGAGCTTGAATGGTACGCCTCACCGGGCCTTCAGCCTATCTGGAACGTTCTCCTGGCCTTCGGACTAACTGGTACGCCCCACTGGCCTTCAGTCTATCCGGGACACCCTGGGTTTGTTGGCCTTTAGCACAAAGCAGGTCCGTCTCAACCCAACCATACATAACCATGTCGACATATACATAACAGATAAGCATACATATAACATATCAATATAAATATTACCAGGTTTGTTGACTGGCAACACAAAACAGTATAATATCAACCCAACCATACTACATCAACACATGCAACCGGTAAACATATAGCCAGAACAGATAATAGGCAAATCACTAAGCATATCATTATCCTATCTACCAGGATATCTATCTAACAAATCATAACAACATAGCAACATACTAAATATCAAAAATCCAAGGAATGCACGACCGTATATATTCAAAGGTGAGATAGTCACCCGGACAGATGATCCCTCTCTATAACCACAACCAAACGAGGAACAGGTAAGAGAGCTTGGATCAAGAGTCCCCATTCTATCCTACATGACTATATACAATCCCTAAGACATCCCTCTACTAACATATAACCAAAACTAGTGGGCTGACATTAGTGCCTTCGACCCATGGGTACAGTGAGGTGAAACTCACCTCGAATACTGAAGTTCACTGCTAGAATCCTTAGCTGCTGCCCCAACGACACCTCCGATCTATAAGATCAAAATAACACCCAATTAGCAATTGGGTTTCATTATAAGGCCCACTATCCATACTTGGGGTAAAATGACCATTTTAACTTTGACCCAACAAGAACCAAAACCAAGGCCCAATTCTATTAACCAAAAGGTCCAAAACCAAAAGATCCACAAAGGCCCACTAGTGGCCCAATTTCCAAATTGGGCCCAACCTATGAGTCTTATCCTAATCCCATAATTTCCTTTATTACAATTCAGGTTACCACAAGTACCCTATCACAACTGGCACTTTAGCCAGAAAATTCTGTGACCATGTAAACATCATCTATGATAAAAATTGTAACTCTAACTTGATACCATGCACTATGTCCATTCTATGACAACAAAACTAAATCAAGATTCACAAGTGAAGTTCAAAACTCTATACAAAGTATTCAAATAGTCAATAATGAGTTGAAAACCATAAAAATTCTAGTTCAAGTTTATTATGGACTAGGGTTTCCTTATTGGGCCTAATGGACCAATAAGCATTCAATTCAATTATATTGGGCTTAGAAACCCTATTTGGATTCTAAATGGACCCGATTCATAAATCTATAACATTTTGGACCATTTGGGCCTAAAATGATTCATTCTAACCCTAATGGGCCTTATTGGGCCATAAATGATTTCCATTTACCCTAATGGATTTTATTGGGCCGTAAACCATTCTAAGGGCCCAATGGGCGGGCCTCATGATTTCGAGCAAAGGCAAGGAATGACCCAAGATAACCCATTCCTTCCTCCTAGCCCAATTGAGCGGCTCATATATATATATATATATATATATATATATATATATATATATATATATATATATATGTATATATATATATATATATATATATATATATATATATATATGCATATATACATACATATACAAGTAAAAAAAGAAAAAAAGAAAAGAGGGATAAATTGTGCACTTGCCACCTCACTTTTGCATGGTGGGTTTCCATGCACCTATCATTTCAACCCTCTCTCTTCCTCTCTTCTTCTACCCTCGGCCGAAGATCGCAACACTCCCATCATCTTCATTTCTCTCAAAAACTCCTCTTTACTCCTCAAATTTTTGTGATTTGTGTGGGTGTATCCAAGAATTCTTCCACAAAGATCACTTCTAGGTAAGTTGCTAACACATTTAAATGATTTGTCTCCATTTCATGCAAGAGTTCTGTCACACCCCAAAACCAATAATGGCGGAATACGTTTCGGGGTGGAGGACGTCATGTATAATATCATCACAATTGTATAATAGTAAAAACAAGAAACATGCAACCATTTCATTTACATAGTGAGTGGAATTACAGGTGTGTTATGTAAAGTTCAACAAACACCAAAAGTATGCAAAAATAAGAGATGGATCTTGTATGCTCCACCTTCTCCAAAATGTAGCACATGTACCTGTTTATCTTTGACCTGAGGATACAAGGTATTTTGAAAACGAGTATCAACATAAAGCTGGTGAGTTCATAAGAGTTTAGTGTGAGTTTTAGTATAAAATGCATTAGTATAGATAGTGTGAGGGCTGTAGTTTACATTCGTAAGTAATGGGAAACTCTAGAAAATCTTATATTTTCCAGAAATACATTATAATTGAAAAACCTGTAACTTGCATGTAAGTCTCATTATTTTAAAGAGATCGTTTGTATTAAAAGTATATTAGTGAATCCCCAATAAGTAGTGTAATAAGAAAGTTATGCCTCATATCAGTAATAGTGGTGCAAACTCTCATTAGCATTAGATACTTATTTACTTCGGGATTTTAACCTATTCTTTAGTATTAGCATTTTAGTGTGAATGTAGTGTATTCCTTATATGTTACTGATAGTGTGAGTAATAGAGCACCCCATGACCCTCCCGGTCATGCATAGTGTAGAGAAGTAGCGGCATCCCTGGGCCTGCAAGGCTCGGACTGAGATTAACAGTCGGGATGTAATAGTGTCTGCCCCGTATAGATCTATACATGTAGCGTCGTCTTCCTGTCGGAAAACTCTGGGCATAGTATGTAGCGAATAGCATATCTCGTAGTGAGTTAGTGAGTTATCACCTGATTAGTGCTTTCTCTTGTATTATAGTGAAGTAGTCTTTTGTATAGTTCATAGTGAGTTTCTCTTACTAGTGAGTCATCTCATATTAGTGTGTATTATAGTGTGTAAGATAGTAGCAGTAACGAGTAGCAGTGGCCTTAACTATACCCATTATAGTTAACTTAGTGTGTATAATTCTTGGCAATTAAGTAGTGTAGACATTGATTGAGATGAAAAGGCCCGTATCCAAAACCATTATAGATGATATATAATTAAGAATTCAATGACAGTTGGACGGATAACAACTACCCTAAGCCCACAATCAAACAAGAACAGGAAATAAGGCGAGCTATCGGTCCTAAGTCCTTCAAGTCTTACTTATATAAATATATTAGTGTTGTTACATTTTATAAGAAAATATATTTAATGAAAATCTTGTCAAAAGGGAACATTTTAGAAATAGTTTATTTATCCAAAATAGTTTTTAAAACATAAAGTTCTTTTTATAAGGCATAGTGGTAAATCACATGTGATTTGAGTTACGGATAGTGAATCACATGTGATTAAATTTCATAAACATGTATATTTGACTTGTATCCCCCCCTAAAACACATAAAAACATTCGAAAGGTTCATTAAGGGGTATGAACTCACAGTTTATCATAGGGTTCGAGTGTCAATGAATGCCCTGAATGTCAATGGTCCCTATAAATCATGTGATGACACATAATTGGGTTAGAACTAGGGTGTTTCATGCATAAACATGATGGAAAAACATTCTTAGGGCTCTGAATTACTGAGTACAAGTGTCTCATGATCTATACTTAGTGATTCATGCAAGTATAGGGCCAAAAGTGGGCATTTGAGTGAGTGCAAGACCTTGAAACTTAGTGTGCGGTTAAGGTGTGTGGCCAGAAGGGTGTGTGAGGCTGCACACAAGTGTGTGCGGCCGTTCAGAGTGTGTGTGTGCGGCCGTACACAGGAGTGTTCAGCCGTACACTCCTCTTGAGTCCATATTTAGTGTTTGCTCTTCACACTAAGGATATTTGAATGTGTGCTGCCCTCTTCATGAAGGTGTGCGGCCGTACACCTTCAAGGGACTATGAATATGATGAACATGATGAGTTTTAAGGATTGGGACTCAAGTGTTTACCCCTAATAAGCTTGAAGATGATCTAGTTCACAATACGAAGCCTTCAAGGTGTTCTTGGTTGACGATTTTTAGAGAGAAGAAGTAGAGAGAGAGTAAGGAGTATCCAAATGAAAAAATGAAGAAGGTATCCAACTATATATAGGTTTGGGTGTGAGGCTAGAGGGTGTGCGGTCGCACACATGGGTGTGTGGCCGTACACACAAAAGTGTGGCCGCACACACCTCCTTTGGTGTGTTTGATCCGATTCCATGATGCAAAACACTTTCCAACACTTCCTAAGACCCATAGTTAGACTATATTATGTCCAAAACACGCATTTGGAACCACAAGATTTACAAAGGATGATGAATTCAAGATGTAAAGACAATACATGGACCAATTACATAGGATGAGAGTTTCGGGTTGTCACATTATCCCCCCGTTAGAGGGAATTTCGTCCCGAAATTTAGAATTCCTACAGGGGATAGTTACAGAACTATTAGGCAAAAAGATGGGGATATTTGAGTTTCATTTGATCCTCGCACTCCCAAGTGAATTCCGGTCCCCGCTTGGCGTTCCACCGAACCTTCACAATTGGGATACGACTTTGTTTCGTTCGTTTCACTTCTCGATCTATAATTTCTGCAGGCTCTTCCACAAAGTTGAGGTTTTCATTGACCTTAATCTTGTCGAGGGGAATCACGAGAGTTTCGTCGGATAGGCATTTCTTTAAGTTCGAGACGTGGAAGGTAGGATGTATGTTAATTAGCTCATGGGGTAAGTTGAGTTTGTAAGTTACAGGGCCGATTCTAGCAAGAATTTCGAAAGGCCCTATGTACCTTGGGTTCAGCTTTCCACGCTTTCCAAAGCGTATCGTGCCCTTCCAGGGCGAAACCTTCAAAAGGACTCGATCTCCTACCTGAAACTCCAAGGGTTTCCTTCGTTTGTCCGCGTAGCTTTTCTGTCGATCCCTAGCGGCTTTTAATCGTTCACGAATCTGCACAATCTTCTCGGTCGTTTCTCGAATGATCTCCGGACCAGTGAGAGCGCTGTCAGGAACTCGTCCTTTAGCCAACTGAGTGTCACCCACCTCAGTCCAGCACAGAGGGGATCTGCATTTTCGGCCGTAGAGGGCTTCGAATGGAGCTGCCTTGATGCTCGTATGATAACTATTGTTGTAGGAAAACTCCACAAGAGGTAAGTGTGTATCCCACGATTTACCGAAGTCGATCACACAAGCTCGCAGCATATCTTCTAAAGTTTGGATTGTTCTCTCACTTTGTCCGTCGGTCTGCGGATGGTAAGCTGTGCTCATGTCTAGCCTCGTCCCTAGAGCCTTTTTTAGTGATTGCCAAAATCTCAAGGTAAATCTACTATCTCTGTTCGAGATAATAGATATAGGGATGCCATGCAGCCGTACTATCTCCTTAAGATATGTTCTCGTGAGCTTCTCCATCTTGTCCGTTTCTTTGATAGGGAGGAAGTGTGCAGACTTGGTCAATCTGTCGACGATGACCCAAATAGTATCCAACCCACCCGTTGTCTTGGGCAGTTTGGTTATAAAGTCCATTTATTATCCGCTCCCACTTCCATTCAGGTATTTCGGGTTGTTGGAGGAGTCCCGATGGCTTTTGATATTCGACCTTGACCTTTGCGCATGTAAGGCACTTACTCATGAAGGTAGCGATCTCTGCTTTCATGTTAGGCCACCAGTATAGCTTCTTGAGATCCAGATACATCTTATCCGAACCTGGATGGACAGAGTATCGAGTGTTATGAGCTTCCTCCATGACTACCTCTCTGAAACCTCCGTGGCGCGGAGTCCAGATTCGGTCCATAAGGTAGTAAGCTCCGTCACCTTTGATTTCCCAACTTCTATCCATTCCGCACAGGGATTCTCCCGTCACATTCTCAGGTTTTAATGCTTCAAGCTGAGCCTCCTTAATCTGTGCGGATAGATGCGAATGGATAGTCATTGTTAGTGACTTGGTCCTTCGACCTGAATACTCTTTCCTACTCAGGGCGTCTGCTACCACGTTGGCTTTCCCCGGGTGGTATCGAATTTCGTAGTCGTAATCGTTGAGTAGCTTAACCCATCGGCGTTGTATCATATTGAGCTCTTTCTAGTTCAGTATGTGTTGGAGGCTTTTATGGTCAGTATACACTACACTCTTTGTCCCATACAAGTAGTGTCTCCAGATTTTTAGTGCGAAGACGACCGCTCCTAGCTCGAGGTCGTGAGTAGTGTAGTTCACCTCATGTGTCTTTAAATGTCTTGAGGCATAAGCAATGACTTTACCTCGTTGCATCAAGACACAGCCGAGTCCCTGATTCGATGCATCGCAGTATACCACTAAGTCTTCGGTTCCTTCGGGAAGGGATAATACTGGTGTGGTGCATAAGGCTCGCTTCAGGGTTTGGAATGCCTTCTCCTGTTTCTCTTCCCAGTTGAAGGATACGCCTTTCTGTGTCAACATAGTGAGAGGTTTCGCAATCCGAGAGAAGTTTTGGATGAATCTGCGGTAGTAGCCAGCGAGGCCTAGAAATTGACGAATCTCCGTGGGCGTCTTCGGTGTTGACCAGTTCTCAATAGCTTTAATTTTGGAGGGATCCATGTGGATTCCTTCTTTACTAACTACGTGTCCTAAGAATTCAACTCTTCGGATCCAAAACTCGCACTTAGAGAACTTCGCATATAACTTCTCTGATCGCAGTGTTTCCAGGACTCGTCGCAGGTGATCCTTATGTTCTTCCTCGCTCCGAGAGTAGACGAGTATATCATCAATAAAGACGATGACAAATTTATCTAGATACGGACGACATACCCTATTCATTAAGTCCATGAATACTGCGGGAGCGTTTGTCAGTCCAAAGGGCATAACTACGAAATCGAAGTGCCCGTAACGGGTTCGAAAAGCTGTCTTTGGAACATCTTCCTCAAGCACCCGTAACTGGTGATACCCAGACCGAAGATCAATCTTGGAGAAGTAACTCGCTCCTTGTAGTTGATCGAATAGGTCGTCGATACGAGGGAGTGGGTAGCGATTTTTGACCATGAGTTTATTGAGTTCCCTATAATCGATGCACATACGGAACGATCCTTCCTTCTTCTTCACAAATAAGACCGGAGCTCCCCAAGGTGAGAAACTCGGTCTTATAAAGCCCTTGCTGAGCAGTTCGTTAAGTTGACCGGATAGTTCTTGCATCTCGGCAGGCGCTAACCGATAGGGAGACTTTGCTACGGGGGTAGCTCCTGGGACTAGGTCAATTCTGAACTCAACCTGACGTTTGGGAGGTAGACCCAGAAGGTCCTCCGGAAAGACATCGGGGAAATCGCATACAACAGGAATGTCCGTCGGATCTTTCGTTTTCTGGCTAATGTCGACAACGTGAGCAAGAAAGGCGCGGTATTCCTTACGCAAGTATTTTTGATCCTGAATACTGGAGATGATACGTAGGCTCGTACCGGGTTTATCTCCATAGATCAATAGAGTTTCGTGGTTCGGAAGATTCAGGCGAATGGCTTTGTCGGAGCATAGGATATCGGTACGATGGAGACTCAACCAGTCCATACCGACAATGACATCGAAATTTTTGATAGAGACTGGTAAGAGATCGATTGGAAACGAGTGATCGTCTAACGTGAGGGTACAACCTATGTAGATTTCATTAGAGCTTTCGGTCTTCCTGTTAGCCATTTCTACGATGAATGTTTCTTTTAGTGGTTGAGGGGATTGTTTGAGTAAGTGTTTAAAGTTTTGATCTATGAAGCTTCTTTCTGCACCACTATTGAATAAGACACATGCATAAGAGTTGTTGAGAAGAAACGTACCCGTAACTACTGTGGGATCCGCTACCGCCTCATTGTGACCAATAGCGAGTAGCCTACCAGTTCCCCCAGCATTTGCAGTCTTCGGACAGTTGTTCTTGAAGTGACCAGCTTCACCGCAGCCATAACACGTCGGGGTTACTCCTGAACCGGAAACTTGCGAGATAGGTTTGGGAGGGACCTTGCAGAATCGCACAGTATGGCCCTTCCGACTGCAGTTGGAACACTGCAATTCACGGCAGGGGCCGTTGTGGTGGAAAGGGCACTTGGGACACTTGGGCAGATTCCCACTATAAGCTTTTGGCAGTGCAGGAGTGGCTGGAGTAGTGGCAGCATGGACTGCCACAATTTGCTGGTCCTTGGAGGAGGTTTGAGTTTTCTTGCCTTTCTTCTTATCCCATCGCTTCCTCTTTCTGTCAGATGAATCGGGTGGTGCAGTGGTAGTTGTGGTTGTTGTTGCTGGAGTGGAAGAGACTTCATGGTTGATCAGACTCTGGGCCAATTCCTTGGCACTGTCGAAGGTGGTAGGGCGTGAGGCTAGAACATTTCCTCGATACGGGGGCATTAGACCCCAAATGTATCGTTCGATCTTTTTGCTTTCGGATGGGATCATGTTGGGATACATAGCCGCCAAGTCGCAGAACCTGGCCGTGTAAGCTGTTATGTTAGTCCCTTCCATCTTGAGGTTCCAGAGTTCTTCCTCAAGTTTCTGAATTTCGCCCCTAGGACAGTACTCCTTTCTCATGAGATCCTTTAGAGTGTCCCAGCCCATGGCATTGACTATTACCAAGGAGAGCGCACTGACATGGCCGTTCCACCATGTCAGGGCCCTGTTAGTGAGAGTGGCAGTAGCGAACTTGATTTTGCTCTCTTCGAGACAAGAGCACATTTCGAAGACAGCTTCGGTTCTTTCGAACCATTGGGATAACGCTAGAATTCCTCCGGTACCATCGAAGAAGGTAGGTTTGCAGTTCATGAAGTCCTTATAAGTGCATCCCTGCACTCTTTGATGGACTTCACCAAATCTAGAGTTACCACCGCTCGCGTCCCCGGAGTTCATTTGAGCCATGGCTGCTGTCACAACCACGGTCACAGCTGTTTGGAACAGCACTGGGGTGAACTGCGGAGGAGGAGGTGGTGGAGGAGAGGTTTGAGTTGCTGGTCTTCCTCTGCTTGGACGCTTTCGTGGAGGCATCTTTTACTGGAAGATCACAAGAATGATAGCAATAGTAAGAGTCTATTGCGAAATAGGAATAGGGTGTTTCATGGATTAATTCAACATAATCCAAAATTCAGAGTGAGAGTCATAGTAATAGGATAGTTAGCTGCCAATGTACTGGTATTGATGATGTAATACAAGTTCAGGAAAAAAATTGACCTAACAAAAAGGTATTACATCAAACCATAGGGAAAATGTTGGCAGTTTAGAGATCTTGTTAGAGTGCTTTCTAGAGCTAGGATTATTTACAGACCAACGATCTATGGAACATTGAGAGAAAAAGCCTAGTCCTATAGACAAAAGAGTGAGGTAATTGGATGTCTTCTACTGGCGACGGTTACTTGTTGGGCGAACCCTCAGATCCGCTAGTCGACACATAATTTCCTGAAGGTTTCTATCATGAATCCTTTGACGTGCTCGAAGTTCCCTAGCTTCGGCTCGGGATGCAGCCAACTGATGCTGCAGAGCCTCGTTGGTCCTCCTTGTCCTGTCCATGGCTTCTTCGAGTTGGCGGATGCGAACCGTGTTGAGATTCGAGTTGGCATCCACTTCTACAACTCGACCAATAGCAGCTTGACCCTGCTCGACATTTCTGGCAATCCTTCGGATCATGATGGGCAGAACCCGATCCGCTGATCCTCCTTCGCTTATGTTGTAGAAGCTTCGATCTCCATTGTAAGGTAAGGGCTGACCCTGCTCCTCGCTCCATCGGTGCAAGGATATGGCCCACATAGGAGTGGGACCCTGAAATGTCGGACGGGGGTTGGGGTTCGGAGCTTCAGGAGGTTGGTTGTTAACTTCTGGTTCGGAGCTCGAGCTATCCGAGAAACCTTCAGCATGATGATCATCCAAAGGGATCGGGTGATCATCGTCTGACTCCTCATCGAGCCATCCTCCATTGCCCTAGTTTGGATAGTACGGATCGTCGGGTAGATGGAAGCCAGCCATGCTATCTATTCGAGAAAGGGGAAAAGAAGATTAATAGACGTACTAACCTAAATTACTTATAAGATGAATCGTTACTAGTCGACCCAATACTTGCGTAGTGCATACCAATTACATGCAACCGAAGCAAGATAGTCCTTCGAATAAGCAACCCTAACTCTAGATCCCCAATCAAACAAGAACAGGAGATAAAGCAAAGGCTACAGATTCTGAGTCTATAGCGCCCTAGTCACATGTAACCGTGATGTATTCACTTAGCAACTATTGTCCTACCAATAACGACCCTTTTAGTTATCACATATGTATGTTTTAGAGATACAAAATACTCATATATTATTCTTATGCTAACGGTATTATGGTAGCGTTGGTAAGTTTTAGACTTGTTGCAACATCACAACCAAGCTTAGGCACATGCTAGTCACTCTCGTGAAAATGTAGTTGATCAGGCTACATTCCCCCAAATGTGACTATATGTCTCTAAGCCCAATTATGCTATCCAACAATCTTAATACTTTTGTTCTATTCTAGGATGATACTGGCTCTTGTGTTTTATGCGTATATATTATACTTAGTTAAATCTTTTAAATACTTAATAGTATATATTCTTGGTCAGAGTGTTTTAGTCCCGAAGTGTTTATAGTTCGTATATCTTTTATAGGTTGATATACTTGATTCACAATAAACATAGCTCTGATACCAATCTGTCACACCCCAAAACCAATAACGGCGGAATACATTTCGGGGTGGAGGACGTCATGTACAGTATCATCACAATTGTATAATAGTAAAAACAAGAAACATGCAACCATTTCATTTACATAGTGAGTGAAATTACAGGTGTGTTCTGTAAAGTTCAACAAACACCAAAAGTATGCAAAAATAAGAGATGGATCTTGTATGCTCCACCTTCTCCAAAATGTAGCACCTGTACCTGTTTATCTTTGACCTGAGGATACAAGTTATTTTGAAAACGAGTATCAACATAAAGTTGGTGAGTTCATAAGAGTTTAGTGTGAGTTTTAGTATAAAATGCATTAGTATAGATAGTGTGAGGGCTGTAGTTTACATTCGTAAGTAATGGGAAACTCTAGAAAATCTTATATTTTCCAGAAATACATTATAACTGAAAAACCTGTAACTTGCATGTAAGTCTCATTATTTTAAAGAGATCGTTTGTATTAAAAGTATATTAGTGAATCCCCAATAAGTAGTGTAATAAGAAAGTTATGCCTGATATCAGTAATAGTGGTGCAAACTCTCATTAGTATTAGATACTTATTTACTTCGGGATTTTAACTTATTCTTTAGTATTAGCATTTTAGTGTGAATGTAGTGTATTCCTTATATGTTACTGATAGTGTGAGTAATAGAGCACCCCATGACCCTCTCGGTCATGCATAATGTAGAGAAGTAGCGGCATCCCTGGGTCTGCAAGGCTCGGACTGAGATTAACAGTCGGGATGTAATAGTGTCTGCCCCGTATAGATCTATACATGTAGCGTCGTCTTCCTGTCGGAAAACTCTGGGCATAGTATGTAGCGAATAGTGTATCTCGTAGTGAGTTAGTGAGTTATCACCTGATTAGTGCTTTCTCTTATATTATAGTGAAGTAGTCTTTTGTATAGTTCATAGTGAGTTTCTCTTACTAGTGAGTCGTCTCGTATTAGTGTGTATTATAGTGTGTAAGATAGTAGCAATAACGAGTAGCAGTGGCCTTAACTATACCCATTATAGTTAACTTAGTGTGTATAATTCTTGGCAATTAAGTAGTGTAGACATTGATTGAGATGAAAAGGCCCGTATCCAACACCATTATACATGATATATAATTAAGAATTCAACGACATTTGGACGGATAACAACTACCCTAAGCCCACAATCAAACAAGAACAGGAAATAAGGCGAGCTATCGGTCTTAAGTCCTTCAAGTCTTACTTATATAAATATATTAGTGTGGTTACATTTTATAAGAAAATATATTTAATGAAAATCTTGTCAAAAGGTAACATTTTAGAAATAGTTTATTTATCCAAAATAGTTTTTAAAACATAAAGTTCTTTTTATAAGGCATAGTGGTAAATCACATGTGATTTGAATTACGGATAGTGAATCACATGTGATTAAATTTCATAAACATGTATATTTGACTTGTATCCCCCCCTAAAACACATAAAAACATTCGAAAGGTTCATTAAGGGGTATGAACTCACAGTTTATCGTAGGGTTCGAGTGTCAACGAATGCCTGAATGCCAATGGTCCCTATAAATCATGTGATGACACATAATTGGGTTAGAACTAGGGTGTTTCATGCATAAACATGATGGAAAAACATTCTTAGGGCTCTGAATTACTGAGTAAAAGTGTCTCATGATCTATACTTAGTGATTCATGCAAGTATAGGGCCAAAAGTGGGCATTTGAGTGAGTGCAAGACCTTGAAACTTAGTGTGCGGTTGAGGTGTGCAGCCAGAAGGGTGTGTGCGGCCGTACACTCCTCTTGAGTCCATATTTAGTGTTTGCTCTTCACACTAAGGAGATTTGAATGTGTGCTGCCCTCTTCATGAAGGTGTGCGGCCGTACACCTTCGAGGGACTATGAATATGATGAACATGATGAGTTTTAAGGCTTGGGACTCAAGTGTTTACCCCTAATAAGCTTGAAGATGATCTAGTTCACAATACGAAGCCTTCAAGGTGTTCTTGGTTGACGATTTTTAGAGAGAAGAAGTAGAGAGAGAGTAAGGAGTATCCAAATGAAAAAATGAAGAAGGTATCCAACTATATATAGGTTTGGGTGTGAGGCTAGAGGGTGTGCGGTTGGGTGTGCGGCCGTACACATGGGTGTGTGGCCGTACACACAAAAGTGTGGCCGCACACACCTCCTTTGGTGTGTTTGATCCGATTCCATGATGCAAAACACTTTCCAACACTTCCTAAGACCCATAGTTAGACTATATTATGTCCAAAACACGCATTTGGAACCACAAGATTTACAAAGGATGATGAATTCAAGATTTAAAGACAATACACGGACCAATTACATAGGATGAGAGTTTCGGGTTGTCACAAGTTCTCATCTATAAACACTCTATTTCATGATCTAGCTTCCTAGAACTTCTTAAGTTCGAAATCCACTCAAGAAAGCTTGCTAGAGCCGAAACCTCTTCCATTTCTTCTTCAAAACCGAGAACAACAAGGAAAGGTGAGTTAATACCCCTTGTTTTCAGTTTTTACATGTTTTTGGGGGAGAATACAAGAAAAATGTGTATATCTATGTGTTTTATGAATGTTATGTGTGATTTTCTTGGTTTATGTTGCGTTTGTGTGATAAAACTGAATGGATCTATAAAACTTAAACAAAAATGGACGATATTCATAAACTTTAACACTCTATACATCATACTACAAAGACAAAAGTGTTATATATGTCTAAGATGCGATAAACAAAACAAAAATCTTGTATATGGTCCATTTTTGACAAATAAGGAAAAGATTGGGACTAAAGTGACATCTATGGCTTTATAAGGATCAAAAGGGTCACGTATGTATAAAAATATGAGTTTTTATAACAACTATACTTTCCAAAGGACCAAAAGTGTAATATTTCGCATATTGGGCCTCTTTTTGGGCCTTACGGCCTTTGGGCCCAAATTGAAAAAATATCAAATTTTAGGGTTAAAAATGTTATTTGATCAAAAGTTTGAGCCAAATATGTAAATAAACCAAAATCAGGTTTAAAAATGACATTATTTCTAATTTGGATTAAAAGTGCAAAGTTTTTGGAAATTTGGGCCGAAAATGTAAAATTCACGGAAAATGGGCCAAAAATGTAAACTTTTGCCAAATAAGGGCTGGAAATGTCAATAATTTAATTTTGAGCTGAAATTGTAATTTAAATTATAATTGGGCCGAGAATGCCAAGTAAAATGACTTAAAGGACTAAAAATGTCATTTTTCATCAAAATGGACTAACAATGTCATTTTATACTAAGAAGGGGCTGAAAATGTAATTTCACGTGAAAAGGGGCTGAAATGGTCGAATAAATATCTTGAGTCAAATGTGTCAATTATTAAACAATTGGGCCAAGGATATAAATTCTTATAAGGATTTAAAAATGGTATATATTTTTTTTATAAACTAATACGAGTAATATCGTTATAGATCAAACGTTGGGTATTTTAACATGTAACAACAGCAAAATTCAGGTCAAAATTTAAACTTTTATAAAACCGTAATTGAGTATACTAAGTGGTAAATATCATAACAAGGTTTTCATACATATAAAGAACACAAAAATCCGAGTTATAACGAGGAAGTTATAACCATTCTAAAATTCCCGACAAAACCGGCAACACCGATTAAACGAAAAACGCGAAGTCTCAATACAATAGTTTTTAGCCTTAAGTATCTAAATGAAAGTTATATATAACATCAAACTGTGAGCGTACATAAAAAGAACGTCCAAATCTGACTTCGTATGAGGAAGTTATGATTTTTCTAAGATTCGGGTACAACAGTAGACAGCTAAAAACTCGAAATAGAGCTCGAGATACTTTTGACCAAAACAACCTAAATGAGAATCGAAGGTCTCAACATTAGTAGCGCAACGGCGAAAAGTCTGACGAAAACGGACATAGGATGAAGAAGTTATGGATTTTTAACGGACTTTTCGTGTCCTGGCCCGTTAAAAATAAATAATTAAAAATAAAGTCAAAATTTGCCGATGAAGTCTAAACGAGAGTTGTAGATAACATTTTCAGATACGCGTGCATATAAAGAACGTCAAAAACGGAGCTCGTACGCGAAAGTTACGGATTTTACAAGTTCGGGGTCCAAAATCCGAGGCTGTCAGGTCCCCACAACGTGGCATAGCTTGGCCGCGACCCGGCAAGTGACTGAGGGCGTCCAATCAACGGAAGGGGATAAGGCTTGCTCCCCACGACGTGGCCAACCTTAGCCACGATGTGGCACACCAAAAATGCCCCAATAAATATAAATCTTGGGGTGCCGGGTTTAGGTGCTCCATTCTTCCATCTCTCGTGCTGAAACTCTGCGGTTAAGCTCCTGAAGCCCTCCCGAAGCCCCGGTTTTCACCTTCAAGTCCCGAAGGAAGGTTTTGTGTTCCCGAGATTCCCGAGAATCCCGATATTTTCCCGCGTTTCCAACTCTTCCTGTCGAAGTTCTGCTCGATTCTCCTCTCGACTACTTCAAATCAACCACTTCAATCAAGTGAGTTCATACCCCTACAACCACACTTTAAATGCTTTTGAAATGCTTTTGAAACACTTTTAAGGGGGGGGGGGGGAATACAAGTAAACACACGACTAAAATCGTGTGAAACATCGATCTTTTGCTATACTTTTCATATTGTTGTTTTAACTATCTTATGAAGTTATTATCATGCAAAACACCTCACAACATAAATTTACCCTCTTGGGGTACAATATGTTTTATAAATAGAAATAGGTTTTATTTATACGTTTGCATACTACATCATATCAAGAGTAACCATTTCAACTATAACATGATGCTTTTACAAGAAAACTCAACTCATCATCACGTTTTTGTAACACGGTAGAAAACGAAATCATTTCATACGAACGATTTTCATCATATTACTCGTGAACTTGTTGTTAGCAATCATGTGATGGCATATGGCTTTGTTTGTACCAAGCGAAAGTCCCCACCTATAACCAGAGTCTCTTGGAGGGAGAGCATGACAAGTGTGTATAGATCTATACGGGGCTGACAACTCCGCACCCTGACTGTTAGCTACAGTCCGAAATTGGGGTGACAAATGTCAACATTAGGTACTGCGTCTAGTATGGTTATGAGGAACTCACAACACGTGGAAACAATGACTCATGCACGTAGTAATACTTAACTCAATCATGCTCGAGGGGTAATAACTATATTCTAGGGTATTATCGGCATGATCAAAACTCAGGTTAAAACACTTCCACAACTAGTTTTACTTAACAATAAGACCGCACTTCACTTTTAGTAAAATAAGGGATTTTCCTAGTTCAAATACATTCATTTTGTACAATAACGATTTACAACATCATTCTTTTGAGCATGTCATAGTTTCTTATAGCTTACGGTCTTGGTCATTTGAGACTGCATTTCACTTTTAGGAAAATAAGGGATTTTCCTGGTTCAAATACATTCATTTTGTACAATAACGATTTACAACATCATTCTTTTGAGCATGTCATAGTTTCTTATAGCTTACGGTCTTGGTCATTTGAGACTGCATTTCACTTTTAGGAAAATAAGGGATTTTCCTGGTTCAAATACATATAGTACATACAACAATCTTTCAAACTCATTTCATACATCAAATAGAAAATAAGGGATTTTCTGGAAAACATACACGCACTTTCGAATGGCATACATTTTCTCAAAACACCACTTATGAACTCACCAACTTAAATGTTGACACTTTTTCTTTGAAATAACTTGTATTCTCAGGAAACCGCTAGACCAGGTAGCAACTACTTTTGAAGACTAACGCGCTGGCGTTAGTAACATATTTTGGATCACCATATTGTATTTGATGTCTTTTGCAAACATGTAACACATACAATTATGTAAACTTTTCAAATATATTTATATATGGTGGTGTGTACTTTCCTTTCTATGAACTGTTATGATACTAAATATGACGTCCTCCGCCCCCGAACGTTTCCGCCGTTCTGGTTTGGGGGTGTGACAGATTGGTATCAGAGCAATTGTTTATAGTGAATTAAGTATATCAAAACCATTTTTGGTATACAACTATAAACACAACTGGGCAAAAACACTCTGAGTAAGAGTCATACTTTTAAAAATTAAATTTATTTAGTTTTTGTAAAGTAGGCATGCATTCATTTCATATTAATAAGAGGGTCGGTATCATAATTAAAACAATATAGAAGTATTATGAATAAGTTGTGCAGTGCAGGTATGCCTTGGGACATGTAATCGGAACTGGGAAGAATATAGCCTGATCAACTATATTTGTCCAAGAGCCGACTAACGTATGCCAAGGAGTGTCTGCAATGGACAACAAATTTAAAACTTACCAAACTTATAAACTTTAGAATCAAACATAACATTTAGAATACTATAGGAGTATTTTATGCATACGATAGTTTAACTTTGATGTCAACCTTATGTGCCTTAGTTCTAGACAATCCTTATCTCCCTATTCTCGTACAAACACAATGGCCGGATTTCCACCTAGCAGGAGACCCCTACTATCCATACCAGTTCCATGTTTTATAAAAGACCCTTTCACTTTAACCGTCGACTAACGAAACTCGATCGATTTATCACGACAAACCTGACACTAACCCCAATTGGTTTCTAGTTTCAAAACCCCGAGGTACTCATGTGAGGAGTACTATATCATTACAACCTTCCCGTAGTATCCCCCGACAGATCATTTAGAAATACCACACATACAGCGAGTCAAATCCAAGCTCAAAAACTAGGAGTGAATTCGAACATGAACTTCAAAACGTAGCTGCCCTAATGCATCGAGTGAATATGTAACATTTAGAAGAACATAAGTAAATAAACACAAAACCACACAATCCCGATCGGTCGAAGTGATAGGCGGAGTAATGAAGGTCCGCTGAAACACGCACATTAGGATCTAGATTAATAAAGGAACAAGAGGAACAAATCGACCAGAAGCACTCACGCCTGCCCGGAAGAATTGGAGTCCCGGTCAAAATAGGAATTTCGAGACGAAATTCTCTCTAACGGGGGGATAATGTAACAACAGCAAAATTCAGGTCAAAATTTAAACTTTTATAAAACCGTAATTGAGTATACTAAGTGGTAAATATCGTAACAAGGTTTTCATACATATAAAGAACACAAAAATCCGAGTTATAACGAGGAAGTTATAACCATTCTAAAATTCCCGACAAAACCGGCAACACCGATTAAACGAAAAAGGCAAAGTTTCAATACAATAGTTTTTAGCCTTAAGTATCTAGATGAAAGTTATATATAACATCAAACCGTGAGCGTACATAAAAAGAACGTCCAAATCTGACTTCGTATGAGGAAGTTATGATTTTTCTAAGATTCGGGTACAGCAGTAGACAGCTAAAAACTCGAAATAGAGCTCGAGATACTTTTGACCAAAACAACCTAAATGAGAATCGAAGGTCTCAACATTAGTAGCGCAACGGCGAAAAGTCTGACGAAAACGGACATAGGATGAAGATGTTATGGATTTTTAACAGACTTTTCGTGTCCCGGCCCGTTAAAAATATATTCAAAATTTGCCGATAAAGTCTAAACGAGAGTTGTAGATAACATTTTCAGCTACGCGTGCATATAAAGAACGTCGAAAACGGAGCTCATATGCGAAAGTTACGGATTTTACAAGTTCGGGGTCCAAAATCCGAGGCTGTCAGGCCCCCACGACATGGCACAGCTTGGCCGCGACCCGGCCAGTGACTGAGGGCATCCAATCAACGGAAGGGGATAAGGCTTGCTCCCCACGATGTGGCCAACCTTAGCACGACGTGGTACACCAGAAATGCCCCTATAAATAGAACTCTTGGGGTGCCGGGTTTAGGTGCTCCATTCCTCCATCTCTCGTGCTGAAACTCTGCTGTTAAGCTCCCGAAGCCCTCCCGAAGCCCCGGTTTTCACCTTCAAGTCCCGAAGGAAGGTTTTGTGTTCCCGAGATTCCCGAGAATCCCGATATTTTCCCGCGTTTCCAACTCTTCCTGTCGAAGTTCTGCTCGATTCTCCTCTCGACTACTTCAAATAAACCACTTCAATCAAGTGAGTTCATACCCCTACAACCACACTTTAAATGCTTTTTAAATGCTTTTGAAACACTTTTAAGGGGGGGGGGGGATACAAGTAAACACACGACTAAAATCGTGTGAAACATCGATCTTTTGCTATACTTTTCATACTGTTGTTTTAACTATCTTATGAAGTTATTATCATGCAAAACACCTCACCACATAAATTTACCCTCTTGGGGTACATTATGTTTTATAAATAGAAATAGGTTTTATTTATACGTTTGCATGCTACATCATATCAAGAGTAACCATTTCAACTATAACATGATGCTTTTACAAGAAAACTCAACTCATCATCACGTTTTTGTAACACGGTAGAAAACGAAATCATTTTATACGAACGATTTTCATCATATTACTCGTGAACTTGTTGTTAGCAATCATGTGATGGCATATGGCTTTGTTTGAACCAAACGAAAGTCCCCACCTATAACCAGAGTCTCTTGGAGGGAGAGCGTGACAAGTGTGTATAGATCTATACGGGGCTGACAACTCCGCACCCTGACTGTTAGCTACAGTCCGTCATTGGGGTGACAAATGTCAACATTAGGTACTGCATCTAGTATGGTTATGAGGAACTCACAACACGCGGAAACAATGACTCATGCACGTAGTAATACTTAACTCAATCATGCTCGAGGGGTAATAACTATATTCTAGGGTATTATCGACATGATCAAAACTCAGGTTAAAACACTTCCATAACTAGTTTTACTTAACAATAAGACTGCACTTCACTTTTAGGAAAATAAGGGATTTTCCTGGTTCAAATACATTCATTTTGTACAATAACGATTTACAACATCATTCTTTTGAGCATGTCATAATTTCTTATAGCTTACGGTCTTGGTCATTTGAGACTGCATTTCACTTTTAGGAAAATAAGGGATTTTCTTGGTTCAAATACATTCATTTTGTACAATAACGATTTACAACATCATTCTTTTGAGCATGTCATAGTTTCTTATAGCTTACGGTCTTGGTCATTTGAGACTGCATTTCACTTTTAGGAAAATAAGGGATTTTCCTGGTTCAAATACATATAGTACATACAACAATCTTTCAAACTCATTTAATACATCAAATAGAAAACAAGGGATTTTCTGGAAAACATACACGCACTTTCGAATGGCATACATTTTCTCAAAACACCACTTATGAACTCACCAACTTAAATGTTGACACTTTTTCTTTGAAATAACTTGTATTCTTAGGAAACCGCTAGACCAGGTAGCAACTACTTTTGAAGACTAACGCGCTGGCGTTAGTAACATATTTTGGATCACCATATTGTATTTGATGTCTTTTGCAAATATGTAACACATACAATTATGTAAACTTTTCAAATATATTTATATATGGTGGTGTGTACTTTCCTTTCTATGAACTGTTATGATACTGAATATGACGTCCTCCGCCCCCGAACGTTTCCGCCGTTCTGGTTTGGGGGTGTGACAGATTGGTATCAGAGCAATTGTTTATAGTGAATTAAGTATATCAAAACCATTTTTGGTATACAACTATAAACACAACTGGGCAAAAACACTCTGAGTAAGAGTCATACTTTTAAAAATTAAATTTATTTAGTTTTTGTAAAGTAGGCATGCATTCATTTCATATTAATAAGAGGGTCGGTATCATAATTAAAACAATATAGAAGTATTATAAATAAGTTGTGCAGTGCAGGTATGCCTTGGGACATGTAATCGGAACTGGGAAGAATATAGCCTGATCAACTATATTTGTCCAAGAGCCGACTAACGTATGCCAAGGAGTGTCTGCAATGGACAACAAATTTAAAACTTACCAAACTTATAAACTTTAGAATCAAACATAACATTTAGAATACTATAGGAGTATTTTATGCATACGATAGTTTAACTTTGATGTCAACGTTATGTGCCTTAGTTCTAGACAATCCTTATCTCCCTATTCTCGTACAAACACAATGGCCGGATTTCCACCTAGCAGGAGACCCCTACTACCCATACCAGTTCCATGTTTTATAAAAGACCCTTTCACTTTAACCATCGACTAACGAAACTCGATCGATTTATCACGACAAACCCGACACTAACCCCAATTGGTTTCTAGTTTCAAAACCCCGAGGTACTCATGTGAGGAGTACTATATCATTACAACCTTCCCGTAGTATCCCCCAACAGATCATTTAGAAATACCACACATACAACGAGTCAAATCCAAGCTCAGAAACTAGGAGTGAATTCGAACATGAACTTCAAAATGTAGCTGCCCTAATGCATCGAGTGAATATGCAACATTTAGAAGAACATAAGTACATAAACCCAAAACCACACGATCCCGATCGGTCGAAGTGATAGGCGGAGTAATGAAGGTCCGCTGAAACACGCACATTAGGATCTAGATTAATAAAGGAACAAGAGGAACAAATCGACCAGAAGCACTCACGCTTGCCCGTAAGAGTCCCGGTTAAAATAGGAATTTCGGGACGAAATTCTCTCTAACGGGGGGATAATGTAAGAACAGCAAAATTCAGGTCAAAATTTAAACATTTATAAAACCGTAATTGAGTATACTTAGTGGTAAATATCGTAACAAGGTTTTCATACATATAAAGAACACAAAAATCCGAGTTATAACGAGGAAGTTATAACCATTCTAAAATTCCCGACAAAACCGACAACACTGATTAAACAAAAAACACAAGGTTACAATACAATAGTTTTTAGCATTAAGTATCTAATTGAAAGTTATATATAACATCAAACCGTGAGCGTACATAAAAAGAACGTCCAAATCTGACTTCGTATGAGGAAGTTATGATTTTTCTAAGATTCGGGTACAACAGTAGACAGCTAAAAACTCGAAATAGAGCTCGAGATACTTTTGACCAAAACAACCTAAATGAGAATCGAAGGTCTGAACATTAGTAGCGCAACAGCGAAAAGTCTGACGAAAACGGACATAGGATGAAGAAGTTATGGATTTTTAACGGACTTTTCGTGTCCCGGCCAGTTAAAAATAAATAATTAAAAATAAATTCAAAATTTGCCAATGAAGTCTAAACGAGAGTTGTAGATAACATTTTCAGCTACGCGTGCATATAAAGAACGTCGAAAACGGAGCTCGTATGCGAAAGTTACGGATTTTACAAGTTCGGGGTCCAAAATCCGAGGGTGTCAGGCCCCCACGACGTGGCACAGCTTGGCCACGACCCGGCAAGTGACTGAGGGCTTCTAATCAACGGAAGGGGATAAGGCTTGCTCCCCACGACGTGGCCAACCTTAGCCACAACGTGGCACACCAGAAATGCCCCTATAAATAGAACTCTTTCGGTGCCGGGTTTAGGTGCTCCATTCTTCCATCTCTCGTGCTGAAACTCTGCGGTTAAGCTCCCGAAGCCCTCCCGAAGCCCCGGTTTTGACCTTCAAGTCTCGAAGGAAGGTTTTGTGTTCCCGAGATTCCCGAGAATCCCGATATTTTTCCGCGTTTCCAACTCTTCCTGTCGAAGTTCTGCTCGATTCTCCTCTCGACTACTTCAAATCAACCACTTCAATCAAGTGAGTTCATACCCCTACAACCACACTTTAAATGCTTTTGAAACACTTTTAAGGGGGGGGGGGGGGAATACAAGTAAACACACGACTAAAATCGTGTGAAACATCGATCTTTTGCTATACTTTTCATACTGTTGTTTTAACTATCTTATGAAGTTATTATCATGCAAAACACCTCACAACATAAATTTACCCTCTTGGGGTACATTATGTTTTATAAATAGAAATAGGTTTTATTTATACGTTTGCATACTACATCATATCAAGAGTAACCATTTCAACTATAACATGATGCTTTTACAAGAAAACTCAACTCATCATCAAGTTTTTGTAACACGGTAGAAAACGAAATCATTTCATACGAACGATTTTCATCATATTACTCGTGAACTTGTTGTTAGCAATCATGTGATGGCATATGGCTTTGTTTGTACCAAACGAAAGTCCCCACCTATAACCAGAGTCTCTTGGAGGGAGAGCGTGACAAGTGTGTATAGATCTATACGGGGCTGACAACTCCGCACCCTGACTGTTAGCTACAGTCCGTCATTGGGGTGACAAATGTCAACATTAGGTACTGCATCTAGTATGGTTATGAGGAACTCACAACACGCGGAAACAATGACTCATGCACGTAGTAATACTTAACTCAATCATGCTTGAGGGGTAATAACTATATTCTAGGGTATTATCGACATGATCAAAACTCAGGTTAAAACACTTCCATAACTAGTTTTACTTAACAATAAGACTGCACTTCACTTTTAGGAAAATAAGGGATTTTCCTGGTTCAAATACATTCATTTTGTACAATAACGATTTACAACATCATTCTTTTGAGCATGTCATAGTTTCTTCTAGCTTACGGTCTTGGTCATTTGAGACTGCATTTCACTTTTAGGAAAATATGGGATTTTCCTGGTTCAAATACATTCATTTTGTATAATAACGATTTACAACATCATTCTTTTGAGCATGTCATAGTTTCTTATAGCTTACGGTCTTGGTCATTTGAGACTGCATTTCACTTTTAGGAAAATAAGGGATTTTCCTGGTTCAAATACATATAGTACATACAACAATCTTTCAAACTCATTTCATACATCAAATAGAAAATAAGGGATTTTCTGGAAAACATACACGCACTTTCGAATGGCATACATTTTCTCAAAACACCACTTATGAACTCACCAACATAAATGTTGACACTTTTTCTTTGAAATAACTTGTATTCTCAGGAAACCGCTAGACCAGGTAGCAACTACTTTTAAAGACTAACGCGCTGGCGTTAGTAACATATTTTGGATCACCATATTGTATTTGATGTCTTTTGCAAACATGTAACACATACAATTATGTAAACTTTTAAAATATATTTATATATGGTGGTGTGTACTTTCCTTTCTATGAACTGTTATGATATTGAATATGATGTCCTCCGCCCCCGAACGTTTCCGCCGTTCTGGTTTGGGGGTGTGACAGATTGGTATCAGAGCAATTGTTTATAGTGAATTAAGTATATCAAAACCATTTTTGGTATACAACTATAAACACAACTGGGCAAAAACACTCTGAGTAAGAGTCATACTTTTAAAAATTAAATTTATTTAGTTTTTGTAAAGTAGGCATGCATTCATTTCATATTAATAAGAGGGTCGGTATCATAATTAAAACAATATAGAAGTATTATAAATAAGTTGTGCAGTGCAGGTATGCCTTGGGACATGTAATCGGAACTGGGAAGAATATAGCCTGATCAACTATATTTGTCCAAGAGCCGACTAACGTATGCCAAGGAGTGTCTGCAATGGACAACAAATTTAAAACTTACCAAACTTATAAACTTTAGAATCAAACATAACATTTAGAATACTATAGGAGTATTTTATGCATACGATAGTTTAACTTTGATGTCAACGTTATGTGCCTTAGTTCTAGACAATCCTTATCTCCCTATTCTCGTACAAACACAATGGCCGGATTTCCACCTAGCAGGAGACCCCTACTACCCATACCAGTTCCATGTTTTATAAAAGACCCTTTCACTTTAACCATCGACTAACGAAACTCGATCGATTTATCACGACAAACCCGACACTAACCCCAATTGGTTTCTAGTTTCAAAACCCCGAGGTACTCATGTGAGGAGTACTATATCATTGCAACCTTCCCGTAGTATCCCCCAACAGATCATTTAGAAATACCACACATACAACGAGTCAAATCCAAGCTCAAAAACTAGGAGTGAATTCGAACATGAACTTCAAAACGTAGCTGCCCTAATGCATCGAGTGAATATGCAACATTTAGAAGAACATAAGTAAATAAACCCAAAACCACACGATCCCGATCGGTCGAAGTGATAGGCGGAGTAATGAAGGTCCGCTGAAACACGCACATTAGGATCTAGATTAATAAAGGAACAAGAGGAACAAATCGACCAGAAGCACTCATGCCTGCCCGCAAGAATTGGAGTCCCGGTCAAAATAGGAATTTCGGGACGAAATTCTCTCTAACGGGGGGATAATGTAACAACAGCAAAATTCAGGTCAAAATTTAAACTTTTATAAAACCGTAATTGAGTATACTAAGTGGTAAATATCGTAACAAGGTTTTCATACATATAAAGAACACAAAAATCCGAGTTATAACGAGGAAGTTATAACCATTCTAAAATTCCCGACAAAACCGGCAACACCGATTAAACGAAAAACGCGAAGTTTCAATACAATAGTTTTTAACCTTAAGTATCTAAATGAAAGTTATATATAACATCAAACCGTGAGCGTACATAAAAAGAACATCCAAATCTGACTTCGTGTGAGGAAGTTATGATTTTTCTAAGATTCGGGTACAACAGTAGACAGCTAAAAACTCGAAATAGAGCTCGAGATACTTTTGACCAAAACAACCTAAATGAGAATCGAAGGTCTCAACATTAGTAGCGCAACGGCGAAAAGTCTGACGAAAACGGACATAGGATGAAGAAGTTATGGATTTTTAACGGACTTTTCGTGTCCCGGCCCGTTAAAAATAAATAATTAAAAATAAATTCAAAATTTGCCGATGAAGTATAAACGAGAGTTGTAGATAACATTTTCAGCTACGCGTGCATATAAAGAACGTCGAAAACGGAGCTCGTATGCGAAAGTTACGGATTTTACATGTTCGGGGTCCAAAATCTGAGGCTGTCAGGCCCCCACGACGTGGCACAGCTTGGCCGCGACCCGGCAAGTGACTGAGGGCGTCCAATCAATGGAAGGTGATAAGTCTTGCTCCCCACGACGTGGCCAACCTAAGCCACGATGTGGTACACCAGAAATGCCCCTATAAATAGAACTCTTGGGGTGCCGGGTTTAGGTGCTCCATTCTTCCATCTCTCGTGCTGCAACTCTGCGGTTAAGCTCCCGAAGCCCTCCTGAAGCCCCGGTTTTCACCTTCAATTCCCGAAGGAACGTTTTGTGTTCCCGAGATTCCCGAGATTCCCGAGAATCCCGATATTTGCCCGCGTTTCCAACTCTTCCTGTCGAAGTTCTGCTCGATTCTCCTCTCGACTACTTCAAATCAACCACTTCAATCAAGTGAGTTCATACCCCTACAACCACACTTTAAATGCTTTTTAAATGCTTTTGAAACACCTTTAAGGGGGGGGGGATACAAGTAAACACACGACTAAAATCGTGTGAAACATCGATCTTTTGCTATACTTTTCATACTGTTGTTTTAACTATCTTATGAAGTTATTATCATGCAAAACACCTCACAACATAAATTTACCCTCTTGGGGTACAATATGTTTTATAAATAGAAATAGGTTTTATTTATATGTTTGCATACTACATTATATCAAGAGTAACCATTTCAACTATAACATGATGCTTTTACAAGAAAACTCAACTCATCATCACGTTTTTGTAACACGGTAGAAAACGAAATCATTTCATACGAACGATTTTCATCATATTACTCGTGAACTTGTTGTTAGCAATCATGTGATGGCATATGGCTTTTTTTGTACCAAACAAAAGTCCCCACCTATAACCAGAATCTCTTGGAGGGAGAGCGTGACAAGTGTGTATAGATCTATACGGGGCTGACAACTCCGTACCTTGACTGTTAGCTACAGTCCGTCATTGGGGTGACAAATGTCAACATTAGGTACTGCGTCTAGTATGGTTATGAGGAACTCACAACACGCGGAAACAATGACTCATGCACATAGTAATACTTAACTCAATCATGCTCGAGGGGTAATAACTATATTCTAGGGTATTATCGGCATGATCAAAACTCAGGTTAAAACACTTCCACAACTAGTTTTACTTAACAATAAGACTGCACTTCACTTTTAGGAAAATAAGGGATTTTCCTGGTTCAAATACATTCATTTTGTACAATAACGATTTACAACATCATTCTTTTGAGCATGTCATAGTTTCTTATAGCTTACGGTCTTGGTCATTTGAGACTGCATTTCACTTTTAGGAAAATAAGGGATTTTCCTGGTTCAAATACATATAGTACATACAACAATCTTTCAAACTCATTTAATACATCAAATAGAAAACAAGGGATTTTCTGGAAAACATACACGCACTTTCGAATGGCATACATTTTCTCAAAACACCACTTATGAACTCACCAACTTAAATGTTGACACTTTTTCTTTGAAATAACTTGTATTCTCAGGAAACCGCTAGACCAGGTAGCAACTACTTTTGAAGACTAACGCGCTGGCGTTAGTAACATATTTTGGATCACCATATTGTATTTGATGTCTTTTGCAAATATGTAACACATACAATTATGTAAACTTTTCAAATATATTTATATATGGTGGTGTGTACTTTCCTTTCTATGAACTGTTATGATACTGAATATGACGTCCTCCGCCCCCGAACGTTTCCGCCGTTCTGGTTTGGGGGTGTGACAGATTGGTATCAGAGCAATTGTTTATAGTGAATTAAGTATATCAAAACCATTTTTGGTATACAACTATAAACACAACTGGGCAAAAACACTCTGAGTAAGAGTCATACTTTTAAAAATTAAATTTATTTAGTTTTTGTAAAGTAGGCATGCATTCATTTCATATTAATAAGAGGGTCGGTATCATAATTAAAACAATATAGAAGTATTATAAATAAGTTGTGCAGTGCAGGTATGCCTTGGGACATGTAATCGGAACTGGGAAGAATATAGCCTGATCAACTATATTTGTCCAAGAGCCGACTAACGTATGCCAAGGAGTGTCTGCAATGGACAACAAATTTAAAACTTACCAAACTTATAAACTTTAGAATCAAACATAACATTTAGAATACTATAGGAGTATTTTATGCATACGATAGTTTAACTTTGATGTCAACGTTATGTGCCTTAGTTCTAGACAATCCTTATCTCCCTATTCTCGTACAAACACAATGGCCGGATTTCCACCTAGCAGGAGACCCCTACTACCCATACCAGTTCCATGTTTTATAAAAGACCCTTTCACTTTAACCATCGACTAACGAAACTCGATCGATTTATCACGACAAACCCGACACTAACCCCAACTGGTTTCTAGTTTCAAAACCCCGAGGTACTCATGTGAGGAGTACTATATCATTGCAACCTTCCCGTAGTATCCCCCAACAGATCATTTAGAAATACCACACATACAACGAGTCAAATCCAAGCTCAAAAACTAGGAGTGAATTCGAACATGAACTTCAAAACGTAGCTGCCCTAATGCATCGAGTGAATATGCAACATTTAGAAGAACATAAGTAAATAAACCCAAAACCACACGATCCCGATCGGTCGAAGTGATAGGCGGAGTAATGAAGGTCCGCTGAAACACGCACATTAGGATCTAGATTAATAAAGGAACAAGAGGAACAAATCGACCAGAAGCACTCACGCCTGCCCGCAAGAATTGGAGTCCCGGTCAAAATAGGAATTTCGGGACGAAATTCTCTCTAACGGGGGGATAATGTAACAACAGCAAAATTCAGGTCAAAATTTAAACTTTTATAAAACCGTAATTGAGTATACTAAGTGGTAAATATCGTAACAAGGTTTTCATACATATAAAGAACACAAAAATCCGAGTTATAACGAGGAAGTTATAACCATTCTAAAATTCCCGACAAAACCGGCAACACCGATTAAACGAAAAACGCGAAGTTTCAATACAATAGTTTTTAACCTTAAGTATCTAAATGAAAGTTATATATAACATCAAACCGTGAGCGTACATAAAAAGAACATCCAAATCTGACTTCGTGTGAGGAAGTTATGATTTTTCTAAGATTCGGGTACAGCAGTAGACAGCTAAAAACTCGAAATAGAGCTCGAGATACTTTTGACCAAAACAACCTAAATGAGAATCGAAGGTCTCAACATTAGTAGCGCAACGGCGAAAAGTCTGACGAAAACGGACATAGGATGAAGAAGTTATGGATTTTTAACGGACTTTTCGTGTCCCGGCCCGTTAAAAATAAATAATTAAAAATAAATTCAAAATTTGCCGATGAAGTATAAACGAGAGTTGTAGATAACATTTTCAGCTACGCGTGCATATAAAGAACGTCGAAAACGGAGCTCGTATGCGAAAGTTACGTATTTTACAAGTTCGGGGTCCAAAATCTGAGGCTGTCAGGCCCCCACGACGTGGCACAGCTTGGCCGCGACCCGGCAAGTGACTGAGGGCGTCCAATCAATGGAAGGTGATAAGTCTTGCTCCCCACGACGTCGCCAACCTAAGCTACGATGTGGTACACCAGAAATGCCCCTATAAATAGAACTCTTGGGGTGCCGGGTTTAGGTGCTCCATTCTTCCATCTCTCGTGCTGCAACTCTGCGGTTAAGCTCCCGAAGCCCTCCTGAAGCCCCGGTTTTCACCTTCAAGTCCCGAAGGAAGGTTTTGTGTTCCCGAGATTCCCGAGATTCCCGAGAATCCCGATATTTGCCCGCGTTTCCAACTCTTCCTGTCGAAGTTCTGCTCGATTCTCCTATCGACTACTTCAAATCAACCACTTCAATCAAGTGAGTTCATACCCCTACAACCACACTTTAAATGCTTTTTAAATGCTTTTGAAACACCTTTAAGGGGGGGGGGGGGAATACAAGTAAACACACGACTAAAATCGTGTGAAACATCGATCTTTTGCTATACTTTTCATACTGTTGTTTTAACTATCTTATGAAGTTATTATCATGCAAAACACCTCACAACATAAATTTACCCTCTTGGGGTACAATATGTTTTATAAATAGAAATAGGTTTTATTTATACGTTTGCATACTACATTATATCAAGAGTAACCATTTCAACTATAACATGATGCTTTTACAAGAAAACTCAACTCATCATCACGTTTTTGTAGCACGGTAGAAAACGAAATCATTTCATACGAACGATTTTCATCATATTACTCGTGAACTTGTTGTTAGCAATCATGTGATGGCATATGGATTTTTTTGTACCAAACGAAAGTCCCCACCTATAACCAGAATCTCTTGGAGGGAGAGCGTGACAAGTGTGTATAGATCTATACGGGGCTGACAACTCCGTACCCTGACTGTTAGCTACAGTCCGTCATTGGGGTGACAAATGTCAACATTAGGTATTGCGTCTAGTATGGTTATGAGGAACTCACAACACGCGGAAACAATGACTCATGCACATAGTAATACTTAACTCAATCATGCTCGAGGGGTAATAACTATATTCTAGGGTATTATCGGCATGATCAAAACTCAGGTTAAAACACTTCCACAACTAGTTTTACTTAACAATAAGACTGCACTTCACTTTTAGGAAAATAAGGGATTTTCCTGGTTCAAATACATTCATTTTGTACAATAACGATTTACAACATCATTCTTTTGAGCATGTCATAGTTTCTTATAGCTTACGGTCTTGGTCATTTGAGACTGCATTTCACTTTTAGGAAAATAAGGGATTTTCCTGGTTCAAATACATTCATTTTGTACAATAACGATTTACAACATCATTCTTTTGAGCATGTCATAGTTTCTTATAGCTTACGGTCTTGGTCATTTGAGACTGCATTTCACTTTTAGGAAAATAAGGGATTTTCCTGGTTCAAATACATATAGTACATACAACAATCTTTCAAACTCATTTAATACATCAAATAGAAAACAAGGGATTTTCTGGAAAACATACACGCACTTTCGAATGGCATACATTTTCTCAAAACACCACTTATGAACTCACCAACTTAAATGTTGACACTTTTTCTTTGAAATAACTTGTATTCTCAGGAAACCGCTAGACCAGGTAGCAACTACTTTTGAAGACTAACGCGCTGGCGTTAGTAACATATTTTGGATCACCATATTGTATTTGATGTCTTTTGCAAATATGTAACACATACAATTATGTAAACTTTTCAAATATATTTATATATGGTGGTGTGTACTTTCCTTTCTATGAACTGTTATGATACTGAATATGACGTCCTCCGCCCCCGAACGTTTCCGCCGTTCTGGTTTGGGGGTGTGACAGATTGGTATCAGAGCAATTGTTTATAGTGAATTAAGTATATCAAAACCATTTTTGGTATACAACTATAAACACAACTGGGCAAAAACACTCTGAGTAAGAGTCATACTTTTAAAAATTAAATTTATTTAGTTTTTGTAAAGTAGGCATGCATTCATTTCATATTAATAAGAGGGTCGGTATCATAATTAAAACAATATAAAAGTATTATAAATAAGTTGTGCAGTGCAGGTATGCCTTGGGACATGTAATCGGAACTGGGAAGAATATAGCCTGATCAACTATATTTGTCCAAGAGCCGACTAACGTATGCCAAGGAGTGTCTGCAATGGACAACAAATTTAAAACTTACCAAACTTATAAACTTTAGAATCAAACATAACATTTAGAATACTATAGGAGTATTTTATGCATACGATAGTTTAACTTTGATGTCAACGTTATGTGCCTTAGTTCTAGACAATCCTTATCTCCCTATTCTCGTACAAACACAATGGCCGGATTTCCACCTAGCAGGAGACCCCTACTACCCATACCAGTTCCATGTTTTATAAAAGACCCTTTCACTTTAACCATCGACTAACGAAACTCGATCGATTTATCACGACAAACCCGACACTAACCCCAACTGGTTTCTAGTTTCAAAACCCCGAGGTACTCATGTGAGGAGTACTATATCATTGCAACCTTCCCGTAGTATCCCCCAACAGATCATTTAGAAATACCACACATACAACGAGTCAAATCCAAGCTCAAAAACTAGGAGTGAATTCGAACATGAACTTCAAAACGTAGCTGCCCTAATGCATCGAGTGAATATGCAACATTTAGAAGAACATAAGTAAATAAACCCAAAACCACACGATCCCGATCGGTCGAAGTGATAGGCGGAGTAATGAAGGTCCGCTGAAACACGCACATTAGGATCTAGATTAATAAAGGAACAAGAGGAACAAATCGACCAGAAGCACTCACGCCTGCCCGCAAGAATTGGAGTCCTGGTCAAAATAGGAATTTCGGGACGAAATTCTCTCTAACGGGGGGATAATGTAACAACAGCAAAATTCAGGTCAAAATTTAAACTTTTATAAAACCGTAATTGAGTATACTAAGTGGTAAATATCGTAACAAGGTTTTCATACATATAAAGAACACAAAAATCCGAGTTATAACGAGGAAGTTATAACCATTCTAAAATTCCCGACAAAACCGGCAACACCGATTAAACGAAAAACGCGAAGTTTCAATACAATAGTTTTTAACCTTAAGTATCTAAATGAAAGTTATATATAACATCAAACCGTGAGCGTACATAAAAAGAACATCCAAATCTGACTTCGTGTGAGGAAGTTATGATTTTTCTAAGATTCGGGTACAGCAGTAGACAGCTAAAAACTCGAAATAGAGCTCGAGATACTTTTGACCAAAACAACCTAAATGAGAATCGAAGGTCTCAACATTAGTAGCGCAACGGCGAAAAGTCTGACGAAAACGGACATAGGATGAAGAAGTTATGGATTTTTAACGGACTTTTCGTGTCCCGGCCCGTTAAAAATAAATAATTAAAAATAAATTCAAAATTTGCCGATGAAGTATAAACGAGAGTTGTAGATAACATTTTCAGCTACGCGTGCATATAAAGAACGTCGAAAACGGAGCTCGTATGCGAAAGTTACGTATTTTACAAGTTCGGGGTCCAAAATCTGAGGCTGTCAGGCCCCCACGACGTGGCACAGCTTGGCCGCGACCCGGCAAGTGACTGAGGGCGTCCAATCAATGGAAGGTGATAAGTCTTGCTCCCCACGACGTCGCCAACCTAAGCTACGATGTGGTACACCAGAAATGCCCCTATAAATAGAACTCTTGGGGTGCCGGGTTTAGGTGCTCCATTCTTCCATCTCTCGTGCTGCAACTCTGCGGTTAAGCTCCCGAAGCCCTCCTGAAGCCCCGGTTTTCACCTTCAAGTCCCGAAGGAAGGTTTTGTGTTCCCGAGATTCCCGAGATTCCCGAGAATCCCGATATTTGCCCGCGTTTCCAACTCTTCCTGTCGAAGTTCTGCTCGATTCTCCTATCGACTACTTCAAATCAACCACTTCAATCAAGTGAGTTCATACCCCTACAACCACACTTTAAATGCTTTTTAAATGCTTTTGAA
Organism: Lactuca serriola; assembly: GCF_051521515.1. Lineage (NCBI taxonomy): Eukaryota > Viridiplantae > Streptophyta > Magnoliopsida > Asterales > Asteraceae > Lactuca > Lactuca serriola. Next base: position 172,707,957 of record NC_136408.1, on the reverse strand, counting down.
ACACCTTTAAGGGGGGGGGGGGGGAATACAAGTAAACACACGACTAAAATCGTGTGAAACATCGATCTTTTGCTATACTTTTCATACTGTTGTTTTAACTATCTTATGAAGTTATTATCATGCAAAACACCTCACAACATAAATTTACCCTCTTGGGGTACAATATGTTTTATAAATAGAAATAGGTTTTATTTATACGTTTGCATACTACATTATATCAAGAGTAACCATTTCAACTATAACATGATGCTTTTACAAGAAAACTCAACTCATCATCACGTTTTTGTAACACGGTAGAAAACGAAATCATTTCATACGAACGATTTTCATCATATTACTCGTGAACTTGTTGTTAGCAATCATGTGATGGCATATGGATTTTTTTGTACCAAACGAAAGTCCCCACCTATAACCAGAATCTCTTGGAGGGAGAGCGTGACAAGTGTGTATAGATCTATACGGGGCTGACAACTCCGTACCCTGACTGTTAGCTACAGTCCGTCATTGGGGTGACAAATGTCAACATTAGGTATTGCGTCTAGTATGGTTATGAGGAACTCACAACACGCGGAAACAATGACTCATGCACATAGTAATACTTAACTCAATCATGCTCGAGGGGTAATAACTATATTCTAGGGTATTATCGGCATGATCAAAACTCAGGTTAAAACACTTCCACAACTAGTTTTACTTAACAATAAGACTGCACTTCACTTTTAGGAAAATAAGGGATTTTCCTGGTTCAAATACATTCATTTTGTACAATAACGATTTACAACATCATTCTTTTGAGCATGTCATAGTTTCTTATAGCTTACGGTCTTGGTCATTTGAGACTGCATTTCACTTTTAGGAAAATAAGGGATTTTCCTGGTTCAAATACATTCATTTTGTACAATAACGATTTACAACATCATTCTTTTGAGCATGTCATAGTTTCTTATAGCTTACGGTCTTGGTCATTTGAGACTGCATTTCACTTTTAGGAAAATAAGGGATTTTCCTGGTTCAAATACATATAGTACATACAACAATCTTTCAAACTCATTTAATACATCAAATAGAAAACAAGGGATTTTCTGGAAAACATACACGCACTTTCGAATGGCATACATTTTCTCAAAACACCACTTATGAACTCACCAACTTAAATGTTGACACTTTTTCTTTGAAATAACTTGTATTCTCAGGAAACCGCTAGACCAGGTAGCAACTACTTTTGAAGACTAACGCGCTGGCGTTAGTAACATATTTTGGATCACCATATTGTATTTGATGTCTTTTGCAAATATGTAACACATACAATTATGTAAACTTTTCAAATATATTTATATATGGTGGTGTGTACTTTCCTTTCTATGAACTGTTATGATACTGAATATGACGTCCTCCGCCCCCGAACGTTTCCGCCGTTCTGGTTTGGGGGTGTGACAGATTGGTATCAGAGCAATTGTTTATAGTGAATTAAGTATATCAAAACCATTTTTGGTATACAACTATAAACACAACTGGGCAAAAACACTCTGAGTAAGAGTCATACTTTTAAAAATTAAATTTATTTAGTTTTTGTAAAGTAGGCATGCATTCATTTCATATTAATAAGAGGGTCGGTATCATAATTAAAACAATATAAAAGTATTATAAATAAGTTGTGCAGTGCAGGTATGCCTTGGGACATGTAATCGGAACTGGGAAGAATATAGCCTGATCAACTATATTTGTCCAAGAGCCGACTAACGTATGCCAAGGAGTGTCTGCAATGGACAACAAATTTAAAACTTACCAAACTTATAAACTTTAGAATCAAACATAACATTTAGAATACTATAGGAGTATTTTATGCAGATAGTTTAACTTTGATGTCAACGTTATGTGCCTTAGTTCTAGACAATCCTTATCTCCCTATTCTCGTACAAACACAATGGCCGGATTTCCACCTAGCAGGAGACCCCTACTACCCATACCAGTTCCATGTTTTATAAAAGACCCTTTCACTTTAACCATCGACTAACGAAACTCGATCGATTTATCACGACAAAACCGACACTAACCCCAACTGGTTTCTAGTTTCAAAACCCCGAGGTACTCATGTGAGGAGTACTATATCATTGCAACCTTCCCGTAGTATCCCCCAACAGATCATTTAGAAATACCACACATACAACGAGTCAAATCCAAGCTCAAAAACTAGGAGTGAATTCGAACATGAACTTCAAAACGTAGCTGCCCTAATGCATCGAGTGAATATGCAACATTTAGAAGAACATAAGTAAATAAACCCAAAACCACACGATCCCGATCGGTCGAAGTGATAGGCGGAGTAATGAAGGTCCGCTGAAACACGCACATTAGGATCTAGATTAATAAAGGAACAAGAGGAACAAATCGACCAGAAGCACTCACGCCTGCCCGCAAGGATTGGAGTCCCGGTCAAAATAGGAATTTTGGGACGAAATTCTCTTTAACGGGGGGATAATGTAACAACAGCAAAATTCAGGTCAAAATTTAAACTTTTATAAAACCGTAATTGAGTATACTAAGTGGTAAATATCATAACAAGGTTTTCATACATATAAAGAACACACAAATCCGAGTTATAACGAGGAAGTTATAACCATTCTAAAATTCCCGACAAAACCGACAACACCGATTAAACGAAAAACGCGAAGTTTCAATACAATAGTTTTTAACCTTAAGTATCTAAATGAAAGTTATATATAACATCAAACCGTGAGCGTACATAAAAAGAACATCCAAATCTGACTTCGTGTGAGGAAGTTATGATTTTTCTAAGATTCGGGTACAACAGTAGACAGCTAAAAACTCGAAATAGAGCTCGAGATACTTTTGACCAAAACAACCTAAATGAGAATCGAAGGTCTCAACATTAGTAGCGCAACGGCGAAAAGTCTGACGAAAACGGACATAGGATGAAGAAGTTATGGATTTTTAACGGACTTTTCGTGTCCCGGCCCGTTAAAAATAAATAATTAAAAATAAATTCAAAATTTGCCGATGAAGTATAAACGAGAGTTGTAGATAACATTTTCAGCTACGCGTGCATATAAAGAACGTCGAAAACGGAGCTCGTATGCGAAAGTTACGGATTTTACAAGTTCGGGGTCCAAAATCTGAGGCTGTCAGTCCCCCACGACGTGGCACAGCTTGGCCGCGACCCGGCAAGTGACTGAGGGCGTCCAATCAATGGAAGGTGATAAGTCTTGCTCCCCACGACGTGGCCAACCTAAGCCACGATGTGGTACACCAGAAATGCCCCCATAAATAGAACTCTTGGGGTGCCGGGTTTAGGTGCTCCATTCTTCCATCTCTCGTGCTGCAACTCTGCGGTTAAGCTCCCGAAGCCCTCCCGAAGCCCCGGTTTTCACCTTCAAGTCCCGAAGGAAGGTTTTGTGTTCCCGAGATTCCCGAGATTCCCGAGAATCCCGATATTTGCCCGCGTTTCCAACTCTTCCTGTCGAAGTTCTGCTCGATTCTCCTCTCGACTACTTCAAATCAACCACTTCAATCAAGTGAGTTCATACCCCTACAACCACACTTTAAATGATTTTTAAATGCTTTTGAAACACCTTTAAGGGGGGGGGGGGGAATACAAGTAAACACACGACTAAAATCGTGTGAAACATCGATCTTTTGCTATACTTTTCATACTGTTGTTTTAACTATCTTATGAAGTTATTATCATGCAAAACACCTCACTACATAAATTTACCCTCTTGGGGTACAATATGTTTTATAAATAGAAATAGGTTTTATTTATACGTTTGCATACTACATTATATCAAGAGTAACCATTTCAACTATAACATGATGCTTTTACAAGAAAACTCAACTCATCATCACGTTTTTGTAACACGATAGAAAACGAAATCATTTCATACGAACGATTTTCATCATATTACTCGTGAACTTGTTGTTAGCAATCATGTGATGGCATATGGCTTTTTTTGTACCAAACAAAAGTCCCCACCTATAACCAGAATCTCTTGGAGGGAGAGCGTGACAAGTGTGTATAGATCTATACGGGGCTGACAACTCCGTACCCTGACTGTTAGCTACAGTCCGTCATTGGGGTGACAAATGTCAACATTAGGTACTGCGTCTAGTATGGTTATGAGGAACTCACAACACGCGTAAACAATGACTCATGCACATAGTAATACTTAACTCAATCATGCTCGAGGGGTAATAACTATATTCTAGGGTATTATCGGCATGATCAAAACTCAGGTTAAAACACTTCCACAACTAGTTTTACTTAACAATAAGACTGCACTTCACTTTTAGGAAAATAAGGGATTTTCCTGGTTCAAATACATTCATTTTGTACAATAACGATTTACAACATCATTCTTTTGAGCATGTCATAATTTCTTATAGCTTACGGTCTTGGTCATTTGAGACTGCATTTCACTTTTAGGAAAATAAGGGATTTTCTTGGTTCAAATACATTCATTTTGTACAATAACGATTTACAACATCATTCTTTTGAGCATGTCATAGTTTCTTATAGCTTACGGTCTTGGTCATTTGAGACTGCATTTCACTTTTAGGAAAATAAGGGATTTTCCTGGTTCAAATACATATAGTACATACAACAATCTTTCAAACTCATTTAATACATCAAATAGAAAACAAGGGATTTTCTGGAAAACATACACGCACTTTCGAATGGCATACATTTTCTCAAAACACCACTTATGAACTCACCAACTTAAATGTTGACACTTTTTCTTTGAAATAACTTGTATTCTTAGGAAACCGCTAGACCAGGTAGCAACTACTTTTGAAGACTAACGCGCTGGCGTTAGTAACATATTTTGGATCACCATATTGTATTTGATGTCTTTTGCAAATATGTAACACATACAATTATGTAAACTTTTCAAATATATTTATATATGGTGGTGTGTACTTTCCTTTCTATGAACTGTTATGATACTGAATATGACGTCCTCCGCCCCCGAACGTTTCCGCCGTTCTGGTTTGGGGGTGTGACAGATTGGTATCAGAGCAATTGTTTATAGTGAATTAAGTATATCAAAACCATTTTTGGTATACAACTATAAACACAACTGGGCAAAAACACTCTGAGTAAGAGTCATACTTTTAAAAATTAAATTTATTTAGTTTTTGTAAAGTAGGCATGCATTCATTTCATATTAATAAGAGGGTCGGTATCATAATTAAAACAATATAGAAGTATTATAAATAAGTTGTGCAGTGCAGGTATGCCTTGGGACATGTAATCGGAACTGGGAAGAATATAGCCTGATCAACTATATTTGTCCAAGAGCCGACTAACGTATGCCAAGGAGTGTCTGCAATGGACAACAAATTTAAAACTTACCAAACTTATAAACTTTAGAATCAAACATAACATTTAGAATACTATAGGAGTATTTTATGCATACGATAGTTTAACTTTGATGTCAACGTTATGTGCCTTAGTTCTAGACAATCCTTATCTCCCTATTCTCGTACAAACACAATGGCCGGATTTCCACCTAGCAGGAGACCCCTACTACCCATACCAGTTCCATGTTTTATAAAAGACCCTTTCACTTTAACCATCGACTAACGAAACTCGATCGATTTATCACGACAAACCCGACACTAACCCCAATTGGTTTCTAGTTTCAAAACCCCGAGGTACTCATGTGAGGAGTACTATATCATTGCAACCTTCCCGTAGTATCCCCCAACAGATCATTTAGAAATACCACACATACAACGAGTCAAATCCAAGCTCAAAAACTAGGAGTGAATTCGAACATGAACTTCAAAACGTAGCTGCCCTAATGCATCGAGTGAATATGCAACATTTAGAAGAACATAAGTAAATAAACCCAAAACCACACGATCCCGATCGGTCGAAGTGATAGGCGGAGTAATGAAGGTCCGCTGAAACACGCACATTAGGATCTAGATTAATAAAGGAACAATAGGAACAAATCGACCAGAAGCACTCACGCCTGCCCGCAAGGATTGGAGTCCCGGTCAAAATAGGAATTTTGGGACGAAATTCTCTTTAACGGGGGGATAATGTAACAACAGCAAAATTCAGGTCAAAATTTAAACTTTTATAAAACCGTAATTGAGTATACAAAGTGGTAAATATCGTAACAAGGTTTTCATACATATAAAGAACACAAAAATCCGAGTTATAACGAGGAAGTTATAACCATTTTAAAATTCCCGACAAAACCGGCAACACCGATTAAACGAAAAACGCGAAGTTTCAATAAAATAGTTTTTAGCCTTAAGTATCTAAATGAAAGTTATATATAACATCAAACCGTGAGCGTACATAAAAAGAACGTCCAAATCTGACTTCGTATGAGGAAGTTATGATTTTTCTAAGATTCGGGTACAGCAGTAGACAGCTAAAAGCTCGTAATAGAGCTCGAGATACTTTTGACCAAAACAACCTAAATGAGAATCGAAGGTCTCAACATTTGTAGCGCAACGGCGAAAAGTCTGACGAAAACGGACATAGGATGAAGAAGTTATGGATTTTTAACGGACTTTTCGTGTCCCGTCCCGTTAAAAATAAATAATTAAAAATAAATTCAAATTTGCCGATGAAGTCTAAACGAGAGTTGTAGATAAGATTTTCAGCTATGCGTGCATATAAAGAACGTCGAAAACGGAGCTCGTATGCGAAAGTTACGAATTTTACAAGTTCGGGGTCCAAAATCCTAGGGTGTCAGGCCCCCACAACGTGGCACAGCTTGGCCGCGACCCGGCAAGTGACTGAGGGCGTCCAATCAACGGAAGGGGATAAGGCTTGCTCGCCACGACGTGGCCAACCTTAGCCATGACGTGGCACACCAGAAATGCCCCTATAAATAGAACTCTTGGGGTGTCGGGTTTAGGTGCTCCATTCTTCCATCTCTCGTGCTGCCACTCTGCGGTTAAGCTCCCGAAGCCCTCCCGAAGCCCCGGTTTTCACCTTCAAGTCCTGAAGGAAGGTTTTGTGTTCCCGAGATTCCCGAGATTCCCGAGAATCCCGATATTTTCCCGCGTTTCCAACTCTTCCTGTCGAAGTTCTGCTCGATTCTCCTCTCGACTGCTTCAAATCAACCACTTCAATCAAGTGAGTTCATACCCCTACAACCACACTTTAAATGCTTTTTAAATGCTTTTGAAACACCTTTAAGGGGGGGGGGGGGGGGAATACAAGTAAACACACGACTAAAATCGTGTGAAACATCGATCTTTTGCTATACTTTTCATACTGTTGTTTTAACTATCTTATGAAGTTATTATCATGCAAAACACCTCACAACATAAATTTACCCTCTTGGGGTACATTATGTTTGATAAATAGAAATAGGTTTTATTTATACGTTTTCATACTACATCATATCAAGAGTAACCATTTCAACTATAGGGTTATTGAATTTTAGGTGTGAACCATTAGAGGTAATCTACTTTGGGTGCTAGTCATTCAAGAGCAACCAAAGATCAAAGGAATCAAGCTTTATGGACAATTCAAATTTATCAAAAGGTTAGTATTTCAATCCTCTCTGTTTTTTCTTATTTGATTAATTTTAAAAGAACGTTGCTATAATAGTAAAACTTAGATCCTAGGGTGCATGTACACGTGGGATGATTTTTTTTGTTTTCGTTGTCATAATCTAGTGTAGAGTCGCATAGAAAATAAGAAACAAGATATTTGAGTGATGGGTAATATGATGGATATATTGTCTTTGTAAACCATTTTTACTAAAATTTTGTCTAATTTGAAATGAATATATTTATGAGAGATTCTATGGACTCGGTCGCTAAAGGCACCAATGAAACTTCATTTTAAACCTAATAAATTTTGTTGCTGATGTGTTACTACAAAAATTAAGTACGTACATCAGCAATTATGTCCATCACTAATGCTTGAGTTCCAAATGGTGTGGTTTTTAGCATTGTATGTTAGAATTAGTCTATAAAAACATAAACAAAATTAACAAAGCAGTAAAATGAGGATGTGATTGGATCACTAGCCTTAAAGAATATTAGTCCCCACTAGAATATTTATCGATATAGGCTAATTCCTCCCATGACCTACTCGAGTTTTAAGAGATGTAGGCAGCGATCCTCCATGCTATTTTAATGAACACAACTATTTGTATATTCTATGATAATATGAAGAAGATGGAAAAATGATCCAGTGATGAAGTGTAGTTCAATCATGGGGCAATGATATCTTCTTAACGAAAGGTAGATTAGAATATGAAAACTTTTACAAATGTCGTATTTCATGATTGTAACAAATGCTTATCTGATGAAAATCATTTATCATAAGCACGATGTCAACAAAGTTAGGCGCTAAGTCAAGTAGGTCAAGTTGAGTAAAGTCAGGGAAATTAGAGCCCTTTATAACCTTTAAATTTATGTTATTGACATGCATAATGAATTTCGTCTCAAAACTCATTTGTGAAAACCTTTTACATATATAGCTATGAAGAATGATAAGATAATATTGATATCAAGTAGTTAATATAGTTGACTAAATTGTTTTTAGTGTCATTTTAGAAATTTAATCAAGGTTCTAAAAAGCTCGCCATGGCACGCCACGACTCCAAGGCTTGCACCTGCCGCCAAGCTTTGCTAAAACGCCACCTTAACTCATATATGTGTATAAAAATGAATAATAGTTGAAAATACATATAAAACTATTTATTATATAGAAGACTGCCGCCTTAAGTCACGCTTTACAAACGCCGTGACTCGCTAAGGCTAGGAAAAGCTTGAGACTTGACATTGCCGCCAAGCCATGCCTTACGTTATTTAGAACCTTGAATTTAATTATGCAAGACCTACTTTAATACTTCTAGAGTTATGTTATGAACTGTAAAATGAATTTCATATTAAAGATCATTTTTTAAAACCTTTTACATAGATATGAAGATTGATAACATAACATTGATACCAAGTTGTTAATATAATTGAATGAATTGTCTTAGTATAATTTCACAAATCTGATTAAGCAAGACCTACTTTAATACCTCTATAGTTATGTTATATAAGTGCATAATGATTTTGTCTTAAAACTCATTTGTGAAAACCCTTTTACTTAGCTATGAAGTATTGGGTTTTGAGCAATCTAACACTTCCTAAGTGTGCATGCAACCCTAATAAACCTTGGATCTATGTTTGTATAAATACATGCAAAATAATAATTTTCCAAGGTTCATAACCTATCTAACATGGCATGGGGTACTTTTAAACATAAAAGAGTTAGAAGAGATTACATACCTTTTTGATGAGTTTGATTCTTGAGGAGTTTGAGGGCCAAGCACCAATAATGTGAATGCCTCAAATGGAATCACAAATCACCACAAACTCTTGGAAAACTTGGAGAGAGTATACACTCTTGTAATTTTCGGCCACACACAAGCACACACACTAGTGGCTATTTCATGCAACATAAGCATGCTTATATAGTGTACATGGTTAGGGTGAAACCCTAATAACCCATGACCTTTCCTTTTCCAAGGATCCATGGGTTAAAAGCTCCATGGATAATCCATGGACTTCCATATAAGCCTAGCCCATTAACAAATGAGTGTTAGCCCACACCATATAAAACCAATAGCCCATAATCTACTTAGTCTTCCTTTTAATCTCTAAATTAATTCATAATTAATTTAAGACTAAGACTAATTAAATAACATGACTTCATATTAATATATTATAACTTATAATATATTAATAAACATATGTGTATAACTCTCATAAAATTATCCATAAATTGTTCGGGTGAAGTGCAACCCAAATGGACCATGTTGGGTCGGGTCAAGTATATACCAAATAAGTTATGGACTTAGACACCTTATCCAACAGACTCCCACTTGGATAAGTCTAATAACTGTATTTGCCTATATAACTTCAGGAACCAACCAGCAATCGTAGCTCTCGAAAACTCTGTTGAACTATGAAGCGCCATTTTAAGACAAGTGATCATATAATCCTCTGTTCTCATGATATCAGCCGGAGAAACACATGGAACTATGTCTTGCTTATTGTCTGGCAGTTGTTTCTCGATTTCCGATTTGTTTGACAAAGAACTTTACTGAACACATCAATTTAGTTCTGACTGGGCCCGGTACATGGGTCAACACAAAATCATCGAGGGGCCCAAATATCGCTTCTATTTTTAGAAGGAACAGATAAACTTCGACTCATATGCTTGTTCTACTACTTGTTGAATTGTACACAAAGGCACGTTTTATAACATCAAGTTACTGATGCATTTATGTGCAATCAATGTACAACCAACTCATAGGTAACAACTCATATCTCTAGGTTTGAAGACTTATATGATATTATCGTCTCACGATCACTCGAGATAAATTCCATGAAGTGATACAAGTGAGCGTGGGTTTATACCAATACTCATAACTTATGGGTACTCATGAACGTTGCAGCAACCATTGCCATGTCTAAACACCTTTAGCCATCTATAAACCCAATTCATGACAATCTTGATTCATACCTACTTCCGACGTATGACCGATTGTGGAGGTTTGAATAAATTAATTATTCTGGAAGTCAAAACATGCAAAACTGAAACAATAGTAAATAATTGACAATGACAGTAACACTTTACTCATAAATAAATCACAAATTTTATTCATCATCAAATGTCGATTACATTTTACAAGTTTCAGGAAAACTATCTAATCTGTAAAGCTAATATCGTCCCTTAGCCCGATGCGCCTTGCATGCTGAAAATGCTTAACCCTCGTCAGTCCCTTCGTAAGGGGATCTGCAGGATTCTCATCTGATGATACCCTCTTTGCGACGAGGAGTCCTTCTTCAATCTTGTGTCTTATGAAGTGATATTTTCTGTCAATGTGTCGGGATCTGCCATGATCTCTTGGTTCCTTGGCTAAGGCAACCGCACTATTGTTTTCATAGAAAATCTCCATAGGTTCCTTAATAGCTGGTACAACTCCAAGGTCTTCGATGAAGTTCTTCAGCCATATCGCCTCCTTCGCTGCTTCACTCGCTGCTATATACTCTGATTCACAAGTCGAATCAGCCACCGTCTCCTGCTTGGAACTCTTCCAAGAAATTGCCCCTCCATTTAAGGTAAAGAACCAGCCCGACTGAGAGCGGAAGTTATCCCTATCAGTCTGAAAACTAGCATCACTATACCCTAATACTCTCAAGTCATCACTCCCACCAAGGGTAAGGATCCAATCCTTAGTCCTCCGCAGGTACTTGCGAATGTTCTTTACCGCGGTCCAATGAGCCTTGCCAGGGTTCCCTTGATACCTGCTGACCATGCTCAAAGCAAAGGCCACATCAGGGCGGGTACAAGTCATAGCATACATCATCGAGCCAACAGCGGAAGCATACGGTAATTGGCTCATCTCAGCTATCTATGACTCTGTACTCGGACTCTGAGTCTTACTCAGTTTGGCATTGCTTTGGATCGGTAAATCTCCTTTCTTGGAATTCTGCATGTTGAACCTTTTCAACACTTTATCCACATAGGTACTCTGACTAAGTCTAATTAGTCTTTTACTCCTTTCTCTTAATATCCTTATCCCTAGGATATAGGCAGCCTCCCCTAGGTCTTTCATAGCAAAGAACTTCCCAAGCCAGGACTTAACCTCCTGCAAGGTTGGGTGTCATTTCCTATAAGTAGTATGTCATCCACATACAGTACCAAGAAGCTAACTATACTCCCACTAGCTCTGACATACACGCAAGACTCATCTTCACTTCTCGAGAAGCCAAACTCTTTGACCTTCTCATCAAAACAAAGATTCCAGCTACAAGATGCTTGTTTTAATCCATAAATGGATTTATCAAGCTTGCATACTCTATTAGAGTACTCTGCACTGACAAAACCCTCTGGCTAATTCATGTACACATCCTCAGCCAACTTTCCATTAAGGAAAGCGGTTTTGACATCCATTTGCCATATTTCATAATCATGAAATGCAGCAATGGCCAGCATTACCCTAATAGACTTAATCTTTGCTACCGGCGAGAAAGTTTCATCATAATCAATACCCTGAGTCTGAGTAAAACCCTTCGCAACCAGTCGAGCCTTATAAGTATGCACTTTTCCTTCCATGTCGGTCTTCTTCTTGAAGATCCATTTGCACCGACTGTTTTACGGCCTGGTACATTGTCAACCAAGTTCCAAACTTGATTTTCATACATGGACTGTATCTCGCTGTCCATAGCCTCCTTCCATTTAGCAGACTCCGGGCCTGCCATGGCTTCCTTAACACTGCTAGGTTCATCCAAATTTACCAGTGTGCTATCACTGATAAACATATCACCTTCCGTAGTAATATGAAAGCCATAATAAAACGAAGGTATGTTCCTAACCCGTGTGGAACGCCTCGGAGGTACAGGCATGTCAGCTTGCTCAACAGGACTTTCCTCCTCAGGTTGATTGCTAGTGTCCGAGGTTCCTTCACCAATTGCTTCTTGAATTTCTTCAAGATCAATTTACCTCCCACTGTCTCCTTGGCTTATAAATTCTCTCTCTCACGAAAGACCCCTCTTCTTGCTACAAAGACCACATTCTTACTGGGTCTGTAAAAGAGGTAACCGAAGGATTTCTGTGGGTAACCGATGAAAATACATCTTTCATTTCGGGGTTCGAGCTTATCATGAGTTTCACGCCTCACGAAAGCCTCGCAACCCCAAATCTTGATGTGGTCCAAATTGGGAACCTTCCCAGTCCACATCTCATGAGGTGTTTTGGTAACCTTCTTTGTAGGGACTAAATTAAGGATATGGGCAGCAGTCTCTAAGGCATACCCCCAAAAAGAGATTGGTAGCGAAACTCGACTCATCATAGAGCGAACCATGTCCAACAATGTTCGATTACGTCTCTCAGCTACACCATTCAGCTGTGGTGTCCTGGGAGGAGTCAATTGTGAGACAATCCCACACTCCTTAAGATAGTCAAGGAACTCGATACTAAGATACTCACCACCTCGATCGGATCGAAGCATCTTAATGTTCCTGCCCAATTGATTTTCTACTTCCTGTTTGAATTCCTTAAACCTTTCAAAGGTTTCTGACTTATGTTTAATTAAGTAGACATACCCATATCTACTAAAATCATCAATAAAAGTCACATAATACTGATTATCATCCCTTGTGGCGGTTTTGAATGGCCCACATACATCAATATGTATTAGGTCCAACAAACCCTCACCCCTTTCACAAGTTCCAATGAAGGGTGATTTTGTCATCTTTCCAAGTAGACAAGATTCACAACTATCATCCGACTTAAGGTCGAATGATTCCAAGACTCCACTCTTTTGGAGTTGGCCTATGCGTTTCTTGTTTACATGTCCAAGACGACAATGCCACAATGATGCTTTATCTAGGCTAGTAGAAGAATAAATATAAAATACATTATTTCCTAAGTTGTCTACAATCGACACAGTTTCATACACACCATCACAAGGTAACGCTTTAAAATAAAACACATTTTTAAAGAAAGCATTAATACCACCACATTCATTATCAAACGAAAAGTTAAAACCTTGTTATACAAAGCATGAAAAGAAATAATATTCCTCGCCATTTCAGACGAGTACACACATTTATTCAAATCTAATTTTAACCCATTATTAAGCAACAAAGTATAAACTCCAATCTTGGAAACAGGTGAAGCCTTCCTATTCCCCATGATCAAGTTTATCTTCCCGTGCTCCACATCCTCACTTCTTCTTAGGCCCTGCAAATCAGAACATATGTGAATACCACATCCTATATCAAGCACCCCAAGAGTTAGAATATGTTGAGTAATTAGACAATATAGTGTAAATACCTGCATGGGTGGGTTTCACTTTCCCATCCTTTAGATCCTTCAAGTACTTAGGGCAGTTTCGCTTCCAGTGTGCCTTTTCATGGCAATAAAAGCATTCAACATCCTTGGGAATGGCAGAAGGAGTGACATAACCGCTCTTGGTCTTCGATGAGGAGCCTTCAAGAGACTTTCCCTTGGTACCCTTCGAAGGGTGCTTCCTCTTTTTCCCTTTGGCTTGCCCGATAGCCAAAATAGGGGTAGATGTTGGAGTAGGAGTAGTAGAGGTAACAACCGCCTTGCCCTTAAGACCGGTTTTAGCGGTCTTCAAGAATCCTTGAAGCTTGCTGAGGGTAACTTCCTCCTTGTTCATATGATATGTCATACGAAAATGGTCATAACAAGAAGGTAAGGAGTGCAAAATGATGTCAATTGCCAACTCCTCAGGGATGTTCACATTTAGCTTCAGCAAACGGTCCACATACCTTTGCATCTTTTGCATGTGAGCCGTGACGGAATCACCGTCCTTCATGCGGGTAGTTATTATGGAGGAGATTATTTCATACCGCTCCTGACGAGCACTCTGATGGTACCTTTCCATCAGGTCTTGGTGCATCTCAAAAGGGTAGAAATCTTCATATGACTTTTGGAGCTCGGCTGTCATCGTGTCCATCATGATACATGCCACCTTAGTAGCATCTCTCTCATGTGTCCTGAATTCAGCGATCTCCTCAGGAGTAGCAGTAGACTCATCAAGCTCTTTTAACTCCTTATCGAGGAGATATTCCTTGTCCTCATAACGAGTAACCATCCTGATGTTCCTAATCCAATCCATGAAGTTGGAACCATCAAAGATGACCCTCCCACAAAGATTCATAAGAGAGAAAGAACCAGTTGGGTTAGATCCTGAAGCATTAGTGTTGGAAGACATCTGAAAGAAGAAAGCAAGTTTAGATTATTTATATAGAATCCTTAATAAGACACCCAAATGTAATATTAAGGCTAGGACCCAATCACAATATATTATACTTAGAAGAGGGATGCTGTAATCTAAGTAATAATATATTTGAAAGGTAGGTGAATGACGATTCACCAATTTCCACCATGAAAAACAAAATGAATTATTAGGTTTTAATTGGATTTGAAATTCCTAGATTCTTTTGAGATTCATTGAACTTTTCAATGGCATGTTTCAATCTCGATTGTGCCCATCAAGTTTTGCGACTGGGATGCCGAGGATCACAAAACAAGGTGTGAATAACCATGCTAATTCACTTGGTACCCTTAATATTATCACCTAATCAATGTGCCGGTTAACCACACACGCTCCATTGATCTATGACAAACATTAAGTCACCCTTCGTGATCCTTACTAGTCCAAGTTAGTGTGCTGGTTAACCACACACGCTCCACCAACGACTTGGTAAGGTACAAAGTGTGAATTCCATGGACTAGCACCATGTTCACATTTTTCCTAAAATAACTAAGATTGGGAATTAAAAAGGTTTAGTTACTTTATAATAATCATTATACTTTTAATGAGGATTTAAAGTCATTGTCCTACCCATTCGGCTAACGACCCTCCACCAGTCAACCAAGCGGTGGGTGAGAGTGGACACCCATTAAGTTGCCATTTTATAGGCAACAACCTTATACCCACCTTATAGACCGGCTTCGTAAATGAGGCCTACTAACGGTAGAACGACTTATTCTTATACATATATATAATAATTAACCATTAATGTTATAAATAGTATAAGGGTTGAATTTTAACTATTAAAACTCTAAGGGTTGGAATTAAAGTTTATTAAAGTGTGTGAAACTTTACAAATTCCAAAACTTGAGGGCTAGTTTTGTAACTATCCAAAACTTTTCATTTCATAACTTATGAATTAAAGGTTCGTAAAAATGAAGACTCTTCATTTTCACGTAGCTTATGTGTTTAAATGTGTGTGTTAAAGAAAGTGACCTTTGGATATCCATAAATTATGGACTCCATTAAAACATATAAATGATCAAGAATTAATTCTAAACAATTCAGCAAATAATTCCTATCATCTTCTAAATTCATAAGAACATGAACATGATCATCAAAATTTCAAGAATTATATGAACACATAAAAACATGGAATTTTGATATATGCTATTGTAAATGGATTAGAACAGCCATTACACCAACTAAAACAAGTTTTAAAACACCAAAACAGTTTAGGGTAATGTTTCTAGTCCATTTCTAGCAGCAAAAGTCGAAATTCTGCATTCTGATCATTCTACTCGCCGAGTGCACGAACCTACTCGGCGAGTAGGATGAATTTTGCCTTGTACTCGGCAAGTCCCCCCATGGACTCGGCGAGTCCATCAGCCAGACAGCAACAATTTCAACTTTTTTCACTATTTTGCATCAAGTATCAAACAAGCAAGCCTAGTCTCTGATACCACTGTTGGGTTTTGAGCAATCTAACACTTCCTAAGTGTGCATGCAACCCTAATAAACCTTGGATCTATGTTTGTCTAAATACATGCAAAATAATAATTTTCCAAGGTTCATAACCTATCTAACATGGCATGGGGTACTTTTAAACATAAAAGAGTTAGAAGAGATTACATACCTTTTTGATGAGTTTGATTCTTGAGGAGTTTGAGGGCCAAGCACCAATAATGTGAATGCCTCAAATGGAATCACAAATCACCACAAACTCTTGGAAAACTTTGAGAGAGTATACACTCTTGTAATTTTCGGCCACACACAAGCACACACACTAGTGGCTATTTCATGCAACATAAGCATGCTTATATAGTGTACATGGTTAGGGTGAAACCCTAATAACCCATGACCTTTCCTTTTCAAAGGATCCATGGGTTAAAAGCTCCATGGATAATCCATGGACTTCCATATAAGCCTAGCCCATTAACAAATGAGTGTTAGCCCACACCATATAAAACCAATAGCCCATAATCTAATTAGTCTTCCTTTTAATCTCTAAATTAATTCATAATTAATTTAAGACTAAGACTAATTAAATAACATGACTTAATATTAATATATTATAACTTATAATATATTAATAAACATATGTGTATAACTCTCATAAAATTATCCATAAATTGTTCGGGTGAAGTGCAACCCAAATGGACCATGCCGGGTCGGGTCAAGTATATACCAAATAAGTTATGGACTTAGACACCTTATCCGACATGAAGATTGTAAACATAACGTTGATACCAAGTAGTTAACATAGTTGAATGACTTATATTTAGTGTCATTTGACAAATCTAATTATGCAAGACCTATTTAATACCTCTAAATTTATGTTCTCGACATGCACAATGAATCTTGTCTAAAAAGTCATTTGTAAGAACCTTTTACTTAGCTATGAAGATTGATAATGTAATGTTTACAAAAAGTTGTTAATAGAGTTGGATGAATTGTTTTTATTATCATTTGATAAAGCTAATTATGCTATACCTACTTTAATACTTCTAAAGTTAAGCTATCAAAGTGCACAATGAATTTCCTCTCAAAACTCATTTGTGAAAACCTTGTACTAAGCTATGAAGATTAACAATGTAATGTTTATAACAACTTATTAATATATAATGAATTTATTTTAATGCAATTTCATAAATATAATAATGCTTGACCTACTTTAATACCTCTAATGTTATGTTATCGATGTGCATAATAAATTTTGTCTCAAAAATCATTTTTGAAAACCTTTTACTTAGTTATGATGAATGATAAGATAATATTGATATCAAGTAGTTAATATAGTTGACCAAATTTTTTTTAGTGTCATTTCACAAATCTAATTTTGCAAGACCTACTTTAATACCTATAAAGTTACGTTATCGATGTGCACAATAAATATTGTTTTAAAGATCATTCGTGAAAACCTTTTACTTTGTTATGTAGATTGATAACATAACGTTGATACCAAGTAGTTAATATAGTTCAATGAAGTTTTTTTTCGTGTCATTTCACAGAAAATATTCAATTCCTAGTTTAATAGCACTAAAGTTATGTTATATAAGGGTATAATGAATTTCGTCTTAAAATCAGTCGTGAAAAACCTTTTACTTTGCTGTGAAGATGATAAACATAACCCTGATACCAAGTAGTCAATACAGTTGAATGAATTGTCTTTAGTGTCATTTCACAAATCTAATTATTCAATACCTACTTTAATACCTCTAAAATTATGTTATTGACGTGCATAATGAAATTTATGTAACATCTAGGTTCTTAATTAATATAGTATATAAATGAAAGATGATTTATATATTTAAGTAATCAAAAAGTAATCATATCACTAGTTTATATGAAGTTTAGAAAGTTAGAAGTGAATAATAATAATAATATTTTAAAAGTTAAAGGGCCAAAAGTGTCAAGTTGGGAAATTGGGTTTACCAAAGGGTTAACTAAATTAGTGGAAGGGACTACCAAAGTTATATAATCGATGGATGAGGACATGTCATGGAAACCTAAGCAAATGTGGAAATAAATGAAATATTGGTAAAATATGCAATGAAGCATGAATTAAAGGGACCACATAAGAAAATGTTAAGAAAATAAGATGCGTCCATCTTCCACCAAGGTTCCATAATGTGGAGAACAAGTGGAGAGATGCTATAATGGTGCCTTTATTCTATTTTTACATCTAGGGTTTAAATCAAGCAAGTTTTAAAGCATCCAAACAAGAAGGGAAATAATTAAAGGCTAATAATCTACAAATCCTTCTTCTCTAACTCTATTTTTTTAGTGCATCAACGAGGTTGAACCCCACAGTCGATTTTTAGATTCAATTGATGATCATGGGTTTTTATCTAACCACCCTTGAGTGGTTTCCATGGTTCTAATCTTGATCCAATCATCCCGCATAAGTGGATTAGTCGGTGTGCGAAAGTTGGACCAGAAACCCTAGTTAGAAGTTCCTTTTCCATAAAAAAATCCAGTCATTCCATTAATGGATTTTATGATTTTGGTAAAATTCTCCATGAACTCTAGAAATCTAATTTGGGGATTTTGTATCTATAAGCTATTATGGAATAGATTCAATGACCTAGATGATGTTTGATGATAAGGAATCTAATAGGAATTCTTAAACACATCCATGACGGTAAAATGTTAAACATGTATTTTAGGTGGTTTTGGGGAAATTTTGATGAAAACAATGGAACCCTTTGTATGCGAACATTTCATGATTATATGATACTTCCAAACCTGATTTGATACTAATAATATGATTTCAATGCAAACCACGAAGATTTGAATGATCTTTAGTTGAATTTATGGCATATCTAGCCATAAAGACATTTGGGAATTTGTTATGGAATTGGACAATCCCTTTATTGTTAAGAGCTAGGTATGAGATCAGATTGATTTACAAAAAAAGTTATGCACCTGAAAACTCCCAATGATGTATTAAATGATCTGGGAATAATTCATATTGGTTGAAGAGTGTTATTGAGCAACTTGAGCTCTTAGCCCTTTCAATTGAATGTTTATAAGCATTTAAAGTGTAATAGTGGAATTGAGGATTCCATAGTTAAATTAAGTACTTAGAATGAGATTGGTTGTAGTTTTATGTACTTAACAACATTCATATGAGTGTTCAATAAGTTGGAGACAAGCTATGTTAGTTTTAGAATGTTCAATTGCAAAATAGACTAGTTAACCTTTCTTTTAAAAATTGAAGATCATCATGTTCTTAAAGGTTTCAATGAGAACTTAATGAATTAAGTGGAGTGTTTGTGGAAGATAAGACACATCCTAATAATGTGTGAGAATCTATACAAATGGTACAAAGTAAATTGGAAAGAACCTTCAAGAACTATGCAAATAAGAGTGTCATTTTGAGAAAAAACGAAATAAGAAGTATGCATCCATGTAAGCATGAGTTGTGTTTCTCTAAGCCTTGAAAAAGTGTGGGCCGTGTTTCCTTCTAAGGAATCACCACTTATTTTTCATAACTTGAGTTTGACTCGCCCGTTTGACCTAATTCCAATTACATTAGTTAGGAATGATTGAAAAATGAACTTTAAAAGAGTTTATAATTTTTGAAAAAACTTCATAAATGGTCCCTACGATTTCGAAAAATATAATATATACTCCCTTATAGTTTCATTTTATTCACTTCTTTTTAAAGTTTATTTTAGCATATTTCATTCACATTTTAGTTAATTTCCATGCATATTTTCTTTTTTTGTTATTTTATGACTACTTTCGGGTACTTTCTAGTTTCTTGAGTATAATTGCATATTTTAAGAAGACTAGTAGAGCAGGATCTTTGGGAAGCAATTATACATGGAGGACAATGAGGATTTTAGGCTTGATAGCTATGGAGGTGATACACGAAGGGAGCTTGTCATTTACTTGAAGGCTTGGAAGAATTAAATTTTAGATTTACAAGATGTGGGATAATTTTCTAGCATGCAAGAATTGATGATTGGCCGACTACGGGGGCTATGAGTGATTTGGAGAAGACAATTTGGGCTCAAATTAAAGAAATCTAGAAGAAAAATGGGCTCGAAGCTAATCGGGCTCAAACTGGGCCAATGGTTAAGTTGTGGAGGCCCAACACTTGAAGAAGGCCAAAAACTCCATTAGTATTACGCGGCCCGCGTAAGGTTTCCATGCAGCCCGCGTGGATTCTGCTGGGGAATTTTCGGAATTTTACTTGAAGCTCTATATTGGGAAGGTTGGTGTGACACTTTAGCATACTCTTGGACATCCGAAATTTGAAGAATCCTTTGGAGATTTTCGAGCTTTTGGAAGGCCAATAACCCTCAAGAACTTCATCATTTTTGTTGTTGATCTTGTTGAATGTTTGGTACAATCTCTTCTAACTTTGTTTTCTTGTGTTTATCCATGTTAGGCTAAACCAAAATTAGTTGACTTAGGTGAAATTCTTTGACTAGTTGTTGAATATTGAAGACTCCATAAACTTGTTCTTGAATCTTTATGGAATGTTTTGTGTTTTAACATATTATCACTACTTATGTGTTTTTATTCATGAGTTTAAATGTACTTGTGGTGATTAGTTGGCTAATTTCTTGACTAAGTAAAAGATCCTCAAATTATCAAGCAACCTAGGATTTTTGTGTTAGTTTTGCTTCACACAATCATAAAAACATTTCCTCCAACATGGTTGTTAAAGCATTTGACTCCTTTTGGATTTGGTGACTTTTTGGCTCTTAATGCTAGTTGATTTTCACTAACTACATACTTAATTGAAAATATGACTTGACTAAGGAAATTGTTATGAGTTTCTCTAACTATTTTAATAACTAAGAAAAGTCTAAGTAATCTCAAGCTTCTTGGATTATTATAGCCAAATTAAGGAATAAAAACAAGTATTGCATAAATTCATTCTAATGATATGTTCATCAAAAAGTCAAAGTGAGGAAACCTTTAGTCAACCATCTTTCCCTTATTGATTTTACATCAAACTCTTGTTTTTGTTGTACTTGTCTATTTAAATCTTAGTTTAATCCTAGTTTATTTCAAGTATTTCAAAAGACCCCTCCCCACCATTTTAAATTTATTGTTATTTGACAAGTATTTTTACAAAGAGATTTTCATAGAGTTATAAAAATGAACCAATCTCCATGGATACGATCCCTTTACTACTATACACTATTTAGTGTACAAGATTTAGGGTTATTAATTTTGTTGGTCTCGACAACCACCAAATTTTGGCACCGTTGTCGGGGATTAGTTTATTTTTAATCAATTTATTTCTCTATGCCCAGATCTCAACGTATAGGTGACTAGATTTATAATCCAAAAATTAGAAAAGAAGAAAGGCATTTGGCGAAGGAAAAGAGAATAGAACGTGGTCAACTTCAAATCCTCACAGGGATACGGAGGTTGAAACTGCTTCAACAAGTCATACGGAACCCGATTCTAGCTCGACCCTTGCCAAGAAATTTCCGAAACACCACCCTTGCAACAAAATCCACCCATCATAAACCCAATTGCAATGGGGGATGGAGTAGAATCTCCCGAAAGAACCTTCAGGAAACTGATATTACACAAACTCGAACCGGTATTAATTACCCCTTTTTGGAAGGAGGTTCGGAATTGAAGTGAAGTTTAGTCCATCACCTTCCAACTTTTTATGGATTAGAGAATGAAGACCATTATAAGCACTTGAAGATGTTCCACATTATATGCACTAGTATAAAGCCCCAAGGGTCAACCGATGTCCACATCAAGCTAAGGGTATTCCCCTTTTCATTAGTGGATAGAGAAAAGGATTAGTTATTCTATCTTCCCCCGGGGTCAATCAACTCATGGACCGACGTGGCAAGATCTTTTATTGACTAGTTATATCCCACTTCAAGAGTCTCAAGTCTTAGAAATGAGATTCATGGAATCTGCCAAGGTCAAAATGAGACTTTTCATGATTATTGGGAGAGGTTCAACAACTTGTTATATAGTTGTCCACAACATCAAATTTCAGAAAAACTCCTCATTCAACACTTTTATGAGGGATTCTTGCCAATGGAGAGAAGACTAGTTGATGCCTCAAGTGGTGGAGATGTTTTTAGCAAAACTCCACAACAAACAAGAAAACTCTTCAACATAATAGCCGCTAATTCCCAACACTTTGGTCCGCACCAAGATATGAAGCGAGAAACTCAACAAAAAGTCAATGAAGTGGGGATGCCGAATCCAGAGTCTAAAATCAAAGATTTAACATCTGTTGTTCAAAAGTTAGCCATAGGACAAACTCCACAAGTGATGGTTTGTGGAATATGTTCAACAATGGGACATCCTACAGATATGTGTCCCATTCTCCAAGAAGATGTAGAACACGTGAATTCCACGGGAGAATTCCAAAATTACCACAATAAACCATCCAGTTACCAAAATGCATATAATTTAACTTGGAAGCCAAATCCAAATATGAGCTACAACCCAAGACCATTGCCTCAAAATGCATTGGTTAGACCTTCGTAGCCACCACAACAACCTCATTACCAACATCCACAACCACACTATCAACCCGAACCACACCCCCCCACATCATTACCACCAACCTCCTTAATCCAAACCGAGTAGCTCCGGAATGTCTCTTGAAGACATTTCCAAATCCTTAGCCACTAGTACCCAACAATTCCAAAAAGAGACAAGGACTAGTATCTCCAACCTCGAAGCAAAAATGGGAGATATAGTTAAATCTATAAGCAAGTTGGAGTCCCGTGCCAAATTCCCTTCTCAAACAGAAAAGAACCCAAATATCAATGTAGTGACATTGAGGAGTGGTAAACAAACCGGAGAGAGTAGTTCCAAGAAGAATTCAAGGGAAGATGAGGAAGAAATAGACATATTCCCTATTAAGGATCCCATAGTCAAGAATGATGCACAAGCCGGAGTTCCAAAGAAGACTATTCCTCTAGTGACACCAATAGCCACTCAACCTCCATTCCCCTCCTGACTTGCAACATCCAAGAAGAATATGGAGGAGAAATAAATTTTGTACACCTTCCGAAAGGTGAAAGTGAACATTCCTTTACTTGATGCTATCAAACAAATTCCTAGATATGAAAAATTCATGAAGGAACTTTGTACCAACAAGAGGAAATTGAAGGGACATGAGAAAATCTCAATGAATGAAAATGCATCCATGGTTTTACAAAGGAAATTTCTGCCCAAGTGAAAACATCTAGGAATGTTTGCAGTTCTGCAAGATTGGGGATGTCACTTTTTGTAGTGTCATGCTTGATCTTGGTGCTTCTATCAATTTCATGCCCTACTCGGTATATAAATCATTGAATGTGGGTCCTTTAAGTAAAACTGATGTCATAATTTCTCTTACGGACAAATCAAGTGTCTTTCCTAGGGGTATTTTAGAAGATGCCTTGGTGCAAGTGAACCAATTGGTCTTCTCGGCGGATTTCTATGTGATTGGTCTAGGATAACAAGGGTCCTCCAAATTGGCTCTAATTTTACTTAAGAGACCGTTTTTGAAGACGGATAGGACAAAAATCGATATGTATGCGGGAAGTTTGACAATGGAGTTTGATGGTGAAACAATAATTTTTAATATCTATGATGCTATGACATATCCTAGTGATGTTTCATCATTGTATTTTCTTGATGTTTTTGAACCATTAACCCAAGAAGTGTTCGAGTTGTCTAACGGTGATATGTTGGAAATGATCCTAAGTAAGGGGTTTTATTGAGAAGTTAGTGAATAGATTAGAGGTGAAGAAATGTACAAGATTTTATGTCAAGCAAATCGAGTTGCCCCAAACCCATACAAAGTTGCCACCATCCCTTGTTCAACCTCAAAATTGGAATTAAAGGTCCTACCTCAAGACTTGAAGTATGCTTACTTGGGCAAAAATGAGACTCTTCTGGTTATCATTACGACCCATCTAACCAAATTTGAAGAAGAGCAACTCCTCAAGGTGTTGAAGGAATATAAAGAAGCAATGGGTTGGACGATTGCGGATATCAAAGGATTGAGCCCCTCTACTTGCATGCACAAGATCTTAATGGAGGATAAATGCAAGCCAATTTGGGATGAGCAATGAAGGTTGAATCCGCCAATGATGGAAGTTGTCAAGAAAGAGATATTGAAGCTTCTTGATGTGGGGATGATTTATCCAATCTCAGATAGCAAGTCGGTGAGCCTAGTGCAAGTGGTACCGAAGATGACGGGAATCATGGTGGTTAAGAACAACGAAGGTGTGATGGTCCCCACCCGCATGCAAAATGGGTGGAGAGTATTTATTGACTACCGCAAAATCAATGCAAGCACAGGTAAAGATCATTTCCCCTTACCTTTCATTAACCAAATGTTAGAAAGGTTGGTCGGGAAATCACATTATTGTTATCTAGAGGGGTATTCCGGTTTTCACCAAATCTCGGTGGCATCGAAAGACCAAGAAAAGACAACCTTTACGTGTCTATTTAGTACTTTTTCATACCGGAGAATGCCATTTGGATTGTGTAAGGCCCCGGCCACTTTCCAATGTCCTATGGTTAGTATTTTTTCGGAATATGTCGAAAACATAAATGAAGTTTTTATGGATGCTTTCACAGTATATGAAAACTCTTTTCAAGAATGTAAAATCTTGTTTTCAAGACGTTATCATTTCGAAAGGGTGAACAAGTTTTCGGTATTCGGTTGTGACTTAGAGAAAAAGAGTAATTTGATAATTTGTCAATTGGGCTTTATGGGGAATTGATTTCAGATTCGGGATATCTGATGGCAAGTATGTCTTGATAATAGTGTTAATCGTCTCGATGCCTTTCTATGGATATATGGATGGTCGAGATCGGAGCTATATCGAGTGAGTTATGACATTCGGAAGAGTTAGGGTTTGGGAGAAAACCCTAGTAAGCGGGGTGTACCATGTGATACACAGGGTGTAGCGAGGAGAAAAGGTCTACGCGAGGCGTAGCTAGGAAGAACGCGCAACATAGGTTCAAGGATTGAGTCGGGGTGCGAGGCCTCATACACCGAGCGTACAAGTAGATACGCGAGGCGTACGAGGGTCAGAATGAAAAACCCTAATTTTAGGGATGGACACTATATAAAGAACATAATGCCTAAAAGATCAGCCTCCCTCTCATCCTTGGACAACTTTCATGAAACCCTAATCCTTCTTGTGTGTACTTGGAGCATAGAATATCATTAAGAGTGTTTTGGGAGATTTTTGAAAAAGGTGCTCACTCTTGAAGATTCATTGAAGAAGCTATAGCTTTTAGATACAGAACCTCATCAGCCTTTGGCTCTTATAAGAGGTATAAAGTCTCAAACTTGGTGGTTATTTTATTAGATATTTTTTGGGTTGAGTGTATGGACTCTTTTGGTCCCATTGATGAAGTCTCTTGAGTCCATGTCATTTTTGGAGCTTAGAGTGGCCCCTTTGGTACCTAAAATCATAAAGTTGTTATCTTGGAAGTCTTAATGGGTTCATGCAAGAGTTAAGACTATTTTCATGGAAGTAGAATGCCATTTTTGGAGTTTGGGCTTATATGGGGCATGCAAAGTCACCAACCTAGTGACTTTATGGGTTTAAACGTTATTTGGGACTCCTATCTATAGTTTGGACTTATGGCTTAAAGCATTAAGTGTTGAATGGAAAAGTGGGTTTAAGACGGACGTACGCTGTACGTACAAGCCATTAAGCGAGTACACGTAGCATACCACTGAGTACGCCCTGCGTACTCTGTGTGAGTGGGTTTGCGTATTTGCGCATCAGTTTGGGATGTCTTCTTGGGCCCGATTGCTGGTTGTGAGAACCCGAAATTTCCATTCTAAACAAACCATATAAAGTCAATAGATGTTAGATCAGTTACAGTGAAATTCCAGGCTTTTGGGTATAAGTTTGAGTATTTCAGGATTTACACTTAAGGAGATATCAGGAGAGTGGATGCACTAGGGTTTTGTGCAACACTGTTATTCCAAAACTATAGGACATTAGGGTTCAATCCCGGAATAAAAATATTTTCTACCGAAAATCCCAGGACTATATATAGAAATCTGAACCATATTCATTCATTAGTTACATTTCCAACTAGAGAAAAACCAAATTTTCTCTCACGGATCTTCGGGTTTTCATCCCAAATCGTGAGTACTTCTATCTAGTTGTATTATATAGCTTAGATTGTGTTTAATAACATCAAAATCATGTCAAAACACTAAGATCTGTGAGTTTACCGCCCAAGAACACCTTGGGTAGTAAACCCCAAAGTGTGCCCAATGTCCCTTAAAGACTTGAAAATGAAACTAGAAGCTACCATTACATATTTTCTACCAAAAAGGCTAGAAGTGAGTTCACGGCCAAGGATGTTCTTGGGCCGTGAACTCCATTTTTAGGTGCCAACACACCCTAAACGCCTTCCTTAAGCCAAGAGATTAATTTAGACATGTACCCTAATGTGTTTATAGCCTAGAAAACATAAGGAAACACAAGGACAAAGGATTTTACGGCCAAGAAAAGTTCTTGGGCCGTAAAGCCCTATAAATGGGGCAAATGACACCCTAACTCCTTCCTTATGCCTAGAACCCAGCTTAGATCATATCCTTGAAGTGTTAAGGACCTTAAGCATCCAAGAAACCATGTTCCCATAGAGTTTATGGACGTAAGCTCATAAGGATTGGTCCTTAGGCCGTAAAATCTATAAAGGGGTGATATTGTGCCCCTAATGCTTCCACATGGCTAGAACTTATCATAGAACAAATCACCAATGAGCTAGGTGTAACGACCATAAAATTCCAACCAATTTAAACTTTTCAAAAACTACCCGATTTCATAAAATTATAACAAAAAGGTTTTCAATACAATTATTTCAGAGTATTCCCAGAATCACATCACAAAACATAATCATGAGGAGCGGTACGATCACGCCTTTGCCTTGCTACGGTCTCTTGAAGAACCTGAAAAACATTAAACCACAACTGTAAGCCCGAAAGCTTAGTGAGATATCCCCAAAATACCAACCACATGTACCATACATGCATAACATGCTATATCATAACAGAACACAGAACAGCCATGCACTTCGGGTCTACTGTGTGACTGGTCCGCCGCACCGGCCTTTAGTCCACCTGGTCCACCCTCCGAGTCTAACCACATACATCGAGTATACAATGTGATTGGTCCGCCCGCACCGGGCCTTCAATCCACCTGGTCCACTCTCTGAGTCTACGGTATGACTGGTCCGCCCATACTAGGCCTTCAGTCGGCCTGGTCCTCTCTCTGAGCCTCGGCACGTCTGGCCCGCCCTCTTGGGGCCTACAGCCTATCCGGACCGCTCGCTGGGCCTTCGGGATAACCGGTCCACCCTGGGTATGTTGGCCTACAGCACAAAGCAGGTCCCGCCTCAACCCAACCCCAGTCTAACAACCATGTGCACATAAACATTCAATCATTTAACAAATCATGTCCCATGAAACCGATCTAACAGATCACATAGCATAACATCATCCTAACCAGGATACCGAACTAACCGGACACTAGCATATACCATCCTAACTACCAGGATGCAACACAACAAACAAAACATAACAACGATACCCAAATCACAATCCGATAAAAGGGTCGGCCTTGGTGCCGTAGACCCTGTCGATATAGTGAGGATAACTCACCTCGCAACTGCCGACTAAACAGATAAACCCAAGTTGCTCCTACCACTGATACGATCTCCAACACTGGCCAACACCAAAACTTTGAACTCAAAACAAAAGCCAACAATTGCCAAAAATGCCCCTGGAAATCAACTGGTCAACCCTTGGTCAATGTCAAAGTCAAAGTCAACCCCTAACTGACTCTACTCGCCAAGTCAACCCGATGACTTGCCGAGTCCCCATGCACAAAACTTCCCCAATCTGCGACTCAACTCGCAGATTCACCCCGAGACTCGCCGAGTCCAACAACTCTGAGTCCTTTCACACTCGACTCACCGAGTCATCCCTTGACTCACCGATTCACAGCTCAACCAGAAGAAAGGTTAGGACCTCATGACCAGAGTCGCCGAGTCCAAGAACAGACTCGCCGAGTCCAAGGCTATCTGCAACCAACTCGCCGAGTTGTTCTTCCAACTCACCGAGTTCCTGCCCATATTCAACCAACTCGCTGAGTCGTTCTTCCAACTCGTCGAGTTACAGCCTATCTTCAAGCAACTCGCCGAGTACACCCTTGTGACTCGCCGAGTACCCCTAGATCTGAAACCATACAGAGGCTTTCCAATCAATGCGGAAGCTGTAAACCGTAGATCTACTCTTTTACAAGCCATCCATAAGGTAAAGTGGCAAACTTTACGTGGATCCAAAGTGATCTAGGCATTTTATACTCTAAGGCTAGGGTTTGGGACAAAAGTGCTTCACCAAACACTCAAGAATCGGGACTTATGACATATAGGACCATCAGAAGCTTAGATCTAAAGTAGCATCCTCAGATCCAAGCTTCTATCTCAATTTAGATGTCATATCAACCACCACACATGAACCCATGAAGAAAATAGCTTAAGGAAATGGTTCCTTACCCCTGGAATGAGCCCAACCAACTGTAGATTCCTAATCTCCCCAAGCTTCCTGATACAAGCCTCCAATCTTCAAGCTTAAAGCACCAAAGATCCTTCTCCAAGCTCTAATTCACTCAACAATTGGGTCTCCTCACGAATTTAGGGCTTCTGGAACTCAAGGAATGGTAAAGAGGCTGGGGAGAAGATATGATGTTCTTTATATAGGGCTCAACCCTCGAAATTAGGGTTTTCTCCACTCAGCACCAACTCGCCGAGTCCATCCATGCTACTCGCCGTGTTAGTCACTTAACACGCGACTAGAGTTGTGAACCTACTCGCCGAGTTGCCCTTTCCCATTTACACTTTTAGCCCTTCAACTTTATTCTTGATATTCCGGGATGTTACAATTCTCCCCCACTTAAATTAGGCTTCGTCCTCGAAGCCCACGACAACACGACTCCAAAACTACTCTCGCAATGCACCACCTGGCATTAACCAGACCAGGTTCGTCAAAGCACAACCACCGAAACCCAAACCCAATTTTCCTTCCCGCGGTGTTCTGACCACCGCTTCAAGTCGGCCACTGGCCTCGCCCTCTGAAAACCACACTTACCAACTTATCAATTGAGTATCATTCCATGATACTTCACCCGCTCCAAATCACAACAATCACTCGACTCAACGAGCTAGAAATAACCATGAACCACCAGAATTTCCGGTCTGAGCCCAACTTTATGCATTACATGCTAACAGGATAACACATCCTTCAGCCTCAGAGCAACTCCCATGAGTTTCTCCACCGCAATCTCATACCCATGCTGAACTGGCTCTAGCATCTTTGGGTTGGGAAAACCCGATACACTGACAACATCTCCAAACATCCCCCAGGATGAATTTCCACCATATACATAAATCCTTGATCGAAATCAAACTGGAAATCCAAGATACCATTCCTGCATTCCTTCCGAGCCTCAGCAAACATTCAACCCGGATGTGATTCCATATCACAGCCGCAGACACACTGCTCATCAACCATGATTGTAACACCCCAATCATAACTCTGCGCTACTGCTTTCCCTTCCGTGAACTTACACTCCCTCTCGGAGCTACATTCCTTTCCCTTTTCCTTACCAAGGAAATCCACTTGGCCGCCTTGTCACTATGACAAGTGCCACGATGTTCAACTAATACTACACCATCCTCTTATAGCATAAACACTATCCCATGCACCACACATGCTCCGGATCCACTCGCAAGGACTCCCAAGTCCATGCTCTACCTTCCACTCACTACGATCAATACCCGGGGCCAGACCTTCTGACACTAACACGTCGCAACATACTCAATCCATTTCCTCTTACCGATCTCTCAACACAAGCAGAGTCTTCAGCATGACTGGACCGCCTTCCAGGCCTTCAGCCCATCTGGACCACTCTCGGAACCTTCAGCAGGTATGGACCGCCCTCCAGGGCCTTCAGCCTGTCTGGACCGTTCACCAAGCCTTCGGCCTGACTGGTACGCCCTCTAGCCTTCAGTCTATCCGGACCGCTCAACCAGCATCCAACATCCCAAATTATCCCTCTAGGAAAACTCTCCCATGCATATTGTTCTAGCCCTCTAGGGGTTCCAAACTCTATCTCCACCCTACATACTCAATCCCGGCCCGATCCCATGCCTTCCACAATCAATCACCCTTGGTCTGTATCCCGCCCCGCATACCTGTCACTTACTCATACCACCCTATACTCTTGGCTGACAGAACCACCGATGAATCCCAAGCAGCTAAGCAACCTCTCATGCCCATCGACCTTCTGGAGAATTTTCCAATTCTCGCCCACTTAGAGCACTGAGTATCAACCATCGGTCGCCATCACCGACCTCCCTCAACAACCCTACACAACACAAACACTTACACGCGAACTAATTCCCACTAGAACGAGAAACCTTCACAAAATCACATATCAACACAAATCATCTCGGCTCGAAAGAAACCCGACCTTCAGCAACCACTCCTCAGACTACAGATGATACCCGACATTCGGACTAAAAGCCAAATTCCCACTAATAACCCTCATGAACGATAACCAATGAAATTCCCAACACCAAACCCTTAACCATACCATAACCCTCAAGGAACAACGAATACAATACCAGAAACCACACAACGAGACTAGCAGATATACAATACTCCACAATAATCATAAGATAACAAGACATCAAGAAAGAAACATACCCGCAGCTGCATCTGGTATTGCCCTGACCTCCTCTGTTGTGAGCTGAAAAGCACGACCCTGAGCCCTGGGGGGCTCTGCTCCACCCTGACCTCTGCCCGTGATCCTCAATGTGGCCGGTGCTGGAGCCTGTATTGGTCCTGCAACAAGTTGTGGACAGTTGACCCTCAAGTGTCCAACCTGATGACAATGATAACAAATCCTCAAATCCCGACCCGAGGCTGCCTGCCGACAATCCCTCGCATAGTGCCCCTCCTTTCTGCACTTGCGGCATGCACCACCGGACCTACAAACCCCGGTGTGACCCTTCCCACACTTCCCACAAGTGTGGCTGCTCTGATCTCCCAATCTAGAATCAACGGTCTTGGACTGTTTCGGCGCCGGCTGTGACTGCACCGGAGCCTGCCTCTGCTCTCGCAACTATAACTCAATCTCCAACTCACGCCGCCTGGCGACCTCCTGCAACTCTAACAAGGTATCGCACCTCTGCCTAGACACAAACTGCCTGATATCCCTCTTGAGCATACTCAGATATCGGGTTATCTGAGCCTGCTCAGAAGCAAGCTCGGGGCAAAACATCGCCCTCTCAGTGAACATTCTGGTAATCTCCGTCACCGACTCCGAATCCTGCTTTAGCTCCAGGAACTCCTGAGCCAACCTCTCTCTCTCAACCCGCGGCACATAACGAGTACTAAATATCTCCCGAAACTGATCCCATGAAACCGCAGCTCTCTGTGCATCCGAATACGATCCCGTGGTCAACCTCCACCAATCCTTCGCCCCGAGCCTTAACAGGTTCAGAGCACACCTCACCCTCTGATCAGCAGGGCACGAACACGTGAAGAAACACCCCTCCACGTCCAACAACCATCTCATAGCAACAATCGGGTCCTGAACCCCGTCGAAGGTAAGAGGCTTTGTATTATCGAAGTCCCGATACTGAAAACCCCGACCGGCTCCTCCCCCTGCCGCTGCTACAACCGCTATAGCCGCCGCGGAAGTCGTCTCTGTGAGGGCCACATAGCGCTCATCAAAATACTCAACCATGGCGGTCTTGATCGACCCAAACAGTTCCGGGAACTCAGTCCGGACCAACGCAGCAACCTCATCATGCAGGATCTCACGAATCCTCGCATCCAACTTGCACGTGCTCATCTGACCAATAACCTCGGGCGATACTGACCCGCCCTGAACTCTCTCTCCTGCTCCCGATCCTGACCCGGATCCACTCCTAGCATGCCTCGGAATCTCCATACTAAAAAACTCCACAAGATCTCAGATACTTCCCACAAACCCAGGAACCAACTCCCAGCCCAACCCTAGAGGTCATGGTTTCTTTGATACGTGTATGGGTCCTGTGCTTTCAGTAGTACGGGCCCATACTACCTTCCACACCTACCCATATTTGTATCAATTACACCAAAACACCCTAGTGAAGAACATACATAACAAGCACTCAACCCTCACTCCTAGAGGAACACTAGAAATCTCCCACAAAGGAAACCCTAGGCTAAGAGGCATCATAAATCAGGCAACATTATCATGAAATCCTGAAGATCCCTAGCCTAGTATTAGCATGTTGTTCTATCAAAGCACAAAACAAATCTCATGTATGGTATTTTGGGGTTACTTACTGGCTCCGGCTGATCGTACCTCCGCGTCCTCCTTTACTCATTTTGAAAACCATTTTAAATTCTCTTTTGAAAACCCTCCTCGATTTAAGACAGGATTCACACAAATGTTCCTCCAATTCACTCAAACCAAGGCTCTGATACCAACTTGTAACAACCATAAAGTTCCAACCAATTTAAACTTTTCAAAAACAACCCGATTTCATAAAATTATAACAAAAAGGTTTTCAATACAATTATTTCAGAGTATTCCCAGAATCACATCACAAAACATAATCATGAGGAGTGGTACGATCACGCCTTTGCCTTGCCACAGTCTCCTTAAGAACCTGAAAAACATTAAACCACAACTGTAAGCCCGAAAGCTTAGTAAGATATCCCCATAATACCAACCACATATACCATACACGCATAACATGCTATATCATAATAGAACACAGAAAAGACAAGCACTTCGGGTCTACTATGTGACTGGTCCGCCGCATCGGCCTTCAATCGACCTGGTCCACCCTCCGAGTCTAACCACATACATCGAGTCTACATTGTGATTGGTCCGCCCGCACTGGGCCTTCAATCCACCTGGTCCACTCTCTAAGTCTACAGTATGACAGGTCCGTCTACACTGGGCCTTGAGTCGGCCTGGTCCACTCTCCGAGCCTCGGCACATCTGGTCCACCCTCTTGGGGCCTACAGCCTATCCGGACCGCTCGCCGGGCCTTCGGGATAACCGGTCCGCCCTGGGTATGTTGGCCTACAGCACAAAGCAGCTCTCGCCTCAACCCAACCCCAGTCCAACAACCATGTGCACATAAACATTCTATCATATAACATATCACGTCCCATCAAACCGATCTAACAGATCACATAGCATAACATCATCCTAACCAGGATACCGAACTAACCGGTCACTAGCATATACCATCCTAACTACCAGGATGCAACACAACAAACAAAACATAACAACGATACCCGGATCACAATCCGATAAAAGGGCCGGCCTTGGTGCCGTAGACCCTGTCGGTATAGTGAGGATAACTCACCTCGCAACTGCCGACTGAACAGATAAACCCAAGCTGCTCCGACCACTGATACGATCTCCAACACTGGCCAACACCAAAACTCTGAACTCAAAACAAAAGCCAACAATTGCCAAAAATGCCCCTGGAAATCAACTGGTCAACCCTTGGTCAATGTCAATGTCAAAGTCAACCCCTGACTGACTCTACTCGCCAAGTCAACCCGATGAATTGCCCAGTCGCCATGCACAGAACTTCCCCAATCCGCGACTCAACTCGCCGAGTCACCCCGAGACTCACCGAGTCCAACAACTTTGAGTCCTTTCACACTCGACTCACCGAGTCATCCCTTGACTCACTGATTCACAGTTCAACCCGAAGAAAGGTTAGGACCTCATGACCAGACTCGCCGAGTCCAAGAACAAACTCGCCGAGTCCACGGCTATCTGCAACCAACTCGCCGAGTTGTTCTTCCAACTCACCGAGTTCCTGCCCATATTCAACCAACTCGCCGAGTTGTTCTTCCAACTCGTCGAGTTTCAGCCTATCTTCAAGCAGCTCGCCGAGTACACCCTTGTGACTCGCCGAGTACCCCTAGATTTGAAACCATACAGAGGCTTTCCAATCCATGCGGAAGCTCTAAACCATAGATCTACTGTTTTACAAGCCATCCATCATGTAAAGTGGCAAACTTTATGTGGATCCAAAGAGATCTAGGCATTTTACACTCTAAGGCTAGGGTTTGGGACAAAAGAGCTTCACCAAACACTCAAGAATCGGGACTTATGACATATAGGACCATCACAAGCTTAGATCTAAAGTAGCATCCTCAGATCCAAGCTTCTATCTCAATTTAGATGTCATATCAACCACCACACATGAACCCATGAAGAAAATAGCTTAAGGAATTGGTTCCTTACCCCTGGAATGAGCCCAACCAACTATAGATTCCTGATCTCCCCAAGCTTCCTGATACAAGCCTCCAATCTTCAAGCTTAAAGCACCAAAGATCCTTCTCCAAGCTCAAATTCACTCAACAATGGGGTCTCCTCACGAATTTAGGGCTTCTGGAACTTAAGGAGTGGTAAAGAGGCTGGGGAAAAGATATGATTTTCTTTATATAGGGCTCAACCCTTGAAATTAGGGTTTTCTCCACTCAGCATAAACTCACTGAGTCCATCCATGCTACTCGCCAAGTTGGTCACTTAACACGCGACTAGAGTCGCGACCATACTCGCCGAGTCCACTCATGGACTCGCCAAGTTGCCCTTTCCCATTTACACTTTTAGCCCTTCAACTCTACTCTTGATATTCTGGGATCTTACAATTCTCTTCCACTTAAATTAGGCTTCGTCCTCGAAGCCCGCGACAATACGACTCCAGAACTACTCTCGCAATGCACCACCTGGCATTAAATTAAAGTTCTATGCATTTTCCAAGTCAAATGAAGGAGTTTAGGCATCATTTGGGCACTTAATGGGAGTTTACGGCCCATGGACCAATTCTATGGGGGTTAACGGCCGTAAACTCCTATTTCCTTGGTTTCTTGAATGTTTAATGCATTTACATAAATGGGATTGCTTCTAGACATTTTTTCAAGGCCATAGGAAGTGTTTGTGGGCATTTCTAACACATAAAATTGAGTTTACTCCCCATGAAGGGGAGTTTACGGCCCAAGCATGTTCTTGGGCAGTAAACTCATGTTTACTCTCCAAAAACTTGTTTCAAGGTGTTCTAAGTCCGAATGTGTAAGCCCACAAGTCATATCTAAGCCTTAGGGGCAATTTGGAGGGGTTTTGGGGCTTAAAAACCCCATTAAATGGTGTTCACGGTCCAAGAGTGTTCTTGGGCTGTAAACACCTAGCGTGGCCCCTATTTGATGTCTTAAACTCGAATTTGCATGCTAGGTAAGCTATACAACAAGTTCGGGTAGATTGCTTACTCGTTTGGGGCTCAAAACGGACGATTTTTGGCTCGAAATTAAGTTGTAGAGAGAGGGAGTGGACAGAGTGTAAAAAGTCTCTAATGGACTCCACTCACCCTTATATAGGGGTTTGAGTTGGGGCTCAGTGGAAATCTACCCGATACTACCGCTAAACGGGGCTTTTGGTCGCACCCGATTTAGTGATCGTATTTCGACTTGGTTGAATACTAAACATTTTTAAATGAATTTTGTGGGTGTTTCTAATTAGTCTTAACCCTTACCAAGTCATTATAAAAATATCACATTAATTAACCTCTTCCAAAAGGTTGACGGACAGATAAATAAAGCGAGGCTTATTAACGAAAGGAGGTTAATAATGACGGAATAATTTCGGGTTGTCACATCATCCCCCCGTTAGAGGGAATTTCATCCCGAAATTCAGGTTTAGGTAAGGAAGTAGGTATGAATGACCGAGTAGAGTCAGGAGGGTACTTCCCATTTGGGTTGTCCTCGCACTCCCAAGTGAACTCTGGCCTGTGTTTGTCATTCCAACAAACCTTCACCTATCGGATGCGGATTCCGTCTTGTGTAGTTAGTGTTTTCCTACAGGTATGTCTACGAAGTTAGGATTCTCAATGGTTTCTATCAAGATGAGTGGGATATGAAGAGATTTAGGGTGAAACTTGTGGAATTTCCGAAAGTAGTAGTGGTCTAATGAGGGTTGGACCAATCTCCATAAAGGATCTCGGATGGTCCAAAGCTCTCGGAAGGGTAGACCTT
Source organism: Lactuca serriola (assembly GCF_051521515.1). Lineage (NCBI taxonomy): Eukaryota > Viridiplantae > Streptophyta > Magnoliopsida > Asterales > Asteraceae > Lactuca > Lactuca serriola. The sequence goes on along the minus strand of NC_136408.1, from coordinate 172,671,576 downwards.
TTCAGTACTTAGAACATAGTGTACTTCTATGGCAAGATCATCACTGGCGTGATCGCCATTCCGAAGTTCCTAACGTTCTCTCTCATACTGGGAGTGTAGTCCTTTAGGTTGGTTCTTAAGAAGCTCGGGTTGTCCTTGGTTTCGCATTTCCTGTCAATTGACTTTTAGAGACTTTCTAGATCATCGGATGGGTTGTGTGTCTACGGTTATCTGATTGCTATAGAGCGTCTATCTCAAGCTCGTGCAAAATGAACCTGCACTTCTGATTCTTGAGATAATTCTAACGGATACCCCCAGGTTCGGGAAGATAGGGTTTCACCAGACGAGTGTTGGACTATCTCTGCATGAGATAGTATTCGTGGAACACCTGATAGTCCAATGAATCTTGTAAGACATGCCCTAATTTCCAAGGCGTTAGTTTATTCTAGTGCGGAAAGCGATTGCTCTTGTATAACCCATCGAATAACACCTAGACTGGTGTCAAGTCTATAATCTCTTCGGGATCTGGGTTATAAGGCTTAACGCAACTACTTTCGCACTTTGATCAAGTATTCTTGGCTGCGAAGGCTATCCTGTAGTTCTCGGTATTCTAGTGTTCGCTTTGGAGAATGCAGTCTATCGCCTACAAGGCGGCGGTGACTTCCTCCATGCGATGGGGCAGAGGATCCTAGGCACTACTCGTCTGTAACGGGGTGGACGAAGTGCCTGAGTAGTGCGAACATCTTCGGCAACTACTCTTCCGAAGGTTCTGAGTTTTCTCGGTCTAGTGGGTATAGGGTTCCATCACTCGGAACTTAAATCTCCTCATCCACTCTTTTCAGAGTTTAACATCATCGCAGCTTTCGGATTTCCGAGATATCCGCTGAGATGCTTAATTCGGGGGATTAAGCATGAATGGATGGTCGTAGTCAACATCCTCGACTCTTACGACTCAGATTTCTTCACCAACCGAGGGTGTTAGCTACTATGTTGGCTTAACCGGGATGACGACAAACTTCGGGCCTATGGTCATTATAGTAGCCCAACCCGCAAGGGGTTCTCTTGACTCAACCTCCCGTTCCATGGGATAGGATGAAGGGTCTTTTTGAGGGTTCTACGAGGTATGCTTCGGGTGGTTATCGTCTTCTGGAATTCTTGCAGTGTCTTTCGCTTCGGTTTCTATCTGTCTAAGGAGGGTTGATTAATAGCGTGCGGTACCCCTCTCCTGGGTACTTCAGAAGTTTTGAAATAAGATTGACGACTGACGGATCGCATTAGTCTTTATTATTTTATTTTTTTTAGGTTCTGAAGAACCTTTATTTGCCGAATGGCTATGGAGAAAGTTCTTTTTACACAACACTAAGGATTTACACATGGTCGCACGAAGTCGAACCATGATTGATAGAGGCATCGAAGTTGGCACACTTCAACATGATATAGAATGAGGGTCAATAGAGTCATGTGCCGAACAGGCACACAAGTTCTAGGCGTCTCAGGTTTCGTCCTGTGTATCACTGCCGCGGATACTTGGACCGATAGAGTCGACGCGGAACTATAGAGAGTCCTGGATGTTTCTGAATAGAGTACCTTTTCATGAATGGATTTTTCACGAGGCATTTCTATAATCGCCTCACATATACTAGTCATGTATAATTAAGGTGGGGACGACTGCTGACTGAGCAACCCCGCCTTAAATCCACAACCAAACGAGGAACAGGAAATGAGGCGGCCTTCACTCACTCTAGGTCTATCCATCTCAATTATACATGGTCGTAACGTATATATTTAGCCATTATAGTGTTACATGATGAATTTTAAATTTTATAATAGTGTTGTGACTTTCTCCTTAATGGGAAATAATTACACTTAGAATTAGCCTTTTTATGTTCTCGGTTAGTTATCGAAATTTGAGAGACGTACATAAAATTCTATCGGGTTCCTGGATGCTTCTCCCTAAGCAGTGGAGTTAGACTCCTCCTGAGTCTTTGTTGTTTCCCTTCAGTTTGGATAGTTCTTCTTGAAGTGTCCATCCTTACCACATAGGTAGTAAACTGGGTTGTCTGCCACATTGACGATTGATGTAATAAACTCAACCAGAGTTCTGCAGACACGAGCAGCATGGCCCTTTATATGGCACCTAGCACCATAGAGCTCCCGGCGTACACCATGATGATGGAAGCTACACTTGCTGCAGTGGGAAAAGTTTCCTAGGTATGGTCTCGTAGGTGTTGGGATGGAAGGGTTGGAAGGGGTATTGACTGTCTCAGCTCGTTGCCTTACGAAAGGTCCTTGAGCCGAGGTACTTCCTTCCTCATTCTTAAACTTTCTCTTCGGTGGAGTTGGTTAAGGTTCTTGGGTGGTTGGGTATGCAGGTGTTGGTTGCTGTTGTCCATTACTAGGATCGGAATTTCCGATAGGGCTCTTGCTAACATTGGCGTTGTCAGCATTAAGTTGAGCCATGACAGCTGCTATGGCTGCCGAGACTGCAGCTTGGAACGTAGCTTCATCGAGTAGGGGAGTAGGTTTCTTGCTAGTGGCTTGGTTACTCTTGCTCGGAGGCATGGTTTTTCCCTATACGAAAAGGAACTCAAGCGGATGAGATCCGATGGTTAACCCTGGACATATCTATCCTTACTATGTTAGGCATAAATTTTTCCAGTGCCACGAATATTGGTTGTCTGAGTGTCGACCTACATCCCTATGATATAGTCCTGGTATGCAAGGTAGGAGTGTGAGTATCGGAAAAAGCTATAAGATGAGAATGGTTCCTACTAAGTTACCTTTATTCTGGGAAGGGTTTCACTCTCCGACCTGGAAAGATTTGAGAACAGTTTGGAACGAAGTCCACAGGAAGAATGGCTCATGAAGACTTATGACTAAACACTCTCAATAGAGGTGTTGGGATCCGCTCTAAACGTATTACTGGCAACGGGAAAATTAGATTTACCTAACACATAGCGTGAGTAGTGTAACCACTAACTCACTAAATTGTATTATTTTATAGGTGTATTAGCATGAAGAACACGAGGAAAAGGCACTTCTCGGGTTCCATGTACTAGCTCCCTCTGTCTTTCTCGTATCCCTGACCGGGACCGGCGTTGGTTTCCTTCGGGTAGTTACCTAGGGTTCTCTTCTCCTATAGACGTATTGAATTTCTACTCCGCCTTACTTCTGAATCCAACTCTGGGTGTCATCAATTCATGATGGATGACTGGGAATCTCGGAAGTTTAGGCGAATTTCTTCACCGAAGTCCCTAAAAAGATATAGGCACTCGGTGATTTCAATAGTCTAGACCCAGTTCATTTATTTCTGACTGAAAATTTTCTAAATGAACCTCTTCAGGGTCTTAGTTCAACTCTTCTGCCGAGTACTGAAGTGGATAGGGTTTTCTATAGGGTTCGTGCCAGAATGGAAATGTCTAAAGAATCCTAAGAGATTATTAACATTTCACTAAGTGATCCATATCGAGTCCTGCTACAATTACACAGGGTATACAAATCATATATAACTTAGATCCGATAGGCCTTCAAATATGTGATACTACTCGATATCCACTTATGTGTGTAAATGCACTTGTTTTATTCCTACTTTTTATTAATAAATTTAGCACACAAAGGCAGTGAACCTCTCTTTTAGTGGTATAGTTTAGTAAGTAAGGTATCGAACTCAGGGAACGGAAAATTAAAGTAATAGCTAATTTTAACTAAGCAATTAATGAAAGTAAAAGGCTTTTCTTCTAGTTTTACAAGACTAGAAACTTAAGCACACCATAAAACACAAAATTAACTAAATAACTAAAGCAAACAACTAATTCACCAAATTTGATAAAGATGTTTCTATTTAGGTTCAACCAATTCACTCCTATGGTTATTTTGTATTTATGATAGATTAATTGTTATTGGCTACCAATTATAGTGGTTAGGTTCATGTTCATTACTCCTAACCCTTAGACAATTAATTAATTCAAGCAGTGATGAAGTGTTTAAGCTAATTAATTCCCTAGATTAACAATTTGGATTAAATAAGATTTGTAATGGTTAATCAACTTAGTGGTTCAATTAACCTCTTGTTTGATGGTTTCTCAAACAAGCTTACACATTAATCTAACTACTGTCTTATTAATCTTAGATTCATAATCATTATTCCTAAGCATATGAGTTAGTGTTCACATAGACATATGAGGTTAACAACTAAGAGATGTTCATGCAGCTTAATTGTTTTCCAATTAACAGAAAATAATTGAGATTAATGCATAAGGTTCTTTAAGAAACTTAATTTAATAGATCACCAATAAACAATTAACCAAAAGCTAAGAATTAAACCATAGGAGTTCCTTGGTATTCCCCAAATAGAAACAAAAACGTGTTTAGCTCATAGTTACAGTAAAAATAAACACAAAAACAAGTTTAGCAAGATTAATCATACTCAATTCCTAAAGCTAAGTGGAATGATTAACCTAGTTGCTTCAATTCTTCAAAAGGTTGAAGATTAGAATTCCTCAGTGCCTTCCAGGGTTCTCAATCGTAGATGGATCTCCAAAAAATGCAAGAAAAGTAGTCCCATCGGATAAAGGCTCGGTTTTTATAGATATCTCAAAACAGGGTGTACTCGGCGAGTAGCAGACCCAACTCGCCGAGTAGACTCGTAGTTATCCGTCTTAAATCAAGAGTCGTGGCTATCTTCTGGAATATTCTGCTGGACTCGCTGAGTAGGCTCGTGTACTCGGCGAGTAGATAAGCTTTTGTCCCTTAATCTTCATTCTTTGATCTCTAATTGCTTTCCCCTTGTTCCCTTTCACTCCCAAGCATGTCTTTTGGACTGAAAACAAAATTTAAACAATATTAAGCACCTTTTGTCCATATTATTCACATAATTAATTAAAAATGAATAAAAATGTATGCTAAATAACTAACTAATTATGCACATATCATCAACATCCAAACAAGGAAAAGGAAGCAGAGCGAAACCACACATTCTTAGCCTATAGGATCCTTATTATATATAACCTTGGGAGTATACTCTCTGTAATTGTAGGTATATCAATAAGAATCTTTTTAGTTCTTCACACAAGGTTGTCTATGAATCCTAAAATACTCCTATGGTATTTTAATTTCTTGTTTGTTTCTTATCTTCTGATTAGGATTCTGGGATTAATGTGAGTCCTTTAGTATTCCAAAATACTCCTATAGTATTTTGAACTTTATGTTTGGCTCTATCGTTCCTAGTTGGGAAGTTTCAGACCTGTTACAACACCATTATCACTCCCAAGCACACGTTCATCGCATCTCGAATAAATGCAATTGATCAGGTTACATTTATTCGAGCTTACGATTACATAACTGCCTAGGTTTGATGGTAATGCTCAACATCCGAAGACTTTTATTCTTGTTCTTCTTCTGATACTTGTGTTCGAATGTTTAAATTCTGGATATTCTTATACTTTGGTAAAATATGGTTATATTTTAAAGTATAATTCTTGGTCAGAGTGTTTTATCCCTATGTATTTATAGGTTGTATATCTTTTATGAATTGATATACTTAGCTCACTATAAACAATGCTCTGATACCAATCTGTCACACCCCAAAACCGGAACGGCGGAAACGTTCTGGGGTGGATGACGTCATGTCAAGTATCACAACATATGCAGTATAGTAATCAAAGTACAACAACCATTGCATTAATAGTAATAGTTTTACATTGTTTACATTACATAGAAACATCAAAGTATAACAGAAACTAGTATAGATGCAGCTTGGTACGAAACCGTCTTCAACAGAAAAGCGCCTGAGATGTACCTGTCTAATGTTGACCTGAGAATACAAGTTATTTGAAAAGCGAGTATCAGCATTTTTACAAATGCTGGTGAGTTCATAAGTATTTAGTGTCATTTTATTCAACTAACTTTATTAAAAGTAGTAGTTGGGAAACACAGTGTATTAGAGTCCTTTCCAGAAAATCCTATATTTTCCTAATTAAAAGTCGTCTTCTACCAAGACCTGTCAGAATTATGTTGTAAAAAGTAGTTTTCCCTTAAACACTATCATTATCAAAATACGGGATTTGATTTTAAAGAAAGTAGGAGAATATAAAGGAAAATAACATATGCCTCAGCAGTGAAGACTGCTGACTAAGGCAAAAGGAATCATAGACTCCAAGAGAGCATCGAATAAACGATACGCCTGGCTCAGTCTAACAAAAGGAGACACAGACCCCAGACTGTATCAAATGAAAGGTACAACATGCAAGGTCTAAAACAGTGGAGACAGACCCTAGACAGTATCAAATGAAAGATACAGCTAGTAAGGTCCAAAACAGTGGAGACAGACCCAAGACAGTGTCAACTGAATGATACGTCTAGCAAGGTCTAAAATAGTGGAGATAGACCCTAGACAGTATCAAATGAAAGATACAGCTAGTAAGGTCCAAAACAGTGGAGACAGACCCCAGACAGTGTCAACTGAGTGATACGTGTAGCAAGGTCTAAAACAGTGAATATAGTGAATACAATGAATACAGTGTTTTAACCCGTTACCTTAAGACCAAGAATTATAAGGTAACCCTAAGATACTCGTAACCATACTGATAGACACTAGAGAACTAGACACCCTGCAAGCGTCTATGTAAGTGTGACATTTGTCATCCCTTGGCTTGGTAGGCCGTAGACTGTAGCTAGCAGTCAGGGTGCGGGGGTGTCAATCCCGTATAGATCTATACACACGATGTCCGCTCTCCCTACAAGAGACTCTGGGTACCACCTTGACAATGGAGAAGGCTGTGTACTGAGGATGTATCTTGTATAGTGAGATCTGATGTAAAATACTGGACTGATAGAGACTCACAATTAAACTGACTAATGTAACCTATATGTCTATGCTTGTATACATAATATATAAAAAATGATCAAACGACCTTCGGACGGACATCCGATCCCACCAGACTACATCTCAACGAAGAAAAGGAAATAGGGCGAACAAGCCTTCCTAAGTCCTTTAAACATTACTTATATATATCTATACAAGCACAGGCATACATTTAACAAATAGGAACATTTAACGAAGTGGAAATGTGTAACGAAGTAGAAGTGTTTCACAAAGTATAAGTGTTAACAAGTAGGAGCGTATCGTGAAGTATAAGCGTTTCTCGAAGTAAAAGTGTCAATAAAGTATAAGCGTTTACGAAGTAGTAGCATTAATCAAGTAGGAGCGGTTCGGGAAGTGGAAGCGGTAATAAAGTAGGAGCGTTTACAAGTAGGAGCGTGTCACTAAGTAAGAATGTATCACGAAGTAAAAGCGTAAACAAGTATAAGCGTATCTCGAAGTAGAAGAGTTAATAAAGTAATAGCGTTTAACTAAGTAAGAGTATTAACTAAGTAAAAGCATAATGAAGTAGTAGTATGTAACCAAGTAAGAGTATAAAACCATGGAAGAAAACATTGGAAAAACCTTTGTGCGTAAGAAAATCATGACTTGGTATTCTTTTGTAAAATTAGTTTGAAAACCTTTAGAATTCCTTTGGAAACCTTTCATAAACAAGTTTTAAGTGAAACTTTGATAAAACATTCTGTGCGAGAATCAATTTGAGGAAAAGCTTTGTAAAAGTAAAAACGTTTTTAGAACACCATTTACTGTATCATACTTGGTAAAACAGTTGACAGTGTAGGAAATCCTTGTGCATGCGGGTTACGAATCACATGTGATTGATATGATAACTGGCATGTTTAACTTGTATTCCCCCCCATAAAACATGTAAAAACATTTAAAAAGGTTCATACAGGGGTATGAACTCACCTGTCGTAAGTGGATCGAACGAAGGTGCAGGTTGGGTGCTCGGTGTCAAGTAAAAACTTGGACACACTTAGTGACCTATTAACATATGATAATATATGTTTACATACAATTAGTACATATAATACTAATTAAACAAGTTTACGCATCCTAAAGTGCGGAAAACACTTTAATTAAGTGCTAGGGGTGTCCCGGGTAACATTTAAGGGTGTGTATGGCTCGGATAAGGAGTTTACTCTTCAAGAGTAAACTCTTTATAGAGTTCACGGCCCTACGACCATGTCCCCATGAGTTTACGGCTGTAAACTCATGGTGGGGGTGTTCTAGGATGCCAAAAGGTCTTATATCACTCAAGGAATTAAGCTAGGTCCAAATATAATGCATACAAAGGGGTTTAAGTCTTTAAATGGACCTTTTGAGGAATTTACGGCCCTAAACAAGGAGTTTACAGCCGTAAGCTCCTATATGTATATTCTTTTTGTGTTTTAGGGTCTTAAGTGGTAGGAAATAAAGTTCTATGCATTTTCCAAGTCAAATGAAGGAGTTTAGGCATCGTTTGGGCACTTAATGGGAGTTTACGGCCCATGGACCAATTCTATGGGGGTTTACAGTCATAAACTCCTATTTCCTTGGTTTCTTGAATGTTTAATGCATTTACATAAATGGGATTGCTTCTAGACATTTTTCCAAGGCCATAGGAAGTGTTTGTGGGCATTTCTAACACATAAAATTGAGTTTACTCCCCATGAAGGGGAGTTTACGGCCGAAGAATGTTCTTGGGCAGTAAACTCATGTTTACTCTCCAAAAACTCGTTTCAAGGTGTTCTAAGTCCGAATGTGTAAGCCCACAAGTCATATCTAAGCCTTTGGGGCAATTTGGAGGGGTTTTGGGGCTTAAAAACCCCATTAAATGGTGTTCACGGTCCAAGAGTGTTCTTGGGCCGTAAACACCTAGCTTGGCCCCTATTTGATGTCTTAAACTCGAATTTGCATGCTAGGTAAGCTATACAACAAGTTAGGGTAGATTGCTTACTCGTTTGGGGCTCGACACGGACGATTTTTGGATCGAAATTAAGTTGTAGAGAGAGGGAGTGGAGGGAGTGTAAAAAGTCTCTAATGGACTCCACTCACCCTTATATAGGGGTTTGAGTTAAGGCTCAGTGGAAATCTACCCGATACTACTGCTAAACGGGGCTTTTGGTCGCACCCGATTTAGTGGTCGTATTTCGACTTGGTTGAATACTAAACATTTTTAAATGAATTTTGTGGGTGTTTCTAATTTGTCTTAACCCTTACCAAGTCATTATAAAAATCTCACATTAGTTAACCTCTTCCAAAAGGTTAACGGACAGATAAATAAAGCGAGGCTTATTAACGGAAGGAGGTTAAAAATGACAGAATAATTTCGGGTTGTCACACATTATACCTTATCCCTCAAATAAGGAAATTGAGTACCGATGTAGTTATTTATTACAAATGCTACAGGTACTTAGAAGAATTACCCTAGACTTAAGGTAATTGGTATGGTTGTAGTTCGACACTACACCATAGTACTATTTCATTTTCCCATTACATTCACTTCGTGAACTTTCACATGACGCAAGGTAATGTAGAAGCTATATTTTTGGTTAATGATAGTCAGACTTGGGAAAATACACACTCTTACAAGAGACACACATAGACACTAGATGCCTTGGTATAAGGCTACATATAGATCAGTTAAGTCTTGGTAGAAGACTCCCTGTTATAATAGTAGGAATCATAGGGATTTCTAGGGTTTTTCAAACGTTTATAGTTGTTTTACAAACATTTTTATACTTACAATCCATACAAATACAAATACATAGTTACAAATTAAGACACTAAGATACTTATGATCTCACCAGCTTCAAAGCTGATACTCACTTTCAAAATTACTTATATCCTCAGGTCATCAATAGACAGGTACCGATGCAAGGTTTAGAGAAGATAGAGCTCGTTCAAGACTCATCTTTCATTTTGATTTATGCTTTAGTGTTTATCATAATTTTTCAGAACACTTGTATTAAAATTATATTATTAATACAATGGATGATGTTGTTGCTTTTTTACTACTTTTCATTGTTGTGATACTGTACATGACGTCCTCTGCCCAGAACGTTTTCGCCGTTCTTGGTTTTGGAGTGTGACAGATTGGTATCAGAGCATTGTGTATAGTGAGTTAAGTATATTAACCCATAAAAGATATACTAACTATAAATACAATGGGATTAAAAATACTCTGACCAAGAGTTTATACTTTAAATAATAAAATATTTAGATAAGTATACGCGCTGCATTCATACTAAAATCAGTGTCACTAGGACAGTACAAAAGAATTATGATTGTTGGACAACACAGGTGGACTTAGAGACATATGGTCAAAACTGGGAAGATATAGCCTGATCACCTATATTATCCGAGAGTTGACTAGCATGTGCCTAAGTGTGGTTGTGTGGTTGCAACAAGCCTAAAATGTTACCAACCCTACCACAATGAGAACAGTAGAACATAACATTAAACTTAAAATACTATAGGAGTATTTGGTGTTACTATAAGTACGTTATACTTGAGAACTGAAACGGGATCTTCATTACTAAGTTGATAGTTTCTAAGTGGATACACTAAGGCTATATGTAATTAGGATGTTATAGACTTAGAATTTGTGAAAATTTTACTTCACCCCTATTCTGTGTGAATATGGAGTTAAGGTCACTTATTCGAAGGCCTATCCTGTTTTGATTTCATATAACTGGTATGCACTTCACAAATAGCGATGTAACTGATGAAGATTTTCTAAATAATTATCTAGATAGTTCGTCTAATAATTATTTTCTTACCCCAATTCTCGCATAGATAACATGGCTAGACTCCATCCCCACGGAAACCAGTACCTTCCGAACGAAGTCATTGCTGGATGGTTTGGAGAAGAACCAGAGAATGATCATCCTATCCTTGTGAATGATCACCATGATGAAGACCTTTCGGACGATGCTAACTCCGAACCCGAGATTAAGAACCTACCCCAAGCAGCTCCCTTTCAAATTTCTAACCCTCGTCCGACTCTACATGGCCCGACGCCTGAGTAGGTGGATTGTTTGGAAACATGGAGCCAAGGACAATATCAGCCCATGCCATTTAATGGTGATTGAAGCTTTTGCGACTTGAGCAATGGGGGCACAACAGACAGAGTCTTGCCAATCTTGGTCCACAGAGTGGCCCGAAATAAGATTCAAGGCAGGACAGCCCTACATCAGATCACCGAAGTTGTCGCCGATGCGAGAATGGATACCCTCCGCACCATTCGTCTAGAAGATGCTCGTGAGAGATCTAAGAGAAACCATGAAACCCTGCTTCAAGCACTAACTGAATCATGAGCTGAATTCATAGAGCTCCAAGTACGCCAAAGGGTGTACGAAAGACACCTACTTGATGTGGAATGTCAACTGGCTGAACTGAGAGTTCACCAGAGGGATGACCATCGCCAGTAATAGATGCTTTACTTCATTTTCCTTGTTAAAAAGTAATCGTTTTTCTGTCTATGCCCGAAGTGGCATTTTCTATGAAATTATCTTGTACCGTAAGTACTTTTGGTTGGGTCTTTATGCTGTCAAGGACTATCTTCTCTGGATATGATGTAAGACCTTTTGCAAGGTCATTTTCTTGAACTTTTACGTCATGAATATCAAAGATATTGATAGTCAGCTAACTTCTGTGTCATTTCCTTTATTCAAGTACTCTCATCATACTTTCATTCGAGTACACCTGAAACATGCTTTAGTCAAGTCATTGGACTATAGCAAGTTATCTCCGGAGACATTTCCAAGTCTCTTTTAGTGGTTGGATCATGTTATTCACCAACCAACGATACCTCGGCTTGAACGACAAACATCTTAAGACCATTCTACAAACTCACTTCCATTCCGTACTAGGACTGCATCATAGGGATGTAGGTCAAAACTCTATGAACATACTTCCAATCCGTACTAGGACTGCATCATAGGGATGTAGGTCAAACTTTCGAGGACATAGTCTTACTCTTTACATCAACAATCTAAGTACACCTAGGGTCAGCCAGAATTGCTCACAAAATGCTTATCTTTCGTATTACAGAATCATGTCGTCATCAGGAAGCAATCAATCGAACAACGAAACCTCTGCTTTTCCTATGGATGCCGCTACCTTTCAAACCATAGTTACAACTGTCGTGATGGCTGCCGTGACAGTTGTCCTTGCACACAATAGCGCTATCAGCACAATCAATGTTGATGATGGGATTGAAGTTTCCAATCATGGTATCCACCCTGTAAGTCGCCAAACAGTAACAGTCACAGGCTCGCAAAGTCGAAAGACAGAGAACAAGAAACAAAGGCGTCAAGCCCAGAAAGAACACAAGAAATCCCAAAAACTTTCCATGCAACAACAGCAAGTGGAAACCTCTGCCATCCCCGTACCGAGCAGACCATATAAAGGAACACTCTCGAAGTGCGACCGATGCAACTACCACCACAAGGGAATTTGCCGAGCCTGGCAATGCAATAATTGCAACAAGATGGGGCACATTGCTCATGTCTGTAGAACTACCTCCACCACTGGAGCAAGCCTAGTTTGCAATAGTTGTGGTGAGGCAGGGCACTATTATAGAAATTGTCCAAAAGAGAAGATCAACGAAAGCATCTGTGTCCCCATGACCCCCACTCGACAATTCACTTCCACCACCAATGTTGGTGATGTCCATATATGTCACCAATGCAGTGAAATTAGACACCTCAAGAAGGATTTCCCGATAGCGAAGAACTCGGGTGCAGATGGGAAGATTCTCAGGATCACAGCTGCGGGAGAACCTGCTCTGGAACCCACGTTAATGTAATTTAGGCATTTCGTTGTAACAGACTTATAAATCATCCAAAGCTACTGCAACTAGAGTCTTACTTTTGTGAGATCCTGTCTGTATAGGGATTCTCGTGCTGCGTATACTTGTCTTTTGTAGTATACCTCATTCGCAACAATGGTCGTTTTGTAAGTCTAAAGTATTGTAACTCTGTAGGTGGTTGCACGATTGTGCTTTGTCTGTAAACGTCTTATGTTCAAATCCAATGTCTTTAAGTTTCTGTATGATTCTGACATTGTCATACAACTAGATTCAATTTGATCCACACCATACCAGCTTCTTAAGTACATCTCTATACCAGTAAACATCGTTTTAAGCAAAGCCGTCATATCAGAACACCGAAGTACTCATGCATGGAGTACCTCATAGTTCCTTTCTTTCCGAAGAAATCTCTGAAGTACCACTCATGCAGTACATCAAGTTTAAGCCAAGGATTCATGCGGTTGATCTATCACTGAGGAAGGTATACATGAGAGTGATATATAATCAAGGTTCTACAGGTTTAGAATTGATGATTCCACTTTAACTTCTTTTTCCCCTATGGGATATAAGCTTAAAGAAGAATCAGTTATTCGACTACCTTTTCAATCTTAATTATATACGACTTGTATACACGAGATTGTGATTGTGAAACCATGTATGAATTCTAATATGAACTTCAGGACGGAGAACTGGCTAAGTCTACGAGTAATCGCATCGTCATGTGAACAAACCTAGAACCCAGTATGACTCCTGTAAACAGATCGCCCTACAGTCTAAACAACTGCAGAGATACAAGAGCAGTCCGGACAACTTAGCGAACCACACAGAAATAGAATTAGAAGACTAGGCTTCTCACCCTGGAGAACCCCGGTCATATTCTTCCAGAGATAGACGGATTGCATCGTATGTACCTCGGCTATCGAGGACTCCGTCAAGATTTTCCAGTAGAAATCGTTATCTCTGCCTTGCATAAATGATTTGTTTAAGAAAACGTAAAGAAAGAATTATTTTCATAAATGGATCTGAGATCCGAATATCACCAGTTCGAGTGTTAGGGAAGGATGTCCGGAAGACTATCTTCTGAACTCGATGCAGACATTTCGAGTCCCTAGTGATACCCTTCAGATAGGACCAATACTCCCATAGTATTCACGAGCTAAATGAGTAGGGTATGTCTTTCTTACTTGGATCAGTTCGTCATTTCTCCATGTAATGACTTACTTATCTACCCTCATGGTAAGAAGGAACCCCTGGAAACATTACCTTCAGTGGAACTTTCGCGAAATTCTCTAAGCACAAGTTTTGAAATTAAAGAGTCAGGTTCCTATGACACACTGTTAGTGTTGTGGGAATTTTTGAGTACTCTTTCAATTTGTCAAAACCGTTGAGAATTTGTCAACACCAGAGACGCCAACAGACATTCGCCAAATTCTAGGTCTTACAGACCTACTGTCATAGTTCATTCAGAACTCCTCGCAAATTATAGAAACCCTTTCGACTTTGACCCAGCAAGGGGTGGCCCTTGACTAGGAAGTTAGCAAGAGAAAGAACCTTTGGAATTCCAAGTGATAGACCAAATTCTTTAGGAAGTCTCTCTCTGGGAATGGCTTAAAACGCTTCGTAAAATGTGGAAATCTAAATCCAAGATAGATAGGACCTCCGAGACTCGTGCCCGAATCGGTCCTGTACCTCGCAAACTAGACCTACTCCGCGAACTCAGTAACATACATTCTACTCTTCGCGTCTAGATCGTGAAACCATACCTTTCCGTTAGGACTTTTGTAAGTCCACTCGTCGAGATCCACGCCTTCGTATTAGGACCGTAGTGACCCTCAACAGAGAGGTCAAGCGGACGAAGCAACTCGATCGCCCGTTAGTGAAGGTTCGTTGGGATACCAACCGAGAACCCGATTTCACTTAGGAGCGTTACAACCAATCGATTAGGAAGTTTCCTCCTCATGAATCGATCATTCATACCTACTTCCTTACCTAAATTCTAATTTCAGGACGAAATTCCCTTCAACTGGGGGATGTTGTGACAACCCGAAATTTCTATTCTGAATAAACCATATGAAGTCAATAGAAGTTAGAACAGTTACAGTGAAATTCCAGGCTTTTGGGCATAAGTTTGAGTATTCCAAGATTTACACTTAAGGAGATATCAGGAGAGTGGATGCACTAGGGTTTTGTGCAACACTATTATTACAAAACTCTAGGACATTAGGGTTCAATCCCGGAATAAAAATATTTTTTGCCAAAAATCCCAGGACTATATATAGAAATCTGAACCATATTCATTCATTAGTTACATTTCCAACTAGAGAAAAGCCAAATTCTCTCTCACGGATCTTCGGGTTTTCATCCCAAATCGTGAGTACTTCTATCTAGTTGTATTATATAGCTTAGATTGGGTTTAATAACATCAAAATCATGTCAAAACACTAAGATCTGTGAGTTTACCGCCCAAGAACACCTTGGGGAGTAAACCCCAAAGTGTGCCCAATGTCCTTTAAAGCCTTGAAAATGAAACTAGAAGCTACCATTACATGTTTAGACCACAAAATCACTTAGAAACAAATGCTAGAAGTGAGTTCACGGCCAAGGATGTTTTTGGGCCGTGAACCCATTTTTAGGGTCCAAAACACCCTAAAAGCCATCCTTAAGCCAAGAGACTAATTTAGACATGTACCCTAATGTGTTTATAGCCTAGAAAACATAAGCAAACACAAGGACAAAGTAGTTTACGGCCAAGAGAAGTTCTTGGGCCGTAAACCCCTATAAATGGGGCAAATGACACCCTAACTCCTTCCTTATGCCTAGAACCCAGCTTAGATCATATCCTTGAAGTGTTAAGGACCTTAAGAATCCAAGAAACCATGTTCCCATAGAGTTTACGGCCGTAAGCTCATAAGGATTGGTCCTTAGGCCGTAAATTCTATAAAGGGGTGATATTGTGCCCCTAATGCTTCCACCTGGCTATAACTTATCATAGAACAAATCACCACTGAGCTAGGAACCTCAAAACATCAAATGGTACTCCTTACCATGATTTTACGGCCGTAAACTCATGGGGGAGTGGCCCAAGGCCGTAAACCCCAACACACATGGTCTTTAGACCATAAACTTCCATATGAGGTCTTGCACTCCTTTGTTGCAACCCATTAGCCTCCTAGCACTTGACCAAAGTGTTTTCCTCGCATTAGGATGTTTATACATGTTTATATAGTGTTATACTCACTAATTGTTTATATACATATGTCTTCATATGAAATTAGGACCGTTGTGTGTGTCTAAAGTCTTCACTTGACACCTAGTAGTGCTACCTCATCAGTTCATTTTTATCACCCACAACAGGTGAGTTCATACCCCTTAATCAATGTTTTAACTGTTTTTAAATGTTTTATGGGGGGGGGGGATACATGTAGAATCATGCTAGTTATTATATCAATCACTTGTGATTAATAAACAACATTCAAATGATTGGCTACTAATTAGCCGTTTTACCAAAAAATTTCCTTCAAATGTTTATCGTAAACACTTATTATGTTTAAAACTCCTTATTAAACTGTATATTTTACTCTGTATGTTTCCATTCAAACTCATTTACAATTATGTTTCAAACAAATCTTTCCTTATACTTAAATTGTTTTATCAAACCCATGCTTCCAAACCATTTTATAGATTGACATCAAGTCGATCTTTTCTTAGATAATAATCATGTTCAAAGGTTTTACAAAACTTATTTTATGCTTTTATATTATAAATTTCATGCCTATATATGTATAGTTATATAAGAAATGTTGAAAGGACTTAGGAAGGCTATCCACCCTGTTTCCTTTTCCTCGATTTGGATGTGGTCTGGTGGGATATCGGGTACCCGTCTGAAGGTCGTTTAAATATTAGTTATATATCATGTGTACATATATAGTCATAAAGGTCCTTCCAGTTCATCTAATGCCATTGGGTAGCAAGGGTATACATCCATGTCCATATGTACCAGTTAAATTACTAGTAAACTACCATATGGGTAGTTTAGGAAGATACTAGAACTATTACTAGAACAAAATATCAGACAATGAGTCAGTTCATTCATGAGTCAATGCTTGCTAGATAGAGAGAGAACACACATTACAGCTAGTACACACAGTACATTACTATACATGCTAGATAGAGAGAGAACACACATTACAGCTAGCATACGTGGAACATTACAGTACATTACTATACTATTACATAGATATGTTTACATGATCAGACTTACATGAGTACAACTACATGATCACTTACATGAGTACACTTACATATACATAGGACAGACGTCACTAGGTGCTATAGCATGGAACCAGTTCAGGATCTAACTACACCGATGAATCACAACACAATTGGGATAGTTATATCAGGTATACATGATCATAGTAATGTGGATGCTCACGGCTTGCATACATGCAGGGGTCGTGGGTAAGTCCCAAAATCCCTTTGACAGGGGATCGTTTAGCCTGGGATCTTGCCATCACATTATACGTTATCCCTCAAATAAGGCAATTGAGTACCGATGTAGTTATTTATTACAAATGCTACAGTACTTAGAAGAATTACCCTAGACTTAAGATAATTGGTACGGTTGTAGTTCGACACTACACCATAGTACTATTTCATTTTCCCATTACATTCACTTCGTGAACTTTCACACGACGCATGGTAATGTAGAAGCTATATTTTTGGTTAATGATAGTCAGACTTAGGAAAATACACACTGTTACAAGAGACACACACAGACACTAGATGCCTTGGTAGAAGGCTACATATAGATCAGTTAAATGTTGGTAGATGACTCCCTGTTATAATAGTAGGAATCATAGGGATTTCTAGGGTTTTTCAAACGTTTATAGTTGTTTTACAAATATTTTTATACTTACAATCCATATACATACAAATACTTACTTACAAATTAAGACTCTAAAATACTTATGATCTCACCAACTTCAAAGCTGATACTCGCTTTCAAAATTACTTGTATCCTCAGGTCATCAATAAACAGGTACCGATGCAAGGTTTAAAGAAGATGGAGCTCGTTCAAGACTCATCTTTCATTTTGATTTATGCTTTAGTGTTTATCATAATTTGTCAGAACAATTGTATTAAAATTATATTATTAATGCAATGGATGATGTTGTTGCTTGTTTACTACTTTTCATTGTTGTGATACTGTACATGACGTCCTCCGCCCCAGAACGTTTCCGCCGTTCTTGGTTTTGGGGTGTGACACTGGTGATTGGTTGGGCCATCTGAGAAAGGGTGTTTTGGATTAGAGTTAAGTCGTGGCCTTTAGGGTAAGGAGCAATCATGGGTTTGCTCCAATTTGGAAAATTGGGCCATTAGTGGGCCTTTATGGACCTTTTTGGTCTTGGGCCTTAGTGAGCCCAATGAGTTGGGTAAGTGGTGGGCCTGGTTAGTTGGGCCATCTATGGGGCATAGTGTTGGGTGTAGCCCTGTATAGGCTTTCATTATAGTGTTAGTTTGGTTTTGCCTAGTTCAGGAGTCAGTGCGCAGCAGCAACGACAATGTAGGGTTCCTATGTAGCAGTTGAGGTTAGTCTTCTCACTATACTTACCTGAGTGGTAATACTAAGTGACCAGGGGGTCTTAATTGAGTTATCGACGAGAGGGTCCTATGTGCTTATACAGAGTTATGTGATATTATACATTTATCTTTGTGATATATGCTATATTATTTTATGCTTTACTGAGTTAGGGCCGGAGGGTCCAAACTGAGTTGTGAGACCAGAGGGTCTTCACTGAGATATAGGACTGGAGGGTCCAACCCGAGCTGTGAGACCGGAGGGTCTTCACTGAGACACATGACCGGAGGGTCCACACCGAACCATGAGACCGGAGGGTCCTCACCGAGACGCCTGACCGGAGGATCTATGCTGAGCTATAGCCATGCGAGGCTTATTATTTGTGTATGTGATATATTGGGGAACTCACTAAGCTTCATGCTTACCGTGTTGTGTGATATGTGTTTCAGGTACTTTTTCAGGATCAAAGGAAGACGCCGGTTTGATGGTAGACACCAGATATCATGATTTTGAGGATTCTAGGATTTTATTAAACATTGTTGACTTGTGTTTTGATACTCGAGTATTTTGTGGTTTTGGGAAATAAGATATTGAGTTTATGTGATTTTAAAGATGAAAATTTTATTTGAGAATTTACAGTGTTACAAAGAATGTTTAACCAATCTCACTAAAATTTTGAAAAGATACATTGAAAGAAATTTGTTTTTAACTTTTGAAAAATGTCATTGTATGGTGAGTCAAGGTCTTATTTTGGAGTGGAACTTGTCAAGTTCCACTTTAATGATATTGATGTAATTTATTTTTGCTTGTTATGGTTTGTATGATGCTCAATACTAACACCTAATGTTTTAACTATAATTTTTTTGTGGGGTTGACTTTTTGTTAAATACAGGTTAATCCCCGAAATGATTTGGTAACCATAACATTTTAAACTTTGGAAAATTTGGGGTGTTACATTTCTTCTCAAAACTCATTTGTGAAAACCTTTTACTTAACTATAAAGAATGATAAGATAATATTGATATCAAGTAGTTAATATAGTTGATTAAATTGTTTTAGTGCCATTTCATATCTAATTATACGAGACCTACTTTAATACTTTTAAAGTTATGTTTTCAATTGTACAACGAATTTCACATTAAAACTTATTTGTGAAAACCTTTTACTCAGAATATTGATAACATAACATTGATGTCAAGTAGTTAATATAGTTGAATGACTTATTTTTTGTGTCATTTCACAAATCTAATTATGCAAGAACTACTTTAATATCTCTAAAAGTTATGTTACATTTTAAACTTTTACAAATGCCCGTATTTCGCAATTGTAACAAATGCTTATCCATTGCAAATCATTTATACTATGAACGATGTCAATAAAACGAGGTGCTAAGTCAAATAGGTTAAGCTAGGTCAAGTAATAGAAAATAGACCCTTATAAGTATAAGAAATGTTCCATTTTTTCAAATGCTTTCCTACTAAAGAGATATGCAAGAATAAGAGGGCGAATATGATAAGGTTGCACTCTCAGACCGACCCCCATATTATGTAGGATCTATATGTCTCATAAGTCGGATGATTGCCTCCATGAAATGCTGGAGGATCTAAGGGGGACCCTTGTTTGAACGGGGCTATTGACCCTTATCTGACAAAAATGATATTAACTCAGTTAAAAGCTATCTTTAAATAGGAAATTGAAGACATAATTATGTATTTATAGCTTCCAAATTCCCAATAGTTGCAACCCTTCGTGAACAAATGCAAGTGCAATGGTTCATAAATAATCTGAAGACCATCAATTCGGTTTCCTTAAAAAAAACTGAAATACGCTTTAATTTAAAATTCGTAGAAAGTTAACTTCTCATTAAATATTTGGATCAAAGTTGAGGATTTATTTTTTCAATGTGCTAATAACATTATAAACTAGGATTTTACCTGCTATGCATTGCAACGACAGTAATGAATTTATGAAATTATAGAAAGTAAGTTGCTACATGTTGAAAATAGACGAAAATGTAATTTCTATTTCTAGAGGTGAAACGTAAACAAACTCAAATTTATACTGACACATAGATAAAAATCAAGTAAGTTTTTTTTAATCATCCAAAAAAGTTCTAAATTTATGTCGAAATGTTGTCTACATCCAATTTATCTGACACATACATAAAAATAAACACGCAAAAAATAGTTTTTTTTAGGTTAACGAACAAAAGTTATTAAGGAAAATCAAATTATGTTTATTACGGACGGATAAACATGACAACTTAGAAAATGGTGGCGTTAAAAATGATATTTTACGAAGCTCAAATGGTCGATGGTAAAAATAAAGAGAGGTTAAAATGGCATTTTAAAAAGTAGATGGGTGAAAAAATCATTTTACAAAGTAAATAGATGCAAAGAAAATGTCTATCTTACTTAATAGATGGATGCAAATTATGAATAGTGAAAATCCAAGGGGTGTAAGTGACACAAATGAAAAAAAAAATCATTTTCTAAGTAAAATGGTGCATCTACCGATATTACTTTCTAATATATAGTTTATAAATGGTTCCTAGTATAACATGTCTCTGTCGGTTAGTGTGTTATCTCTATTTTTTTTTTAATAATTCAAATACAATTGCATATATAAAGCAAGAAAAGTTTCTACGCTCTATCTACTTGCTTTAACATCGTACATCTTGCATCTTTTCGTTGAGAACTCAATAAGATTTTGTTTTCTACATTGCTTAAACATATTACATGTGCAACCGTATAGGTTCACTCTTTACATTAAGATATTTGACCACATGGAAAATTAAAATATAAAAATATTTGTTGTTTTGTTACCAGAAATTGACTTTTTCCGTTTTAAGAATTGACTGAAATTAGGTAATCTACAATCAAACATTTTCTGCACATAATCAACTAGAATCGGTCAACATAGAGTTGACCAAGAATTTCACATTACGATGTTTGATTTGATTTCTTATTAGATTTTTCGAATGGCCTTATTAGATGAACAATACCTAATTATCAACCATATAAAATAAAAGAGTATTTTAAAAATAAAAGAAGTCTTACATAATACTAGATAAATGTAAATAAGTTACAGGTATCACAAATCCTTTCTAATAAATAAACATCTTTTTGTCATATGTCACATTCTCATTTATTTTGTCACATGTAATTTTGTGGTTATTTTAAATTAATTTTTATTTCACATGTCATTTTATTAAATTCTAGATAATATTTAAAATGCAATAATAAATGCATATCAATTTTATTAATTAATTTTTTCTTCTAATTTCAAAATTACTAAAATAAAGATTCATTAATTTTCTTTATTTATTTATCTAAAGTATTTTTTTAAGTTTACAAGAGAAAAAAAATGTTAATTTTTATAATTCAATATATTCTCACTTTTCTTATAAATTCGTACTTCTCAAATATTTAGAATTTTGTATTTAGTTTTTCTTTTAAATAAACCCATGTAATATATGAGTCTCACACCTACTACAATATAATAAGACATCCAAAATCCTTAATAGATTTTTTTTTAAGAAAAGTGAACCAACAACTAGAAAACCGGTCTTCATGACATAATATCGTTGGTTATTATGGGACATGTTTAAGGTTTAGATAATACAACTAAAGAACCAAACTGATGCAAGCAAAGAAAACATAACAAAGATTAAAGATTAAAGATTAAAGGAAATTCACTTGTTATAACACAAGAAAATAACTCAAACTTTGATAGAATTCTCTCCTTCTAATCGATGCATGACTACATATCCTACCCTCCATATATACCACACGTATATAAAGAAGATGACTATAAAACAAAGACTTTGAATTCTAAGCTAATACCTACTTGTATTAATAGATAAATACTTTTCTTATCAACACATTATGATAAGGCTTGTAAAAAATCCTTGGGTGATCGGAAATTATCAACATTACCCCCTAGTTTTCGAATGGAAATTGACAGGACCTCCACCCCAAGAAGTCTGCACATCTCAACAAACTTGATCTTGACGAGTGTCTTTGTTAGAATGTATGCACACTATTCCTTCCTACTAACATGCTCCACCAAAATTTCTTTTTCTTCAACACGTTCTCGAATGTAGTGGTAGCAAAATGTAGTGGTAGCAAAATGTAGTGGTAGCAAGACTTTATATGTTTACTCGGCCACAAAAAACTAGATTTTTAACCAATGCAATTGCAGATGTGTTATCAATCTTAATTACCACCTCTTGTAATTTCGATCCGATTATTTCTCGAAGAAGTTCACGTAACTAGATTGGTTGACAACTTGTTGCACATACAACCATATATTATGCTTTCTCATGAAGAAAACGCGACCGTTTCTTGTTTCTGTGAACACCAAGTCAGAGATGACCTTTTAAGATAGAAAACATGTCCAATTGTGCTCCTTCCAACATCATGATCGATATTGTGACTACTATCATTGTATCCCACTAATTCCAATGGTTTCCTATGAGTATACCTTATCCCATAACTCAAAGTTCCTTTTACATACCTAAAAATTTCCTTTATTTCTTCCATGTGAGACCTTTTTTGGAGTTTTCATATACCTGCTTGTAATGCCAACTGAATACGATCAGGTATTTTCTTCAGTAAATACCTTAGTCTTCCCACAAGACTTTGATATTCTGTGATGTCTGTGTCTTCTTCTTCAATATTCTTTGAGAATTTCATATTAGAGTCCATAGGAACTAGTGTTAGATTGCACTCGTCCATGCCTGTATCCTAGAGTACCTTTTTCGGATAATTTTCCTGTGTGTTGATAATGTCATCCTTTTGTTGATATACCTCGATTCCTAGGTAATATCTTAGCATTCCCAGATTAGTCATATTTTTATAGCCATTTCTTTCTTGAATTTGGATATGATGCTTGTACTTGTTCTTGTAACCACCAGATCAATAACATATACACTGACTAGGATTAAATCTGATCCTATGAACCTTCGATACACAACTTGTTCTTGCACACATCTCTGAAAACTTCATTTCTTTCAAAATTCTATCTCGCTTGATATTCCATGTGTGTGGTGCCTATTGGTGAACGAACACCTCTTCTTGTAATTCACGATACAGAAAAACAAATTTTACGTCTAAGTGGTGCAACTCCCACCCTTTTGAAACCGCAATAGCAAGAAGAATTCGAACAGTTTCAATTCGAGCAATTGATGAAAATACTTCATCAAAGTCAATGCTAGGTTGTTGTAGGTATCCCTTTGCCATGAGCCTTGCTTTGTATTTTCTAATTGAACCATTTGTATCCCTTTTGACATTCAATAACCATTTTAGGCCAACAATAGTCGTGTTGTTAGGTTTTGAGATTAACTTTCAGGTACCATTTTTTTCGATAGATGAAATTTCTTCCTATATGGCTTTAACATTGTTTGAATTATCTCGTGCTTCTTTATAACTTGATGGATCCTAATGTTTAAAGAGAAGAGAAGGTGAATGTTCTCAACATAGAAATTCCTTTCGTAGCTATCATATCTGCATGTTATATGAGTGGTCCTGCTTCACTTTCTTAGAGGAGGTTCTTCGTGATCTTCATTGGGTTTAAATGGTTGTTTAAGTTCCAACTCACTTTCCCCACTTTCTCCTCCAGCTTGCTCATCATGGTTTGGCCTGTTTGCTACAGATCCCTCTTTATTGTATACTATCCCTGACCAATGAACTCAAAACATACCAGGTTTATGTGTTGAGTTAGAATACACCAATGAATTCTCATCCCAATTCGCGTTTTCGTCAAAAATTACATCTCAAGATACAATAATTTTGTGAAAGTTTGGGTCATAGAACTGATATGCTTTCATTCTTGGTTCTGAGCCAAGATGAATTGTTTTTATTGAACGATCATAAAGCTTTCTTAATTGAGTTCCAATCATTTTTGCATTGGTCACACATCCAAATACTCGAATGTGTTCAACATTGGGTTTTCGATTGTAGTATAGCTGATATGGAGTTTCTTCTTTCACTTCTTTTGTTGGGATTTGATTTATGATGTGTAACATCCTAAAATTTCAAGTAAAAATTTCCATTTAAATATTAACAATCCATGTTTAATAATTAGAAATTCCCATCATAAGTTGTTTCCAAAATTCAATACATCAACATATTATTTAAAAAGATCAGAGTGTCCATAATAACAAGTGGGGAAAAATGCTTGAGAGTGCACGTTGCACCATCAAATCGGACCGTTTCCTTTAGAGCTAGAAGTACCTATACATCCAACAAAACTGTAAGCACACACTTAGTGAGTTTCCCAAAACATACAAAGATATAACCACATAATTCCATGCACACATACATATAAGGTTTCCATGGGCTCCCTCCATGGTCTTCACTTGGAATGCCATGGGCTACACCCATTGTCTTATATCCCCGATCCATGGGCTCCTCCCATTCTCTTACCAAGTGCCATGGGCTCCTCCTATGGTCTTCACATAATTCATACATAGATCAAATAGCAAGCATTACATATTCCATGACTAAACATTTTATATCAATTAATAGGCCAACCTTGGTGCTTTCGACCCATGAGTGTAGTAAGAAGACTCACCTCAAATACTGAATGATAGCTAATTAGGTCCCGGCTCCGAATCTCAGCTCTACTGAACCCCTAAACATAAACAATTCCTTAAATACAACTTAAAATGCCCAAAAACCCCTTAAAAGTCAAACATGGTCAAAGAGTAAAGTCAAAGGCCAAAGTCAACGGTCCGAGTTGACCCAACTCGTCGAGTTGTCATTCAACTCGTCGAGTTTCCCCATTAACTGCATAGATCGGGAAAACTCCCATCAACTCGCCGAGTTAGCTAGAATTCCAGCAGCTTAATGCATTAAGTTGTTTTCATCGAATCTTTGAAGTCTAATTCTCATATCTCCTTCAAAATGATGTCTAGAAGGGTAAAATTTCCAACTTTACCCTTAGGAATCATCCAAAGTGAGTCAAACCCAAACCCTAGACACATTAGAGTGAGACTTGACCCATAAATCCCTTTAAATCTCAAAACAAAGTCTCGATATGCAGATCTGGTCTCCAAAGCCTAGAAAATCACATAAAGTTTCCAACTTTATGTCTATGCATGCTAAAAGAAACCCTAGGGCTTAATATGGGTTTAATAAAGGTCTTATTGCATATATGGAACTTAAGACCTAGTAAAGTTTGCAACTTTAAGCCAAATGAGGCCATAAAATGGTTAGATCTAACATGACAAACCCTGGAACACTCAACTTCTTGGAAAACTCAACCATGAGCCCAAAATCAAGATAAAACCCCAAAAAATTATATCTAAACAATAACAAAGCAAGGTATAGACTTTATACCTCCAATTGATGGAAATGAGTGGGGAGATTTTGGATATAATTCTTCCCTCCAAACTATGCTCCTTCAACTTCAAAGATCCTCCAAAAGTGTGCAAAATATCAACAGTTAAGGCCCTCCACAAGCTCACAAACTCACAAGGACGATGATACACATTTTTAGGGTTTCTGGACAGAAGAGGCTGGTAAAGAGGCCAGCCAAGTGACTTAAGGCCTTTAAATAGGGTGCAACACCCTAAAAATTAGGGTATCCTTCCCAGCCGCCAACTCGCCGAGTTGGTTCATTAATTCTCGCGGCCAATGTCCACTCAACACGCCAAGTTAAAGCTTTCAACTCGCCAAGTGCAACAGGAAAAAATAACAATTTTAGGAAACAAATTTGTACCAGAACCAAGCGTTACAAATCTCCCCCACTTGAATCAGACTTCATCCTCGAAGTCCGCTGCCTCGAACAATCTTAGATAATGTTCCCTTATCTCCTCCTCGGGCTCCCACGGCCATTATGAGCCCTTCTGGTGCTGCCACTACACCTATTCTAGCTTCACTTCTTTGTTCCATAGGGATTTTGTTTTTCTGTCTAGAACTATAATGGGATTCTCCACATAATTCAAACTCCCATAAACCTGAATGTCATCCAAGGAAATGACTGTAGAATCATCTGATACAAAATTCCAGAGCTGAGACACATGGAAGGTGTTATGGATCTGAATGAGCTCATCTGGAAGGTCCAATCGATAAGAAACCATGGCGAATCGGGCAACAATCCTAAACGAACCAATAAATTGGGGTCCTAGCTTGCCCCTCTTCCAAAACCGAATGACACCCTTCCAAGGTGACACCTTCAGCAAAACAAAATCTCCCACCTGAAACTCGAGATACGAACGACGCTGATCAGCATAACTTTTTTGACGGCTCTGTGCAACTCGCAACCTGTCACGCATCTACTGAATCAACTCAGTGGTCTTAAGCACCACCTCAGTGCTTCCTATAACTCGATGCCCAACCTCCCCCCAACAAACTGGAGTCCTAGACCTCTGACCATACAACATCTCAAACGGGGGTTAATCAATACTAGCATGATAACTATTGTTATATGAGAACTATACTAGAGGGAGGTAAGTATCCTAACTCCCCTAAAATCCAACACACATGCCCGACGCATATCCTTGAGGGTCTGGATCGTCTTCTCAATCTGACCATCGGTATGGGGGTGGTAAGCAGTGCTGAAATGCAATTCAGTATCCAACTCCTCATGAAACTTCCTCCAAAATACGGAGGTGAAAGGAAAATCGCAGTCTGAGACCACAGATGCCGGCACCCCGAGCCTGACCACCACCTCCCGCACATAAATGTCTGCTAATTTCTCGATGGAGATACTCTCGGAAATCGGAATAAAATGCACACTCTTGGTCAACCTGTCCATAATAACCAAAATGTAATCCACAACCCATGCCTTCTTAGGTAGCTTCATGATAAAATCCATGGTGATGTCTTCCCATTTCCACATGGGAATAGGTAGCGGGCGCATCTTGCCGTGAGGCCTCTGATTTTTGCCTTGACCTTCCTGCAGGTCAAACACCGCTTAGCAAACCACGCAACCTCCCGCTTCATGCAGGGCCACCAATAGCTCAATATTAGATCTCGGTACATCTTTTTTCCCCCGGGTGAATAGAAATTTGGATTTGTACGCCTTCTCGAAGATTCTTTGCCTCACACCCCTGGATGCCGGAACCTAAACTCTGCCACACTGACTTAATAACCCCCGACTATCTTGAACAAACAACAGAATTTGCCCCTGAGTCCGCTCGATCGTCCAGTACTCCTATTTTAAACCCTCCAACTATCCATCCTTAATCATATCCAATAAAGGTAAAATCACTATTATCCTCAAGCAAACATCTCGAATCAGGGCACTCGCCGTCTTACGCCTCAAAGAATCGGCTACCATATTGGCATTCCCGGGATGGTACAAGATATCATTATCATAATCTTTCACCATATCTAACCGCCTCCTCTGACGCATATTCAAATTCTATTGATCCATCAAATACTTCAAACTCTTGTGATTGGTAAAGATGATACATCGTACCCATCTGGATAATGCCTCCAAATCTTGAGGGAAAATACCACTACCCCCAAATCCAAATCATGAGTGGGGTAATTCATCACATGCCCCCTCTGCATCATCACAGCTCCTAACCCTAAAATAGAAGCGTCACAATACACTACAAAATCATCCAATCCCTTAGGTAGATCTAGAATCAGGGCCTTACATAATTTCTGCCTCGATGTCTCGAAAGCCGACTGTTGATCTTGACCCCACTGAAAAGTCACACTCTTCTTGGTCAAACGGGTCAAGGGTACAATAATTTTGGAGAAATCCTAGATGAATCTCTGATAATACCCTGCTAATCCCAAGAAACTCCTGATCTCGGATGCGTTTTTCAAAACCTCTTAACGCATTACCGCCTCAATCTTGGCGGGATCTACCAGAATATCCTCTTGGTTGATGATGTGCCCCTGACACCGCACCTCAAGCAACCAAAACTCGCATTTGGAGAATTTGGCATAAAGCCTCTCCCTCCTCAAAGTCTCCAACACCTCTCTCAAATGCTGCTCATGCTGCTCCTTGGTCTTAGAATAGACCAAAATATCATCAATGAAAACAATCATAGACTAATCTAACATCAGTTTGCAAACCCGGTTCATGAGATCCATGAACGTTGTTGGAGCATTGGTGAGCCCAAATGGGATCACCACAAACTCGTAATGACCATAACGAGTTCAAACCGCCATCTTCGGTATGTCTTCATCCAGGATCCTCATCTAATGATACCCTGACCGAAGGTCAATCTTGGAAAACCACAATACACCCTGAAGCTGATCGAAGAAATCATCAATCCAGTTCTTCACCATTAGCTTGTTCAGCTTCCGATAATCAATACACATCCTGCGCAACCCGTCCTTCTTTTTCACGAACATGATCGGTGCTCCCCAGGGGGAACTGCTCGGACGAATGAATTCGCGGTCTAGTAACTCCTAAAGCTGCATAGACAACTCCTGCATCTTAGGTGGAGCTAGACGATACGACATGTTAGCTATCAGAGCCACACAAGGCACTAAAACAATACAAAACTCCACTTGCCTCTCGGGAGGCACCCCAGGTAACTCATCTAGAAATACATCAGGAAAATCTAGCACAATCGGTACCCTGCTCATATATGGCGTGGTGAAGCATCCCCAAAATTACGGTCCAAAAATTTCATTTTTATGTATAATAAGACCATAGTAATCCAATCATCTCATCAAAACACAAGTGGTAATATCTTAAAACATCATGTCACAACATTGTATCAAAATCACATATCAAAATATCATAGTAAATCCTCCCAGGCTAAACGTTATGGTGTGTGCAATATAGTCATCCCGAGCTCTTACCTTTGCTACTGAAAGTACTTGAAACCAAAACTGAAAATTGTAAGCACGAAGCTTATTGAGTCTCCCCATACTACCACATCCCATACATATAACATATAACATGCAGCTAGGAGATACGGGCATCGCCCACACTCAAGGAGATATGGGTCCCCACCCACACTTGGATAACTATGAGTTACAAGCCTCACCCGCACTCAACTATCTATGAGATACGAACCTCACCCACACTCAACTAGCTAGGAGGTACGGGCCTCGCCCACGCTCCTCTATCTGGAGGATACGGGCCCCCACCCACACCCTGGTATCTAAACATACATACGAGTATTACGCGGACAACAAGTATACCATTATCTACCAACTCATAATCATATTCAGATAATACTAAGATATAGGCCATGTCCACACTTAGCTACTAATCGTAAACACGTCTAAGATACGGGCCCTTCCCACACTTAGCTACTAATCATAAACAAGTCTAAGATACGGACCCTGCCCACACTTAGCTACAAATCATCATACATAGTCTACACGGGCCGACATTGGTGCATTCGACCCATTCCCACTGAAGGAAACTTACCTCAAATGTTGAGTGAAGTAGTTGAATGTCTCTGCTCCTATAACCGGCTGTATTCACACCCTATACAAAACAACCCCTTAAATACCATTCCTTACATCAAGACCTCTTCATGGGTCAACCATGGTCAAAGTAAACGCTAAGTCAAAGTCAAAGTCAACACTCCGAGTTAACTAAACTCGTTGAGTCATCCCCCTGACTCACCGAGTTCCCTTGCTACTCAATTCGTGATAAATGAGTCAACTCGTCGAGTCCCTTCACAGACTCGTCGAGTTCTACCTTGTACAGAATCGAGACAAATTGAATCAACTAGTCGAGTCCCTTTTTGGACTTGCCGAGTCCCTCAGTCTGTTTGGGTCATCATAACGGATTAAGCCCCAACCCTTTATATCTAAGATTCATACTTCTCATATACTCTAAAAATGTCCTTTTAAGGGTAAAGTTTCCAAGTTTACCCATTAATACCTTTACTTTATGGGTTTAGCTTAAACCCTAACTCTTTAGGACC
This sequence comes from Lactuca serriola, assembly GCF_051521515.1. Taxonomy (NCBI): domain Eukaryota; kingdom Viridiplantae; phylum Streptophyta; class Magnoliopsida; order Asterales; family Asteraceae; genus Lactuca; species Lactuca serriola. The sequence goes on along the minus strand of NC_136408.1, from coordinate 172,641,482 downwards.
TAGATCTTAGTGCACAAGCCATCCATACAATAAACTAAAACATACAAGCAGAGATCTAGACCCTAACCACTACTTGAACACATAAAGCTTGCACCTTTCTCTACATGCATGGCCTTTTGGAGCTTAAAAGGCCAAAATGACATCCTATGGCTTGCATGGGGTTCAATGGCCATAAAGTTTACATCTTTACGCCATGAAAGCCCTCTATAATCCCTAATTTGAAAGTACACTCACTTGGGACGTCCATATCCCAACGATCAAGCTTCTTGGACCAAAAACCCAATAAAGTGAAAATAAGGAGATCTAAGAAACTGCTAAGCAAGTTAGAGACTTGATTACCATAAAATGATGAGGATGAAAGGATGTCTCAAGATCTACTATCTTCTCCTTGAATCCTCTAGCTTCTTCTTCTTCCACAAGCTTCAAAACACAAAAAGTTCACTCAAAAATGGCTCACAAGCTCACAAATGCATTAGGGTTTCTGAATCTAGGGTTTGGGACTTGGAGGCTGGAAATGAGGCCAACAAATGAGGATTAGGATACTTAAATAGGGTACAAAACCACGAAATTAGGGTTTCACTCTGGCAGCCCTACTCGTCGAGTTGAGACTCTCAACTCGTCGATTAGGTGACATAAAATCCCACGTCCATTATGGTTTCTACTCGATGAGTTTGGGGCTACCAACTCGTCAAGTTGCTCGACAAAAGTGAATAAATTTATGATTAAATGCGTACCAGGAACCAGAAGTTACAATTTTCCCTCACTTGTCTTAGACTTTGTCCTTGCAGTCTGTTGTGTCTAGAAACAACTTTAGGTAGTGCTGCCTCATCTCCTCCTCGGGCTCCCAAATCCAATCCGAGCCCTTACGGTTTGGCCACTGCACCTTCACTAACTGGACAACCATGCTCCTCAAGGTTTTTATCTTGCGATCCAGAATCGCCATAGGCCTCTCAATGTAGTTCAACCTGTCGTCAAACTGGATCTCCTCTGAAGGCACAATCTTCGAGTATCCACTAAGCACTTCCGCATCTTGGAAACATGAAAAGTGTTATGGATATGGCTAAGCTTTGCTGGAAGATCCAATCGATAGACCACTTTGCCCACCCAAGCTACAACCCTGAAAGGACTGATGTACCCGGGGCCCAGCTTGCCCCGTTTCCTGAACCGGATGAAACCTTTCCAAGGTGACACCTTCAGGAGGACCATGTCGCCCACCTAAAACCCCATGTCTGAACAACGCTTGTCGACATAGCTTTTCTGCCGACTCTAAGCAATTTGGAGGCTGCTTAGTACCTGCTGGATCCTCTCAGTATTCTTGAGTACTACCTCAGTATCCCCATGACTCTTTGGCTGACCTCGCCCCAACATATTAGGATCCTGCATTTGCTCCCATAGAGCATCTCGAAGGGAGGTCTGTCGATGTTGACGTGGTAACTATTGCTATACGAAACATCCGCTAACGGAAGATACGTATCCCAACTGCCACCAAAATCCAATACACATGCGCGTAGCATGTACTCGAGAGTCTGAAGTGGAGACGAGTATCCATCTCGTCGTGAAAATGCTTCTAAAATCTGGAAGTAAAACGAACATCCCGGTCTGACACAACCGAGACAGGCACTCCATGTCACGCCACTACCTCTCGTACGTAGATCTTGGCCAGCTTCTCAGCTGATATACTCTCGTGGACCGGGATAAAATGAGCACTCTTGGTCAACCGATCCACGATGACCCATATCGAATCTACTCCACATGTGGTCCTAGAAATGTTCGTGATGAAGTCCATAGTGATGTCTTCCCATTTCCACACGAGCATGTCTAACAGTTGCACCTTTCTGTGTGGTCGTTGATGCTATCAGAACCTATCGTACTCCACCCCAGTACAGAACCCAGACCCTCCCATGTAGGGTCAACAACCCACAACTATCCTAATCAAATGAGGCCACCTAGCCCACGATCCGCTCGCAGTTCCGGCGCTCTTCTTTCAGGCCCTCGACCTGCGCCTATCTAATCCGCTCCAGCAATCGAGTAATCACTGTCATCCTAAGACATATGTCTCGAATCAGAGCCACCATCGCCTTGCGGCTAAGAGCATTAGCCACCACATTGTCCTTTCCTGGGTGATAAAGGATCTCATAGTCGTAGTCCTTCACCACATCTAACCAGCGACGCTGCCTCATGTTCAGATTCGGCCGATCCATGAGGTACCTCAAACTCTTGTGGTTTGTGTAAATGGTACAATGGACCCCATAGAGGTAATGCCGCCAAATCTTGAGGGCGAAAACTACAGCCCCTGCTCCAAATCGTGCGTCGGGTAGTTCGCCTCGTGAGGCTTTAACTGCCTCGAAGCGTAAGCTATCACGTGATGTTGCTGCATCAATACCGCACCCAACCCCGTGATCGAAGCATCACCGTAAACCATGTAGTCGTCGACGCCCTCTGGCAAAGTCACACTCGGTGCCTCGCATAACCAATGTCTAAGAGTCTCAAAGGCTGCCTGTTGCTCAGGCATGCAACAGAATGTCACCGACTTCTTCGTCAGTCGTGTCGGAGGAACAGAGATCTTGGAGAAATCTTGTATGAATATCCGATAATAACCTGCTAAACCAAGAAAACTCGGAATCTCGGATGGAGACCTTGGAACCTCTGTGACAACCCGATATTTCAACTCTTTGTAATGACCTAAAAAGTCAAGTATTGTAACCACTTTTGAGTTAATAAAATTAACTTTGATAATAAAATGTCCAAAAAAAGTTTCTATTTAACTACCTACTATGTTTAATATCATTAAACCGGGATCGTACGTAAAACGAATGCCCAAATCCGGCTTCGTATATTGAAGTTAAGATTTTTCCAAGTTCGGCTTAGCAACAGACAACTAAAAACTCGAATCGGAGATCGAACGACTTTTGGCCGGAATGACCTAAACGAGAATCGAAAGTCTCGACAATGGTATTTCAGCGGTAAAAAGTCTGGCAAAAACCGACGTCAGATAAAGAAGTTATGAATCTTTAAATAAATTCCTTAATCACGACATTTTATAAATAAATAATAAAAATAATTTTGGAATTTGCCAACGGAGTCTAAACGAAAGTTGTAGAGCATAGTCTCACCTACGCGTGGATATAAAGACCATCGAAAACGGAGTTCGTATGAAGAAGATATGATTTTTTGAAGTTTATTAAATAAATTATGTATATATTTAATTCAAAAATCCGGTAATATCCGAAGGACGAGTCAGCGTCCTCATCCGAGTTACGCGCCGCATAACCCCGTATGCTCCGCGTACCCGAGGGCCTTGGTCTCGGTCCGTCCACGTCGCCCCTATACGAACCTACCCGATCCATCCCATCCGAAGCGAAGCAGTCGAGGACTCGGTCACGGGTGACGCACGAGTACGCCCCGCGTACCGAGGCTTCTCAGACCACTATAAATAGAGATGCGAGGGTTCCGGGAAATTCACCCCATTTCTCTCACGATATTGCCTCAATTTCCGTGCCCGTTCAAACCCGAAGCCCTGGTCATTTTGCTCAAGTCCCGAAGGTCGATTTTACTCCCGAGATTCCCGAGAATCCCGAGAAAAATCCGTTTCCCGAGACGAAACTCTGCCCGGTTTTCCATCTCGCTATCTTCAAACTTTCAAGTGAGTTCATACCCCTTAATTAACCCTTTTTAAATATTCTAAATGCTTTTATATGCTTTCTAAGGGGGGGGGGGGGGGGGAATACAAGTAAAACACACGACTACTATCGGGTGTTATATATAAAGATTATTATACACTTTTATTAAGTAGAATCATATGTGATTTATAAACTTTATAGGGAACTCTCGTATACAAAATATATTACAATAGAAATCCTATCTTTAAAAATATAAATTGTTGTAATGCATGTATAAACTAAACATTTTTCCTAGATTTAATGTATATGTGCCTATCTTAGGCTCTACAAAAATCTATACTTTCATAGCAAATGATTCCTTTCCTATGTATTTCTAAACAAACGACACACACTTTTACAAAACTATAATAGGTATAATTTTACGAGCAAATTTCTAACTTTTACGTACTAGAAACATGAATTTCATGAAGTCACTTTCATATACAAGAACAAACGAAACATTTTAACAAGTAGATCTGTTTTTATACTACGCTTTGTGAGACATTAACTTCACGTACGTTCGAGTACACATTTCCAGTCCTGTATTATATACCAGAATCCCTTGGAGGGGGAGCATGGTGTTTGTGTATAGATCTATACGGGCTTGACAACCCGCGCCCTGACTGTTAGCTACAGTCCACCATTTGGGGTGACAAACGTCATAACATTCCAATGCCTGAAGAACGTTGTGTATAGGCATTCCGAGTCAATAGTATGGTTATAAAACTCACATGCGGTATTAAAAATACATTGATTTACGAGGTTTTCAAACATATTGGTTATTTTTACACTTACATACATTTTTGGAAACAAACTTTGGTCTTGAGAGAAGACTACTTTTATACTAGTAGAAAATATAGGATTTTCTAAAAACAAACAAACAAGGACAAAACATTTCATTACATACCAACATTGTCATTTAAATACTTATGAAACTCACTAGCTTAAATGCTGATCTACTCTTTCAAAATTACTTGTATGTCCCAGGGATTCAGTAACTACAGGTAACAATACGATTTTGAAGAAGGGACGCTGCGACGCCACTTAAATCTCACATTTTGACATCATATTGTAATTGGTTTTGAACATGTACTTTTTGACAAATGTAAACTTTCAATTATATATATGATGGTTGTATTGCTTTCTTTACTATGTATTCATTTGTTACGTTACCACATGAAGTCATCCGCCCCCGAACGTTTCCGCCGTTCAGGTTTGGGGATGTGACAGATTAGTATCAGAGCAATGTTTATAGTGAACTAAGTATATCAAACCACATAAGATATACAAACTATAAATGCTTAAGGGACTAATACTCTCTGACAAAACATTTTTTCTTTTTACGCTTAAGCAGCGTTACGTTTAACTTATATTGATAGTTCATTTAAGTACAATTACATGCATACAACAAATTATTTTCATGATATCTAACTATACAACAAGTACTTAGACAAGCTACGATTAAGAATCGATATATGTAATCAGATTTTGGACAAATATAGCGTGATCAACTATATTTGCCCGAGATTGGACCAACGTATATCGAGGAATGATCGTAGTAAGCAACAAGTCAAAACTTACCAAACCGTTACTAGAATCAAACAGAAGAATTTAAATACTATAGGAGTATTTGCTACCTAAACTAGTTTAACTTACATGTTTTGCATGTTTCAACTTTATTCAATTCTTATAACCCTATTTCTCGTACAGTCAAATGGCTGGATTTCACCACCCTGGCGACCCCTACTTTCCCAACCAAGGCAACGGAGGATGGGTCGAATATGATCCCGAAGAGGATGAGGAACCCATAGAAGTGGATGATGACTCCGGTACCGACTCAGAGCCGGAAGTGATCGATCCACCACCTGTTCAACCTCCCATATTCGTGAGGAACTTTCAAGGACCGACTCCCATCTGGGGAAGTCACCTCCATCATTGGAGCCAACAACAAGGCATACGCCCTCCCTACGGCATGTGTCGGGACTTCTATGATGTCTGCGGTGGAGGTTCGGCTGATCGGGCACTCCCAGTAATGGTGGGTAAGCTAGCCAATCAGTCCTATCAGGCCGGAGTTCAAGCTAGCCGACTCCGGGATATCAATGTGGAAGTACAGGTTCACACTTCTGACATCCGTAGGCTGGACAAGATACAAGACAATGCTTAACTCCAAACCGAGGCATTCCAAGCACAAATGATTGCAGCCCTCGCTGAACTGAGGGAACAACAAGCCGCTTTTGATAGGCGTCTAATGGAGTCGAAGCAATCAGATGCAGAGTCAAGCTCCAAGCGCAACCTACGTCGCAAGTAGTGCTTGTCAAAGACTCAAATTTTGTTATAGCTTAGGACCTCGGCTAAAAGTCTTTAAATTTCTCGAACTTTGTAATCGGTGACCCTTATAGGGGTCAAATTTTCATGATCGTTGTTTCAACTTTTATATTAATATAAGTGACACTATTATTACTACGTTGAGTATTTCGTTCAAACCTTGAAAAGTCTTTGAGAAACCAAATACTTGTTTCATACTTTTAGTCTTACAAATAACTTTCATTCTTCTATTTTAAGACTCATACTAGCATCTGTTGTTGAACTATATCAATTTAGTTCATGAGACACATACATTTTCTATTCTATGGAATTCTTATCTTTACCTTTTCAACCTATAGTTGAAGGATGCCTCCGCATAGGAATCCAAGGCGAAGCAACAGTGGGGAAGCACCTGTACCCCCACCACCTCCACCACCTCAATTTGATGCTGTTATGTTCCAAGCAGCAGTCACCGCAGCGGTAGCAGCTGCCATGTCACAGATCAATAACTCGAGTACTAATGGCTCGAGATCTGGCACACACCCATCCAACCATGGCGAGAGTCATGGACCACCCCGAGAATGCACCTATAAGGACTTTACTAATGCCAAGCCCCGAATGTTTTATGGAACTGGTGGTGTGATAGCCCTGAGGCAGTGGATTGAAAGGACGGAGTCAGTCTTTGAAATCTGCTCTTGTCCCGAGCACAGCAAAGTCAAATTTGCAACTTTCACCCTTATTGATAGAGCTTTAACTTGGTGGAATGGCCACGTTAAAGTACTTACCCTGATAGTAGCAAACTCCATAAGCTGGGAGAGCCTAAAAGCCATGATGATGAGAGAATACTGCCCACGGGGAGAGATTCAAAAGCTCGAACACGAACTATGGACTCTCGGAATGGTTGGTACCGACATCGCAACTTATACCAACAGATTCTGCGATCTGGCAATCCTTTGCCCAAATATGATTGCTCCTGAGAGCAAGAAAATAGAGAGGTACATCTGGGGACTGACGCCCCAAATACGATCAAGCGTGTTAGCTTCCAAACCTGACACCTTTGAAAGTGCTATGGAACTGGCACAATCTCTGATTGACTACGGAGGTCATTAGAACTCAACCATTTCTGCACCAGAACCACAGAAAAGAAATAACAACAACAACAACAATAGCAAGAAGAGGGTATGGAATAAAGGGAAGGGTGGGTCTTCCCAAGAGCCCGCAAAGAAACAACTGGTTACAGTGAATGCTGCCACTGTACCTACTACAGCTCCTACAAATACCTACCCAACAAAGCCTTATGTAGGTAACCTTCCAAAGTGCACCAAATGCACTTACCACCACCATGGACCTTGTCGGGAAATGTAGTGCGCCAACTGCAACAGAAAGGGACACACAACCCGTTTCTGCAAGGACCCCGCAAAGCTGATCACTCAAGTTCCCAATGAGGGTGTAGGCCAGACTTGCTACGGTTGTGGCGAGGTGGGCCACTACAAGAGGAACTGCCCTAAGGCAGCAGGCACCGGCGGTGTGGGACGAGTTTTGGCTATAGGCCACGATGAAACTGTAGCTGACCCAACTGTAGTTGCTGGTACGTTCCTTCTCGATAATTCATATGCATGCATACTATTCGATAGTGGAGCGGAGAGAAGCTTCGTGAGTTAAAACTTTATTCATTTACTTAAACCTAAACCTAGCAAGTTAGAAAAATCATTCACTGTAGAGATGGCCAATGGAAAAACCGAAAACACTAACTACATATACATGGGTTGTACGTTAACTTTAGACGACCATTCTTTTCCAATCAATATCATGCCGGTCCAAATTAAAAGTTTCGACGTCATAGTCGGCATGGATTGGTTGAGTCTTCTTCGCGCCGACATCATGTGCTTTGAGAAAGCAGTCCGTCTTAATCTCCCTAACAACGAAACATTAGTTATCTACGGCGACAAATCAAGTACAAACCTTCGCATCATTTCGTGCATCCAAGCTCGAAAGTGCTTGCGGAAGGATTGTCGAGCATTCCTAGCGCACATCATTGATACAAGTCAAGAACTGAAGGACATCAAGAACATCTCAGTAGTACGCGACTTTCCCGATATCTTTCCAGAAGAACTACCAGGATTACCACCACAACGCCAAGTCGAATTCAGAATCGACTTAGTTCCAGGGGCTACCCCAGTAGTGTAGTCGCCTTATCATCTCGCACCAGTAGAGATGCAGGAACTTTCCAGTCAACTTAATGAACTCCTTCAAAAAGGATTCATAAGACCAAGTTTCTCACCTTGGGGAGCACCGGTCTTGTTTGTAAAGAAGAAAGACGGATCGTTCCGTATGTGCATCGACTACAGAGAACTGAACAAACTTACTGTCAAGAACCGTTATCCTCTACCCCGTATTGACGACCTATTCGATCAACTTCAAGGAACTTCTCAAAGATAGATCTACGATCCGGATATCACCAATTACGAGTTCTAGAGGGGGATATTCCAAAGACAGCTTTCCGAACTCGTTATGGACACTACGAATTTGTAGTGATGCCGTTCGGATTAACCAATGCACCAGCAGTATTTATGGACCTAATGAATAGGGTATGCCGTCCTTACTTGGATCAGTTCGTCATCGTCTTTACCGATGATATACTTATCTACTCCCGAAGTGAGGAAGAGCATAGTCAGCACCTACGAAAAGTCCTAGAAACACTGCGAACGGAGAAACTCTATGCGAAGTTCTCTAAATGCGAATTTTGGATTCGAAGAGTCGAATTTTTAGGCCACGTTGTTAGCGAGAAAGGGATACACGTGGACCCCTCCAAAATTAAGGCCATTGAGAACTGGTCGGCACCAAAGACACCTACAAAAATTCGTCAATTTCTAGGTCTCGCTGGCTACTATCGCAGATTCATAAAGAAATTCTCTAGCATTGCGAAACCTCTTACTACATTAACCCAGAAAGGGGTGGCCTTTGACTGGGAAGCGAAACAAGAGAAGGCATTCCAAACGCTAAAACAGGCCTTGTGCACCGCACAGATACTATCCCTCCCCGAAGGGATAGAAGACTTCGTAGTGTATTGCGATGCGTCAAATCAAGGACTTGGTTTTATTCTTATGCAGAGAGGGAAGGTTATTGCTTATGCCTCCCGACAGCTTAAGACACACGAGGTGAACTATACGACACACGATCTTGAGTTAGGAGCAGTGGTATTTGCTCTGAAGATCTGGAGATACTACTTATACGAAACAAAGAGTACTATTTTCACCGATCACAAGAGCCTTCAACACATTTTCGATCAGAAGGAACTCAACATGCGACAACGACGACGGGTTGAGTTACTAAATGACTACGAATGCGAAATTCGTTATCATCCTGGAAAGGCCAACGTGGTAGCTGACGCCCTCAGTCGAAAGGAATACACTGGTCGGAGGGTCAAATCTCTGACTATGACTATCCATTCCCACTTATCCACACAAATTAAGGAGGCACAAATAGAAGCTTTGCAACCTGAAAATGTGGCGGGTGAATCCCTGCGAGGAATGGAATAAAATCTATAAATCAAGGGTGGTGGAGCCTACTATCTCATGGACCGAATCTGGACCCTGAAACATGGTGGTTTCAGAAACGTGGTCATGACCGAAGCACACAACTCAAGATATTCCGTTCACCCAGGTTCAGATAAAAGGTATCTGGATCTTAAGAAACTGTAGTGGTGGCCTAACATGAAAGCAGAAATTGCTACCTTCGTAAGTAAATGCCTTACTTGCGCTAAGGTTAAGGTCGAGTATCAGAAACCGTCAGGATTACTACAACAACCGGAGATACCATAATGGAAATGGGAGCGGATTACTATGGACTTCATAACCAAGTTACCCAAGACAACGAGTGGACTCGATACCATATGGGTCATCGTCGACAGATTGACCAAATCCGCACATTTCCTACCCATCAAGGAGACTAACAAAATGGAAAAGCTTACAAGAACTTAGTTAAGGGAAGTAGTGCGACTGCATGGTGTTCCGATATCCATTATCTCCGATAGAGATAGTAGATTCACTTCAAGATTCTGGCAGTCACTACAAAGTTCCCTGGGGACTAGGCTAGACATGAGTACAGCCTACCACCCACAAACAGACGGGCAAAGTAAGAGAACGATACAAACTTTAGAAGATATGCTAAGAGCCTGTGTGATTGACTTTGGAAAGGCATGGGATATCCATTTACCCCTTGTCGAATTTTCATACAACAATAGTTATCATACAAGCATAAAGGTTGCTCCGTTTGAAGCCCTCTATGGTCGAAAGTGCAGATCCCCTCTGTGCTGGACTGAAGTTGGCGATACCCAGTTAGCTAGAGGAAGAGTTCCTGAAAGCACTCTCACCGGTCCGAAAATCATACGAGAAACAACAGAGAAGATCGTTCAGATTCGTGAACGATTGAAAGCCTCTAGAGACCGACAGAAAAGCTACGCTGACCAAAGGAGGACCTTTGGAATTCCAGGTAGGAGACCACGTTTTATTAAAGGTCTCACCGTGTAAGGGTTTAATACGCTTTGGAAAGCATGGGAAACTAAATCCAAGATACATAGGGCCTTTCGAGATTATCGCCAGAATCGGCCCTGTGGCTTACAAGCTTAACCTACCGCTTGAACTTAGTAACATACATCCAACCTTCCACGTCTCAAACTTGAAAAAGTGTCTGTCCGATGAGACTCTTGTTATTCCACTCGACGAGATCGAGATCAACGAGAGCCTCAACTTTGTGGAAGAACCAGTAGAAATCATGGACCGAGAGGTCAAACAAACAAAACAAAGTCGCATACCCATCGTGAAGGTTCGCTGGAACACCAAGCGGGGACCTGAATTCACATGGGAACGCGAAGATCAGATGAAACAAAAGTACCCTCATCTCTTTCATGTTCACTAGTATCTTTACTTCTTTAAATTTCGGGATGAAATTCCCTCTAACGGGGGGATGATGTGACAACCCGATATTTCAACTCTTTGTAATGACCTAAAAAGTCAAGTATTGTAACCACTTGTGAGTTAATAAAATTAACTTTGATAATAAAATGTCCAAAAACGTTTCTATTTAACTACCTACTATGTTTAATATCATTAAACCGGGATCGTACGTAAAAAGAATGCCCAAATCCGGCTTCGTATATTGAAGTTAAGATTTTTCCAAGTTCGGCTTAGCAACAGACAACTAAAAACTCGAATCGGAGATCGAGCGACTTTTGGCCGGAATGACCTAAACGAGAATCGAAGGTCTCGACAATGGTATTTCAGTGGTAAAAAGTCTGGCAAAAACCGATGTCAGATAAAGAAGTTATGAATTTTTAAAGAAATTCCTTAATCACGACATTTTATAAATAAATAATAAAAATAATTTCGGAATTTGCCAACGGAGTCTAAACGAAAATTGTAGAGCGTAGTCTCACCTACGCGCGGATATAAAGACCATCGAAAACGGAGTTCGTATGAAGAAGATATGATTTTTTGAAGTTTATTAAATAAATTATATATATTTAATTCAAAAATCCGGTAATATCCGAAGGACGAGTCAGCGTCCTCATCCGAGTTACGCGTCGCGTAACCCGTACGCCCCGCGTACTCTAGGTCCTTGGTCTTGGTCCGTCCACGTCGCCCCTATACGAACCTACCCGATCCATCCCATCTGAAGCGAAGCAGTCGAGGACTCGGTCACGAGTGACGCACGAGTATGCCCCGCGTACGAGCGTACGCCCCGCGTACCGAGGCTTCTCAGACCACTATAAATAGAGATGCGAGGGTTCCGGGAAATTCACCCGATTTCTCTCATTTCTCTCACGATATTGCCTCGATTTCCGTGCCCGTTCAAACCCGAAGCCCTGGTCATTTTGCTCAAGTCCCGAAGGTCGATTTTACTCCCGAGATTCCCGAGAATCCCGAGAAAAATCCGTTTCCCGAGACGAAACTCTGCCCGGTTTTCCATCTCGCTATCTTCAAACTTTCAAGTGAGTTCATACCCCTTAATTAACCCTTTTTAAATATTCTAAATGCTTTTATATGCTTTCTAAGGGGGGGGGGGGGGGGGGGAATACAAGTAAAACACACGACTACTATCGGGTGTTATATATAAAGATTATTATACACTTTTATTAAGTAGAATCATATGTGATTTATAAACTTTATAGGGAACTCTCGTATACAAAATATATTACAATAGAAATCCTATCTTTAAAAATATAAATTGTTGTAATGCATTTATAAACTAAACATTTTTCCTAGATTTAATGTATATGTGCCTATCTTAGGCTCTACAAAAATCTATACTTTCATAGCAAATGATTCCTTTCCTATGTATTTCTAAACAAACGACACACACTTTTACAAAACTATAATAGGTATAATTTTACGAGCAAATTTCTAACTTTTACGTACTAGAAACATGAATTTCATGAAGTCACTTTCATATACAAGAACAAACGAAACATTTTAACAAGTAGATCTGTTTTTACACTACGCTTTGTGAGACATTAACTTCACGTACGTTCGAGTACACATTTCCAGTCCTGTATTATATACCAGAATCCCTTGGAGGGGGAGCATGGTGTTTGTGTATAGATCTATACGGGCTTGACAACCCGTGCCCTGACTGTTAGATACAGTCCACCATTTGGGGTGACAAACGTCATAACATTCCAACGCCTGAAGAACGTTGTGTATTGGCATTCCGAGTCAATAGTATGGTTATAAAACTCACATGAGGTATTAAAAATACATTGATTTACGAGGTTTTCAAACATATTGGTTATTCTTACACTTACATACATTTTTGGAAACAAACTTTGGTCTTGAGAGAAGACTACTTTTATACTAGTAGAAAATATAGGATTTTCTAAAAACAAACAAACAAGGACAAAACATTTCATTACATACCAACATTGTCATTTAAATACTTATGAAACTCACCAGCTTCAATGCTGATCTACTCTTTCAAAATTACTTGTATGTCCCAGGGATTCAGTAACTACAGGTAACAATACGCTTTTGAAGAAGGGACGCTGCGGCGCCACTTAAATCTCACATGTTGACATCATATTGTAATTGGTTTTGAACATGTACTTTTTGACAAATGTAAACTTTCAATTATATATATGATGGTTGTATTGCTTTCTTTACTATGTATTCATTTGTTACGTTACCACATGAAGTCATCCGCCCCCGAACGTTTCCGCCGTTCAGGTTTGGGGGTGTGACAACCTCCCACTACATCACAACTTCTATCTTGGTCGGATCGACCAGAATACACTTCTGGTTGACAAGGTGCCCCAGAAACTGCACCTCGCACAACCAAAATGCACACTTAGAGAACTTTGGGAAAAGTCTCCCCCTCCTCGGAGTTTCTAGCACCTCCCTCAGGCGCTCCTCATGTTGCTCCTGAGTCATGGAGTAAAACAAGATATCATCATTGAAAACTATCACAGACTGGTCCAACATCGGTCTGCACACTGGGTTCATGAGGTCCATGAACGCGGTTGGAGCATTGGTGAGCCCATACGGCATCACCACAAACTCATAGTGACCATATCGAGTCCTAAAAGCTGTCTTCTACACATCCTTGTCTCTGACTCACATTTGGTGATAACCCGATCAGATATCAATCTTGGAGAACCAAAATGCGCCCTGTAGCTGGTCAAAAAAATCATCAATCCTCGGGAAAGGATAACGGTTCTTCACCGTTACCTTATACCGTTACCTTATTCAGCTTTTGGTAGTCTATGGACATTCAATGTGACTCATCCTTCTTCTTCACAAACACGATCGGGACTCCCCATGGCGAACTACTCGGCCTAATAAATCCCTTATCTAGCAGCTCTTGTAGCTGTGTAGACAACTCCTGCATCTCAGGAGGAGCCAACTGATATTTTGCCTTGGCTATCAGCGCCGCACCAGGGACTAGGTCAATCCTGAACTCAACCTGTCTCTCTGGAAGTATCCCAGGAAAATCCTCCGGAAATACGACTGGGTACTCTCGTACGACCGATATGTCATCCACTGTCGCCTTACCCTTATCTCAGGTATCCATGACATAGGCGACATAACCTGTGCAACCGCTGCTGAAGGTAGCTCCTGGCTCTTGGTGCTGAACATAGAGTCGGTCCACCTTGCAGTCTCTCGCCTTGAATCACTAACCCTCCCCCACTAGGACTCCAAACTCTCACTAGCTTCTGATCACAGTTGATCACTGCCCCATTGAGACTTAACCAGTCTGTACCAATTATAACCTTATTCCCTCGCAGGGGAATATGGACTAAATCCACTGAGAATTGCTTATCAAACAACTGCAGTCTACACCCCCTATGAACTCTCGTGACCCTAACGATCTTATCGTGTGCTATTCTCCACATCAAGTGGGCAATCCAGCTCCCCCGGAGCCTCTATGAATCGCTTGTTGAGTGCGAGCGACACAAATGATCGGGTAGCCCCTGAGTCAAACAATACTAGAGCAGATATATCGTTCACAAGGAACTATCCTATAATGAAACATAAAACATAAGCAATAATCAATATAAGTAAAGAGATAAGGAGAAGATACATACCCGTCACCACATCGGGTGTTGCACATGCCTCCTTCTCTGTCAACTGGAAGGATCTGCTCTTCACCACTGGCGTATCCTCCTGGCCTTGGCGACCGTCGGTAATCCTATATGTAGCAGGAGCGGGTTCCACCACTCGTCCTACAGATGCTGCTAAACACGGACATTGGGCCTTTTGTAGCCCCTCAGATTGCACTGGAAGCAAATCAGATCAGATACAACAATGGTGGTGGTGGTAGCAGTACAATCCCTGCTAACATGTCCAGTTCGGCCATACTTAAAGCAGCCCGAACTACCTGCCATGCATGCCCCATCATGCATCCTGCCACACTTGCCACAGCGGCCTCGGCCCTGCTGGCCCTTCCCTCAGGAATCTACCTTGGGCTTCTTGCCCGAACCCTCCACACCAGACATAACATCTGGTTTCCTCTTCCTTTCCATCTCTAAATCAGTCTCCTTCTCCCTATCCCTCGCTATCATATTCTCCAGCATCTTGCAGCTGCATCGGTTCACAAACTGCTGAATGTCGCTCCTCAGCATCTCGTGGTATCGGGCCTTTTTCATCTCCTTGTCCGCCACATACTGCAGAACAAGAAGGGCCCTATCCCTGAACATAGAGGTGATCTCGGTCACGTCTCAGTCGTCTGCTGGAGATCCTGGAACTCCCTAGCAAGCTGCTGCACCTCAATCATAGGTGAAAAATCGGCACTCAACCTGGCCGAAAAGTCACTCCAAGTCATGGCATCAAGAGCTACATCATCACCAATGGCATGTTCGACCTCCTCCCACAATTCATGTTCCATGTCCTTCAGAAGAGAGGATGCAAGTCGGACCTTGTCCCCCTTGGGACATCGGCTCGTACGGAAAGTGTTGGCGACATCAGCTAACCATCTGCTGCTAACAATGGGGTCCCGAGCCCCATGGTAGACTGAAGCTCCACAAGCTCGGAACTCCCTAAACGTCAGCGTGCGCGACACCATGATGGCCGCCACCTCATTGTGGAATGCACTCAGTCTCTCATCCAAAAGCTCCAAGATACCCTCTTTAATCGTACCGAAGATCACAGGAGTATGGTCTAAAATACTGTGTGTGACCTCAGACGAAATGAACTCTCTTGTATGCTCGTCGAGCTGCCCGACTCCAGAGCCCGAGTCTGATCCCTCTCCGGCTCCCGAAGTGTCGACTGGTCTAGTGCGTAGCATCACCATTCTGAAAATACACCATAACAAACATCAGAATACTCATCATAACTCGAGGGATCAAACACACACTACAAGTTTCCTGGGTTCATCTCAGCTTTCCTTGATCCGAGTAAGAATTCTCTGCTTTCAGTAGTACGCACTACCTTACACATATATCCGTACTTTCCTCAAGAACTGCCTTGACTCCACCAAGTCCCTTCTACTATTATTGTTGTTCTCACGCTAATCTTATCCTAGGTTTGCCCTATGGTAATCACCATCCCACTCTCCGCCATCAACTACATAAGAAGTCCCTGCTATCTCTCCCTAAATAACTCACAAATAGTATTACATAACACTAAGACTAGATAATTCTTTGAATGAAAGGTTCTACCCTACAACGGTTGGACTTAAACAAGAGCTGCGAAATAGAGTTAAACCTAACATTCTAAAATTATTTAGTCCACATAATATGTAACTAAATATATTCGTTTACTAGTTAGTTAAAGATAACTAGAACTCCTAAAATCATAAAGCAAGCAGCATTTGAGCATTGAGTAACATAATCAAGCATGTCCTAATCAGGCCATCATATCACTGACTAATTTGTACTAGCATGCAATTCATAAAGCTGATACACATATAACATGCACATAAGGCATCCTTCCTAGATCCTTAGCCCTAATCTAGCATGCAGATCTCATAAACATATCATAACATAAACTTGTATGGGTAATTTGGGTATACTTACTTGAGCTTGGTTGAATGCATGCACCACACCTTTTTCTCTTCTCAAAGTACTTTTTCTCTTTTACAAAATTCCTTTTTTAAAAACGATTTTCTTTTTATAATTTTTCATACCAAGTCCTCAGTTTTAGTTCAGACACACCCGAGAATGTGCCCGAATCCCTCAAACCAAGGCTCTGATACCAACTTGAAATATTCCCAAAATTACGGTTCAAAATTTTCGTTTTTATTTATAATAAAACCATAGTAATCAATTCATCTCATAAAAACATAAGTGGTAATATCTCAAAACATCATGCTAAAACACTATATCAAAATCACATATCAAAATATCAAATTTAATCCTCCCAGGCTAAACGTTATGGTGTGTGCAATGTAGTCATCCCGAGCTCTTCCCTTTGCTACCGGAAGTACCCGAAACCAAAACTAAAAACTGTAAGCATGAAGCTTAGTGAGTCTCCCCGTACTACCACATATCATACACACAACATATAAAATGCAGCTAGGAGATACAAGTCTCGCCCATACTCAAGGAGATACATGCTCCTGCTCACACTCGACTAACTGTGAGATATGAGCCTCTCCCACACTCAGCTGTCTATGAGATACAGGCCTCGCCGACACTCAGCTGGCTAGGAGGTACGAGCCTCACCCACGCTCCTCTATCTGTAAGATACAGGCCCCCGCCCACACCCCGCTATCAAAACATACATAGGAGTATCACGCAGACAACAAGTATACCATAATCTACCAATTCATAATCATATTCAGATAATACTAAGATACGGGCCCCGCCCACACCTAGCTACTAATCGTAAACAAGACTAAGATACGGGCCTGCCCACACTAAGCTACCAATCATAAACAAGTTTATGATACGAGCCCTGCCCACACTTAGCTACTAATCATCATACATACTCTACACGGGCTAGCATTGGTTCCTGCAACCCATTCTTACTTAAGGAAACTCACCTCAAATGTCCAGTTAAGTAGCAAAACGTCTCTGCTCCTGCAACCGGCTCTAATCACGCCCTATACAAAACAACCCCTTAGATACCATTCCTAACATCAAGACCACTTCACGGGTCAACCTTGGTCAAATTCAATGTCCAAGCCAAAGTCATCGCTGAGTCAAAGTCAAATTTAACACTCCGAGTTGACTCAACTCGTCGAGTCATCCCCCTGACTCGCCTATTTCCCTTGCAACTCAAGTCATGATAAAACCAGTCAACTCGTCGAGTCCCTTCACAGACTCGTCGATTTCTACTTTGTATAAAATCGGGACAAATCAACTCAACTCATTGAGTCCCTCTCTGGACTCGCCGATTTCCTCAGTCTATTTGGGCCATCTTAATGGATTAAGCCCCAACTCTTCAGATCTAAGCTTCATACTTCTCATATACCCTAAAATTGTCCTTTGAAGGGTAAAGTTTCCAACTTTACCCGTTAATACCTTTACTTCATAGGTTTAGCTCAAACCCTAACTCTTTAGGACCTAGATCTTGGTGCACAATCAATCCATACACTAAACTAAAGCATACAAGAAGAGATCTAGACCCTAACCACGACTTGAACACGTAAAGCTTCCATTTTTCTCTACATGCTTGGCCTTTTTGGAGCTTAAAAGGCCAAAATGACATCCTATGGCTTGCATGGGGTTTCAATGGTCATAAATTTTGCACCTTTATGCAATGAAAGCCCTCTATAATTCCAGATCTGAAGGTATACTCACTTAGGACGTCCATATCCCAAGGATCAAGCTTCTTGGACCAAAAACCCAATAAAGTGAAAATAAGGAGATCTAAGAAACTGCTAAGCAAGTTAGAGACTTGATTACCAGAAAATGATAAGGATGAAAGGAAGTCTCTGGATCTACTATCTTCGCCTTGAATCCTCTAGCTTCATCTTCTTCCACAAGCTTCAAAACACACAAAGTTCACTAAAAATGGCTCACAAGCTCACAAATTCATTAGGGTTTCTGAAACTATGGTTTGGGACTTGGAGGCTGGAAATGAGGCCAACAAGTGGGGATTAGGATGCTTAAATAGGGTGCAAAACCCTGTAATTAGGGTTTCACTCTGGCAGCCCTACTTGTCGAGTTTAGGGTCTCAACTCGTCGAATAGGTGACTTAAAATCCCACGTGCATTCTAGTTTCTACTTGACGAGTTTGGGCTCCCAACTCGTCGAGTTTCACTACAAAAGTGAATAAATTTATGATTAAATGCATACCAGGAACCAGGCATTACACACGGCCTCCACCCTTGTAACCGAAATGTAAGACAAAAACCCAAAAAAACCCTGCTGATGGAGTCTCCTAGACCTCGCAGCCAAACAGAGAGATGGCCCATGCGAGGCTCTCGCTCCAAGAATAACCAATTCTCCCCCGCTTAGGGTTCGAACCCTCACTAACTGACACTTGCAATCTATCATGGCCCAATTACGTGCCAACCAATCCATCTCGATGATAGCCTTCAATCCTCGCAAAGCAATCAGAACCAAATCGATAGGAAACCTCTCCCCAAACATATTTAGAACACTCCTCCTAAATACTCTCGTGGTACTCAAGGTGCGGTCATCCGAAATATCCACCTTGAGTCGGGAATCCAAAGTCCCCAGAGCATCACAAAACTTCTTGTTGAGCGCAAGAGATACAAACGATCGGGTATCCCACGAATCAAAAACAATATGAGCCAAAAAACCATTGACCAAAAAGGTCCCTATATAAAATGATAACAACATAAGCATAATAATAAAATAACCAAGACATAAATAGATCACATACCAGTCACGAAGTCAAGCACTGCTCGGGCCTCCTCGGCAGTCAGCTGAAATGCACGACTCTGCATCACAGGAGCTTCCACCTTGATAGGGGGGCCATCAGTAATCCTCATCGTGGCGGGCACAGGCACCGCCACTGCTCCTGCTCCTCTAACCATCCTCAGACAATCCGCCTTTTTATGACCGATATGGTTGCAGTGTAAACAAATCAAGCCCTTCTTGGGCCAATCCCGGCTCATGTGACCTGGCTAGCCACATGCATAACATACCGAGCCTACTGCTCGTTAGGCTCCATTGTACGGCTTACCGTACTTGGAACACCGGCCACGGCCCTACTGGCCCCTGTTGGGAGGATCGGAGATCTTAGGCTTCTTGGCCTGACCTACTGCTGCCCGAACCTACTTTGGCTTCCGCTTGGTCCGGAGTTCCAACTCAATTTCCCTCTCTTGGGCCTTCTCCACCATGTCATTTAGGGTCTTGCACCCCGAAAAGCTCACAAACTCATGAATGTCATCCCTCAGCATGGAATGATACCTCGTCTTCTTCATCTCCTCATCCATAGTGTACTGTGGAATCAATAGTGCCTTCTCCTGTAACTGGTGGTAATCTCTGCCACAGTCTCGGTAGTCTGTTGTAAGTCTTGGAACTCTCTCACTAAACGCTACACCTCAATGGATGGTGCAAACTCCTGATCTCCTCACAAATTCCTCCCAAGTTATCTCAACCACACCTATTGATCCCGCCTCGCGGGTAACCTCCTGCCACTAGTCTCGTGCTCCATCCCTCAGCATACAAGATGCGAACCCCACCTTTTCCGCCTCGGAGAAAAAGCTCGTGTGTTGGGTATTCTCCATGTCTACTACCCAGTATCGACTAGTGATGGGATAAATGACCCTAAAGAACTCGGGCACTCCACATGCCTTAAACAACCTGAACGAGGGAGCTCGGGCCCCAATCTAGCCTGCAACAACCTCAACTCGGAAAGATATGAGCCGCTCCTTCATGATCTCTATGATGCCCTCCTTGACGGTACCAAAGATCACCGGGGTAGCATCAAGTATGTCATGATTAACCTCGACTGCGATAAAATCGTATAACCTCTCATCAATGGGCTCTACACCAGAGCCTGGACCTGATCCCGATCCTGAAACCGAACCTCGCGTGATCATCACAATCCTCAACTGAAAATATCAAAAATAACAATGATAAAGAATTTGAAAGAGATTCCTCCTCACCGGACTCCTAAGAGCTATCAGGTTTGTCATTGATTCGAGTACATGTCCTGTGCTTTCAGTAGTACGAGCCCAGTACTACCTTCCACACCTACCTGTACCTTCTCGAAGGACATACCTGATATCCCTAATTTACCCAATCACAAATCATGACTCATAAGCACAACACTAATTCAGATCCTAGACTATTATAGGATTGCTCAATCCTCATCAACCTAGAAACTTGAATCAAACTTAGCAGGTTGTCTTATGTATGCAAGTTATACACAAAGAGAATCACATTGACTGTCAAATAAAGTTTCTACCCTAAACCACAACCAAACAAGGAACATGAATATGGCATATTCTCTCATTCTATGGCTATGCAATCCTAAGCATGTACAACTTTGCAAGCATACACTTAGCAATTAATCCATTCAACATCAATTTTCATATATATCATTGCATGGCTAAAACATTGGGAATACTTACTTGAGCTTGGCTGATTACGCGCATTGCACTCTCCCCTTTTACTTACAAAATTAACTTCAATTTTAACTTTTAACTTTAAAAAACACAATTTTTACCATTTCCTTAGTTTGATTCTGACACACCCAAGTGTGTGCCTGAATCTCACAAACCAAGGCTTTGATACCAACTTGTAACAACCAAAAATTTCAAGTAAAAATTCTCATTTAAATATTAACAATCCATGTTTAATAATTAGAAATTCCCATCATAAGTTGTTTCCAAAATTAAATACATCAACATATTATTTAGAAAGATCAGAGTGTCCATAACAACTAGTGGGGAAAATGTTGGAGAGTGCACGCTGCGCCATCAAGCTGGGCCCTTTCCCTTAGAGCTAGAAGTACCTTTACATCCAACAAAAATGTAAGCACACGCTTAGTGAGTTTCCCAAAACACACATGGATATAACAAGATAATCCCATGCACACATACATATAAGTTTGCCATGGGCTCCCTCCATGGTCTTCACTTGGAATACCATGGGCTAACCCCCATGGTCTTATATCCCCGAGCCATGGGCTCCTCCCATGGTCTTTACATAAATCACACATAGATCAAATAGAAATCATTACATATTACATGACTAAACATTTCATATCAATTAATGGGTCGGCCTTGGTGCCTTCGACTCATGAGTGTATTAAGAAGACTCACCTCAAATACTAAACGAAAGCTGACTAAGTCCCGGATCTGAATATCAGCTCTACTCAACCACTAAACATAAACAATTCCTTAAATACAACTCAAAATGCCCAAAAACCCCCATAAAAGTCAACCTTAGTTAAAGACCAAAGTCAAAGATCAAATTCAATGGTCCAAGTAGACCCAACTTGCCGAGTTGTCATTCAACTCGTCATGTTTCCCCCATTAACTTGACAGATCGGGAAAACTCTCATCAATACGTCGAGTTCGCTAATGAACTTGCCGAGTTAGCTAGAATTCCAACAGGTTAATGCATTAAGCTGTTTACATCGAATCTAGGAACTCCAATTGTCATATCTCTTTTAAAATGATGTCTAGAAGGGTAAAGTTTCCAAATTTACCCTTAGGAATCATCCAAAGTGAGTCAGACCCAAACCCTAGACTCGTTAGAGTGAGGTGTGACCCATAAAGCCCTTAAACTCTCAAAACAAAGTCCTAATATGCAGATCCGGTCACCCAAGGCTGTAAATTCATGTAAAGTTTCCAACTTTACGTCCATGCATGCTAAAAAATGCTAGGGCTCAATATGGGTTTAATAAAGGACTTATTGCATAAAAGGAAGACCTAGTAAAGTTTGCAACTGTAAGCTAAATGAGGCCATAAAATACTAGATCAAACATGACAAACCCCAGAACACTCAACCTCTTGGACAACTAAACCATGAGCCCAAAATCACGATAAAGTCCCAAAACAATATATTTAAACAATAACAAATCAAGGTATAAACTTGATACCTCCAAATGACTGAAATGAGTGGGGAGAATCTTGATCTAGGTATTCCCTCTAAACTACGCACCTTCAACTTCAAAGATCCTCCAAAAGTGTTCAAAATATCAACACATAAGGCCCTCCATAAGCTCATACACTTACAAGGACGATGATACACGTTTTTAGGGTTTTCTGGACAGAGGAGGCTGGTAAGGATGCCAGCCAAGAGACTTAAGGCTTTTAAATAGGGTGCAACACCCTAAAAATTAGGGTTTCCTTCCCAGCCTCCAACTCACCGAGTTGAGGCACCTCAACTTGCCGAGTTGGTTCATTAATTCCCGCGGCCAAACTCCACTCAACACGCCGAGTGCAACATGAAAAATTAACAATTTAGGGAATAAATTCATACTAGAACCAGGAGTTACATGATGTAGTTTTCATGATTTATTGGTTATCCCTAAAGGTAGTTAGGAACTTGTTTTGATTTAAAGATGCTTTGTGTCATATCAATAAGAGTACGATTTTGTCTTTCCACTACGCCATTCTTCCATGGTGCATATGGAGTTGTGAGGTGTATTTATTATTGCATGACCTTCATAAAGAGTGTTAAAGTTTTGTGACATAAAATCTCCGCTTCTATCTGTTCAAAACACTTAGATTGAGTGATCGAATTCTTTTTCTACTGTGACCTTGAACTTCTTGAAATAGGTTATTGCATCGCTTTTTTCTTTTGTAAGATAACACCACATAAAACGTGGGTAATAATCGATCAAGACAAAAACATACCTATTTCTAGCAATAGTAGATGGTGAGTTTGGTTCACATAGATCTCCATTAATTAGTTCTAAGGTTTCTTTTGCTCGATATTTGGAGTTTTTAGGGAAAAGTTTTCGATTGTGATTTCGTACTATGCATGAATTACATATTTGGTTATTCCCCTGTGATGGCTAGTAAGCCAATAGCTAGATCCTTTTTTGACATATTTGAAATTGTGTCAAAGTTAGCATGCCCGAGTTTTGCATGACACTATCGGTTTTGATATCCTTGGTGACTATGTAAGCAAATTGGTCTTCCAACTAGAATTCCTATTTTGTACATCCTATTCATCAAGCGCTTTACCTTGAACATGAGGGTTTCATGACTATCATAGGGATATAGTTGATCTCTTTTCATTGAAATTTCACAACCAATTTCTGTTGCTTGTCCTAAGCTAATTATGTTGGCCTTGAGATTAGGTACACAATATATGTCAGTCAATAGCTTTTGAACTCCACCATTTCCATTAAAGAGTAAGGATCCTTTTCCTTGTATTTCGACAAAAGAGTCATCTCCAAATTTGACCCGCCCCAATATGTCTATTGATCTTGGTGAAGAACGAGAGGTTACATGTCATGTGCTTATTTGCACCATTATGTAAGCACCATATGTCATTCTCATCTTTACTCATCTCATATATGTTGGGTATCACCTTATCTTCATTTAAAAACACAATTCCATGGAGTGTTTTTAACATGAATAGGCATGGGTCGTGATCATCAACCTCGGCCATGTTAGCTTAATAGCCTCTTTCTGTTTTGCCTTCCGTTTTGGGCATTAGTACGCTAAGTGACTAAATTGATCACACTTGTAACATTGAACTTTTGATCTATCTTTGGTATTTGATTTTGGTTTTGGATTATCGGTATCTTATGGGTTTTGAGCACTACATCAATCCTATGGTGTACATGCAAACCCTAAAGCTTTGGATCTAGTTTGTCTAATGAACATGCAATAATGATCCAAAGCTCATAAACCTTAGATCTAGCATATAATAATCGATATTATCATAATAAAAAAGGGTTTGGATCTTACTTTGATTGTTATGTAGCAATAACAATCTCAATTCCTCTTGATCTTGACTTTTGAAAGCCTAGTGCCTCAAATGTTGCACCTCTAATGGAGTCACAAACACAATGAGCAACAAGATGACTTAGGAGAGGGAGGAGAAGCACCAAAAACGTCCAAGAACCCTTAGAGATCACTTAGCCAGGTTTTTGAGAGCCTTAAGGGTCTTTATATACTTCTGCGGGTTGCTAGGGTTTCATGTGAAACCCTAATTCTCTGCATAGGCCTTAAGCAACCCATGGAGTTCCCTAGAAAGCCCTTGGACGAAAATCATATGGGCTTCCCATAGATTTCGTCCAATCCCCTTTCCGTTAGGAATCCATAGCCCAATTCCAACTATCATATAATTGCAATATTAGTCCCCTTTATTTAATTAATCACTTTTAGCCACAAAATTAATTCTTATTATTTCTTGACTAATATTAATTAAATAATATGATTTATCTTTTAATATATTATTCATATAATATATTAATAAATCATAATTAATCCTCCTTAATTCATCCTATCATTTGCTATGGTGAAGGCAACCCAAAAGGACCATGCTCACAATCGGGTCAAGTACATACCAAAATAGTTATGGGCTTAGACACCTAATTCAACAGTCTCTCACTTGGATAAGTCTAATAACTATTATGCATATGACTTCGGAACCTGAACAACAATCATAGCTTTTAAAAGCCTATGTCAAACTTTGATCTTATCAGAAACTTGTCATTTAAATAAGGGATCATATATTCCTCCATTCTAGATATCGTATGAACTGAGACATGGATTTTAATCATACTCTCTGTTCATGTGTTGTTTCCCTATTTCCGATTTATGACGACTGATAACAGACTACAATTGAACATATCAACTTAGTCGTGGCTTGGCCAAGCTTAGGGTGTCATCACTAAATCATCGAGGGGCCCACAGATATCGCTTTTATCCCACTTTGGGTAAAAGGAACGGATAAACTTCGACTCAAATACTCGCTTGTACCTACTCACCAATCACACACAACAATATGTTTTATAACACCAAGTTACTGATGCGTTTACATATACACAACAATATGCGTCCACCAAGCAAATTACACCCTTTGTTTCAAATAAAACGCAATATAATGGTAAAAAGGGGTATCGATCCTTGGGGAAATGGTTGTATTCAATCACCAATGAAATCTAAAAGAACTAGTGTAAATTAACTAATTAACTACAATTGAACTAAAAGGGGGGGGGGGGGGGGGGAGTGTTATGATTGCTTGAAAACTAAAAAACTTGAATAACTAGAAAACTTGCAATTAAGCAAGGTGATAAGATGATCAAATATTGGAGAAAATTGGTAAATCAAGGCAATTCAACACAATGAACATTTGTGTGTTTATCATTAGGATTTAAAATGAAGCTTATCATTCATCCTAAATTGGTTATAGCAACCATGAAGCATGATATGCCAAGATTCCTCATAAGTTGTATGGAGGTTGGAGAAGCCCACAACACATCTTCTTAATCAAAATCAAAGATCTAACTGAAGCAATTGAACCCAAGAAGTTGATTAGCCTTAACAATGAAGGAATCCCCAATTCCCAGAGGATGTCAATGCTTACACATCCATAAAGGAGTTATGATTCATAAGCTAGAGATGATTTCTACCATCATAAAGTCCTTGTTTTAAGTAAATTCAATGATTCAATGCTAAACCAAAGAAATAAACCAACAATTGCTTATTAAAGTACCAAGTTCATGATCAAAGCATTAAACAAGCATAGGAAATATGAACTAGAATCATAGACATAAGATAAATGATAAATAAGCATAAATCCTTCAAAAACCCACAAAAATTCAAAGGTTCTAGCCAAGGTCTACCCAAATAGAGAGTTTAGCCACTCATGGCAATAAAATAACAATCACAAAAGTCTAATTGCATAAAGAAACTACCAATAACTTGAAAAGATGAAAAGAAATGAGTTTCAAGCTCCAAAATCGCCTTCTTCTGGTCTCCAATGGTGTAAAATCGAAGTGATAGCTGATAGATCCAATCCCCCAAGGTAATGGCAAGCCAAATGACCAAAATGCCCAAAACTAGGCAGTTGCGCGGGTACCCGTGTGACGGAGATTCCACCCGCGCAGGTGCTGCTGGAATGCTGTTGGCTCATTTTTCCTCCACTAACCATCCCACTACCAAAGATTCCCTTGGTCCACTCCATATCCCACATGATTCAAATTAACCCATCATCTTTTAGCTTCAAATATGGATGCTCCAAGCCCAAATTAACAATCCATGATCCATCTTCACAAGCCCACTTCATCCAAGTCTTTAGCATTTTAAGCCGAAATCTCCTTTAACGGGTCCGCAAAGCCCAATAATGCCTCAGAAGCCCACAAAGCCCATTTCCAAGCTAAATAATAATCGCAACAAGCTCCAAAACCCTACAAAATACCTCATGCAACATAGAAAGTCCCCGGTATGATCCATAATAAAGAAAATAAATATAATACAATGCAATAATGATAAAAAGATCTAAAAAAATCTAAAATAAACTAATAAAAATAAGGAAATAAAATAAGCTATCATTGCTGTATGACAATTCCATAGATGTGAAGTCTCACATTCAAAGTACATTCCTTTGAACATCCTTCTTGCATAAAAGTTTCTAATCTAGACATAAATTCTTAACGTCCAGCTCCCAATATGGAAACGTTTCCATATTTTCCATATGACAACTTATTGTGAATAGAGTCTTATCTATTCATAATAATGTCGATATGGTCCATTTATTACTATACTTCCAACTGCTCACAAGCGAGCAATACTTAGCGAACCTTAGATTGTCGTTGACAATTATTTACTTAATTTAGTCAATCCGGTTCTAGTCCCTTTCCCCTCTTAATGTCCCAGGCATTTGGAAATTTTAGAATGGTCAAATATTACAGCATATACAATCCATCCTATACCCGAAGCGTATAGGACACGATTCATAACAAAAAACGTGATACTTTACTAGTTCCTTGCTATAATATTTCCATATATAGAATCCTTTTCAGTTGAATCTTTTCAACATAACATCCATATATGTCCTTTGACTAAATATGATTAAAATTTCTCGATCCAAGATTTTAGATTTCGAAACAAAGTATAATATTCTCTCCCTTAATTATAGTAAAACAACTTTTCAGCCCCTGCAACTTTGCAAACTGAAACTTTTGTTTTCTATAATTAATATTGCTAATATGCAACGCTTAAAATAATAATTATGCTCCCACTAACATGATAATTATATCCATACCAGCAGAACATTTATGCTCCCACTAGCCTTGACACATATTCAGAAAACGTTTGGACTTCTACAAAGCAATACTTATTGACTTCCAAATTTCATATTTCTAATACAATATGCTTCGATAAGCCTTTATCTAAGCTTCTCAACCTCATACACCTTTCCTTAGATAGCTTATATATGTGTCTAAACAATTTCAGCACTTATAGCAAGAAGTCTTAAATGTTTAAACTAATTTCCGAATCTCATAATTCAAACTATGAAGAGGGATGTCGTAATCATAATCGAATTTGAGAATGCATTTTACACAACAACTAACTCCTTTAAATTTTCCTAGGCAAAGCGTTTCCTCACAATCGTTTTCATGAAGGAGAGAAACCTTATGACACTTAGATTTTATGGTGTATGTGCTCTTTTCTATGTGAATTTGTCATAATTATAATCATAAGCAAAGGTTTAAGACAAATCCAAACTCATATGGACTGAACTTGTTCATTCTTAATTTCTTGCCATCAAGGGTCCCACCATTGCTTCCAAGTTATTTAGCAGCTCACCTATACTAGTCAATGTACTTTCATTGAACAAGGTGCTTGCCTTTATGCAGTCTATTGAGAACTCGTAGAACTGATATGCATAAGTAACTTTACTGGAATGGCACATAAACAAGAATATGTCAACACGACAGGTTACAAAACTCAAGTCGTGTGCTAGTGTCTAATAGGTTTACTCGTGATTAGTTCTTGAACCTTTTAATGATCGTTTAGACTCCCACTGACCTCTTGACATATAAGATTCTCTTGTCAAGAAATATTTCTTGACAAACAAATATTCAGGAGTTAGTGTAGATTCTTATCAAGACAAACACTACACACAATTGGTATTAGTTGGTCTTTGTCTTATCCAAGACATCACAATTTACCAATTTCAAACGTGCAAGAGTAAGAAAAACATTTTTCTACCCCACATTTGATGAGTGTGTTAAAAAACTTCTTAAGTTGTGTCATTCAAGTCACAATCTTGGAGTATGACTCTAAGACTTGATTTTGGAACAAAGTATGATTCACCTATTGATTTAACCATTTCAACAATTTCTGATTCCTCTTCTTAGCTATACCAGTGCACTAAGGTTTACCTAGAGGATCAACTGTGATATGGTTTCACAATTAATAAGACAATCATAAAACATGATACAAAAGTACTCTCCTTTCCTTCCAGATTGGAGAAACATTTATCTTTCTACCTAATTGATTCTTCTTATTCGTTCAACTATTATTGAAATTTTTCAATAATTCATAATTATACTTAATCTTCTAAGCATAACTATATTTGGTAGACGTTTAGTAAATCATGATGAATAATCTTATTGTTATTTATGGTGGAATCGACCAGTGCACAACATTGCATACTAGATCCTTTAGTCCTTCACTTAACTCACATACTTGTTTGAGTAAGGAATCAGTCTTAATTTCCCAAGTACCGGGCTTTCCATAGATCACATGATTCAAATCATGTGATTCCAAGCTTCTGTCTAATTGAGACTTGGGCGATGAGAATCTTTCCTTACATAGAAAAACTATGACACGACCATAAATAACTTAACTAAGAATCACATCCACTTAATATTGCTTATCATAGAAACACACAAGCACCAATTTTCACAAATGACATTGCAAGGAGATATAAATAAGAAAAAACTCAAAATTTATTTTTTTTTATAAAAAGGTGCAGAAAACTTTTCGTTACAATGCAAATTCAAATAAAAACTATGCCATTACATATTCCTAAGCAATCTATCATAACTCTAAAAGTAGCAGCTCTAAAAATCTGATCATCGAATCATGCGATCGAAATCCATTTCTTCGCGCTCAGACTCAACTCACTTCTTCCTTTAAGCTTCCTTTCTTTTCTTCAATCCTACAATACATCAAAATGCAATCTTATCACAATATCTATTAAGAATCTAAAATAGAAAACTTAATAGAGTTAGATAGTGGATGTTACCTGAAGCAGAGTCATACACTTTGACTCTCCCATCTCTTAGATCTCTCAGGTAGTCCGGGCAGCTTCGTAACTAATGCCCATTCTTTTGGCAGTAGAAACAAATGGATTCTTCTGGAATGGTACACGGGACTATCTCAGACTCAACCTTTCTCTTGCGTAGAGAAAACTTTTCTGGACTTCCAATGTTGCCATTGCCCATAGAAGGTTGGGATATTGATTTACTAGACCAATTTTCTCGACCAGTGCACTAAATCATTTCTGATTCAGCAGCAATAAGAAAATAAGTCAAATCAATGAGCGTCACATCATGGTCCATCATATAGTACTCTTTAAAGAACTCACTATATGATTCGGGAAGTGACTGAAGAACCAAGTCAACAACCAACTTCCTTTAGACATCGACACCCAACATTCCCAATCTATCAATATGCAACTTCATATCCATAACATGAGCACATACAGACTTTCCATCTTCGTGTTTCATTGCCAATAGGGCTTGAGTGACCTTGAACTTTTCAAGTCTTCGAACATGTGGGTCAGGGAGAACAATAGGAGGAGGTGGGGGAGTGAAGAATGATCTCGATTTCCTCGATCGAATCGTGGAATATCATCTTCATGAAGAAAACTTGTTCCAACGGATTCAAGAAGACCATAGTTGTTAGACTATAACATCTACAAAAAGGGAGAAAATTAAAGTTATTAGATTGGAATTCTTGACATAACACCCAAATGAAATATCATGGCTAGGACCCAACACAATATTCTACAATTTAGAAGAGGGATGCCGTAATCCAAATTGCAGAACATTTGAAGGTAGGTAAATGACGATTTACCAATTTCCACCATGAAAAAAGAAAATTAAAGATTAAGTTTTAAATGAATTGAAACTCCTAGATCTTTTGAGATTCATTGAACTTTTCAATGGCATGTCTAAATCTCGAGTGTGTCCTTCGAATTTGTGACTGGGATGCCAAGGATCACAAACAACTTATGTATAACCATGCAAAGTAGCTTGGTACTCTCGAAGTTGCATATCACCTAATCAATGTGTTAGTTAACCACACACGCTCCATTGGTCTATGATAATCTACGAGCTACACATTGCCATCCTTCATTGGTCCCATATTAGTGTGTCGGTTAACCACACACGCTCCACTAACGACCAACAAGGTGCAATGTGTAATTTCATGGACTAGCACCAACTCCACATTTTTCCTAAAGTTACTTCATACTTCATTATACTTATAATGGAAGGTTGCATCCTATCCTACCCGTTCGGCTAACGACCCTCCACTAGTCAAGAGTGCGATGGGTAATAGTGGATACCCAATGACAGTCATTTTATAGGCCGCTTCCTTAAACACCCATTAAAGTTCAATCTAAACTATAAAACCTAAAGGATGTAAATTGAAAACTATTTCAAAATTAAAACCTTTTAATTAAAATTTTAAAATCCAAAACTTGAGGACAAATTTTGAAACTTTTCCAAATTATTAGGGTTTAACTATTTAAATTTCAAAACTAAAACTTTTAAAGTTCAAATCTAAACTATAAAACCTAAAGGATGTAAATTGAAAATTTTCAAATTTACTAGGTCAAATATTTGACTTATAATAATCTTATATTATCCATATTTAACCAAATCCATCAATTTTGATGAGGATAACCATTCCAAACTTAAAAAATCAGATTTACGCAAGAAAAACGAGTTTTGGCAATTATCCTCAACAAAATCTGGCAGAAAAATCGAAAATCCCGGCACCAGAGCCCTGGACATGTCGAGTCAACAATGGAACTCATCAAGTAGGACCTACTCGTCGAGTCTGTCAGTCAGAAACCCTAAAATTCGATTTTCAAGCAAGCAATGAACAATTAAGCATCAAATACATCAAACAAATAGGCTAGGCTCTGACACCACTGATGGGTTTTGAGCACTACATCAATCCTATGGTGTACATGCAAACCCTAAAGCTTTGTACTAGTTTGTCTAATGAACATGAAATAATCATCAAAAGCTCATAAACCCTACATCTAGCATATAATAATCGATATTATCATAATAAAAAAAGGGTTTGGATCTTACCTTAATTGTTATGTAGCAATTACAATCTCAATTCCTCTTGATCTTGATTTTTGAAAGCCTAGTGCCTCAAATGTTGCACCTCTAATGCAGTCGCAAACACTATGAGCAACAAGATGACTTAGGAGAAGAGTAGAAGCACCAAAAACGTCTAAGAACCCTTAGAGATCACTTAGCCACGTTTTTGGGAGCCTTAGGGGTCTTTATATACTTGTGTGGGCTGCTAGGGTTTCAGGTGAAACCCTAATTCTTTGCTTAGGCCTTAAGCAACCCATGGAGTTCCCTAGAAAGCCCTTGGACGAAAACCATATGGGCTTCCCATAGATTTCGTCCAATCCCCTTTCCACTAGGAATCCATAGCCCAAGTGCAACTATCATATAATTGCAATATCAGTCCCCTTTATTTAATTAATCTCTTTTGTCCACAAAATTAATTCTTATTAATTATTAACCAATATTAATTAAATAATATGATTTATCTTTTAATATATTATTCATATAATATATTAATAAATCATAATTAATCCTCTTTCTCCTTAATTTATCCTATCAGTTGTTGTGGTGAAGGCAACTCAAAAAGGACCATGCTCACAATCGGGTCAAGTACATACCAAAATAATTATGGGCTTAGACACCTAATCTAATAGTATCTTCGTTGGAAGTAGCTATGGGTCTTTGTTGACTTTGAGAGTGGCGACCTCCACCTTGTCCTCTCCCTAACCCTCGTACACCTCGTCCTCCTCTATTGGCATCATGATTTTGGGGTGTTGGGTATTGTATTGTTGAGCAACAATTTTCCTTGATAGATTGTTGGTTTTTCCTCACGTATTTCTTCTTCATAAACCTTCAATCGCCCCACCACATATGTGTATCCGACAGTTTAAAATCCAGAACTTGCTCTACTAAAGCGAAAATATAAACGAATTTTCTTAGTAGGCCAGTGAGGAGTTTTCCACTAGTTTGCTCTCATGGACGGTTTCACTAGGAGAGGCTGACTTTGACACGATGCCTGAGATGTTGATAAAGAAATCGTTGATAATACTTGTATCCTTCATCTTTAAATTGTGAAACTCGGTAGCGAGAGTTTGCAATCATGCTTCTCGTGCCCTATTAGCGCCCAGAGGATGAGTCTTGATTGCATTCTAGATTCCCCCTTCAGTGTTCATCATCCCAACTTACAAGATAAGATCTTCAGGTATTGCCTGGAAAAGGGTTACAATGGCGATGCTATTCTTCATCACATAGGTCGATCCTGGATCAATGGTATCCCAAAACTAATGCACATTAAGGATTACCTTCATTAGGATTGACCATACTATGTAATTTGTGGAATTTAGCATATACACATGAGGTGAAAGGGATGATCCTTCTTTCATTCCAAACGTACCTCGATCCACCATACATGTCATGCTTGGTGGACCAGATTTCTGCTTCTAGGTGCTCTGGTAGCAAATAAAGAACCAAATTGATGCATAAAAACACAACGATTAAACGAAATTCACTTGTTATAACAAAGAAATAACTCAAATTTTGATACAACTCTCTCATTCTAATCGATACACTGACTCGATATCCTACCCTCTATATATACCACACATATATAATAAGATGACTATAAAACGAAGACTCTAAATTCTAAGCTAATACTGACTTGTACTAACATATACATACTTTCCTTATTAACACATTATGGTAAGGCTTAACAAAAGTCCTTGTATGATTAGGAATTGCCAACACAACTACAAATACCAAATTATCATTAAAAATAGGTTCATATATAAGGTACTTTTACAATTATGGTACATATCAATAAAACATATATTCGAGCGAAATTGAATAATCCAACCATAATATAGTGTATTTGAAGAAAATAACCAAAAAATTTTGTTTTTGGCAAAATAACAACCATATTCGGAATGGAGGATTTTGGACTAAAAAAAATATTTTTTCTAACAAAAAAATATATATTGGATTGAGATTCTAGATGGGACTATTCCATATTTTGGACTAAAATTCAAAAGTTCAAAAAAAACAACTTCTGATTACAAGAATAAGTTTGAAATCCGATGAATAATTACGAAATTCTAGAACAAAAAAAAAATCATTTTTTATTAAAATTTAACAAAAAGTTAAACAAACATAATAATAAGAAATAGATACGATAATATAGCTTAAAACTCAAACTTTTGATTGAAAAACGATGATATTAAAATTTCGAAATAGATATTTCGGATATAAATAGTGAGACTTTTTTGAAAAAAGCCCGAAATTTTAAGAATATTCTGAAATGGAGCATACGGGAGAAAGCGATGATTTAAAAAAATGATTATTAAATGAAAACTAACTTATTATTTACAGTTTACTTAATCTTCATACATTTTAGATGGATTAATTAATTTTTAAGGGAAAAATCAACAATCTCAAAGCAAATAGCGTATATAGACTCTCTTATGTACACAAGTAATTAGTAATTTCAGTTTGAATTTTAAAAAATACATATTATAATGTTTATAAGACGAGGACATTGGTTTGGTAGGTTTGCATTGGCTTAAATGGGAATTAACTAACTTCTAAACTTGATTGTGCGTTTTTGGTAAAAGGAATAGGCATTTGCGTGCATACCCGATTGAGATTTGCCGTGGTGTGTTTGGACTTCAAAGCATGGACGAAAGTATGGGTATATTTGTCATTTTATTCTATGGTACCAAAATTTCATTATTTATTACGACTTTATATAAATCTTAATTCATTAAAACTATTTATTTTTATTCATCAACGACTAATGATTGTAATTAGAAAAACGATTGAAATTTTGAAGTGTGAAGTTTTAATATACATTTATTTCAGGTTGAGAGATATTTTGTTTAATGTTAGTATAAAATTGAATTTTAAAATATTAATGTATAAGTTAATTCGGTAATAAGTTTCAGATGATTTTTGTTTAATGTCAATTTGTATTTCAAATTTGACACATAGCCTTTATTGCTTCCATAAATTAATTCATTAATAATAAGATAAATATGGTTTTCATATTTATCTCAAATTCTCAATGCAATAAGGTTAATATGCTCCCCACTCTCTAATAATCAAATTTTTTTTTTTTTATGAATAAGTAGTTAGTTAATTAATCATCTGATTGTTATCATTCGTTTTATTCATTCAATCACCGTTCAAATTACTTTTCATTTTCATACAGTATATATATATATATATATATATATATATATATATATATATATATATATATATATATATATATATATATATATATATATAATGTAGACTTTAGACTTTTAAGAAATATAGCAAAAGTTAACACCATTTAAGTAAAAACAGTTGCATAATAAGATTGTCCCTCAAGTAATTGCTAGACTTTAACCACCTTAAATTCTATTTTCATACCCCTCATCATCATTAACATTTCTTGGCACACAGTGACACAACACACACAATCAAATAAACACACATTTATTCTCTCTCTCTCTCTCTCTCTCTCTCTCTCTCTATATATATATATATATATATATATATATATATATATATATATATATATATATATATATATATATATATATGACAACATAAGATTTACACTTCATAGCTTTTATATCTTGTATATTTGATTACTCCCCTTCTCTCTCTCTCTCTCTCTCTCTCTCTCTCTCTCTCTCTCTCTCTCTCTCTCTCTCTCTCTCTCTATGTATGTTTGTATCTCTCCGAAAGTAGTGTTTCACCTGAGGCAAGAAATGCATCTACATAAGCACTTGCTTATACTACTAATAATCTTTGCATCAACACTGTCTTGTTCTGGTCGTAAAAGCAATCATCATCGACCCCACGCTAAGCCACAGCTGGTCAATGTAGATGAATATGGAGCCACAGCTAATGGCACCGATGATTCTGAGGTACTTCCGATTATCCAAATTAATGAAATATATATGTATCGTCTCTTGCTTTTCCCATGGAATGAATCCATAATGTATTAAAAAACTTTTTATTTAACTTTGTAGGCATTTATGAAAGCATGGAAGAATGCTTGTGATTCTCCGAGTGGAAGTGAGGTTGTGGTTCCGGAGAATAAAGTGTATCATCTTAAGCCCATTACATTTTCTGGTCCTTGTAAACCTAATTTTAGGTTCAAGGTATGTATATATGTATGTATGTATATAGTGTCACATTATTCGCATGGTGGGTGCCTTGTTTGGCTTAAAACTCATTCATTCTCAAAACACTCGAACATGATGATTTGGAAACCGATTAAACAAATGAAACACACGGTTGTCATAGAACGATATAAATTTGAATCATATGACCGATGAAAACTGTGATGTAACAAATCCTTGTCCAATTTAAACTCGAAGCACAATAAATAAGATTTGCTAGTGACCTACATTCATGCCGTTTTGATGATATTTATCTTTTCACTCAATGTGTTCTTTTTTCATTTTGTTAAATAATGAAACTAGATTTATGGGACAATCAAAGCCTCATCGCGTCGCTCGGACTATGAGAAGGAAGGAAGACGTTGGATTACGTTTAAACATCTTGAAAGTTTTTCGGTAGAAGGAGGAGGAACCATCAATGGAAATGGAAAAATTTGGTGGATTAAATCGTGCAAAATTGATGAAAATCAAGTATGCAACTCTCAACTTAATTTCCATTTTTTCTTTAAAACTTAAATTATATATTAATTGTACAATTAATGCCTTTATACCTTGTTCAAATGCTTTTTAAATCATAACTATTATTAATTCTTTACTAAAACATAACAAAATGACATAATGTGGGTTGGTCAAACTTTATTGTGTTTTTCTCCTCTTATTACATTATACATATATATTGCACCCCTTATTATAAATATTGAAATATAGTAAATTACTCGCATCGGATTATGACACTATTTCATTTAAAATATATTATTATAACGTTTATTAACCAAATATAAATAATCTCGCATACATTCTTGTATTATTTTGGAAATAAATATTATTTGTTAATATACATAATAATTTATATAATTTATATAGATATATTTCTTTTCATATATATATATATATATATATATATATATATATATATATATATATATATATATATATAAAATTATAATTAACGAAAGAA
Source organism: Lactuca serriola (assembly GCF_051521515.1). NCBI lineage: Eukaryota > Viridiplantae > Streptophyta > Magnoliopsida > Asterales > Asteraceae > Lactuca > Lactuca serriola. The sequence continues at coordinate 172,604,737 of NC_136408.1, read as the reverse complement.
TCAAGAACCAATCTTTTTTTCAATATTTAAAGTTAAAAAAAAAGGAAAACTGTAATAAAGTCCTTATATATTGGCCTCATAATCGATTTAGTCATTTTATATTTTTTTTATTCAATTAAGTTCCAAATACTGGTATTTGTATTCAATTTAAACCTTTGACCCGGTAGACAGGTCATCCAACTTTCAAAAATTATATTTTGGCCCAGGTTTCAAAATTTATTATAAATTTGGTCCAAAATTTATACTTTTGTCCTAGATTTTAAATTTTGTTACAAATTTTATCCAAACTTTACCATTTTTGTCTATATTTTAGAATTTTATTATGAACTCATCATAACTTTAGTTTTTTTACAATTTTTTTTCTTAAAAAATTGTTTCTAATATGTTTTTTCTTTATAAAATCATATTTATAAAAAAAAAACGTATTTTCACATAAAAATATTATATTTTCTATATAAAAACTTTTTTTATAAAGTTTTTTGTATATGAAATATCTATTTATAAAAATATATATTTATTAAGTATTTAAATATATACAAATCCGTTTTATAAAAAAATGTATAAAAAACGTATTTTACAAAAAAATATATATGCAAACACCTATCACCTTTATATATATATATATATATATATATATATATATATATATATATATATATATATATATATATATATATACACACACATACACACAAATAGGTGTCTATATATTATTTTTTATAAAATCGTGTTTTTTTATATTCTTTTTATCAAAACGTGTTTGAATAATTTTTTATATAATACGTGTTTGTATACATTTTATAAAATCGTGTTTGTATACATTTTATTAAACTGTGTTTGAATAATTTTTTATGTAATACGTGTTTGTATATATTTTATAAAATCGTGTTTGTATATATTTTATAAAATGTATAAAAACATGTATTATATAAAAACTATTCAAACACGGTTTCATAAAAAAAAAAATATAAACAAACACGATTTTATAAAAAAAATATAGATAAAATAGGTGTTTGTATAAATTTTGTTTTTAAAAATACGTTTTTGTATACATTTTTTTTATAAAAACGGATTTGTAAACTTAATAAATACTTATTTTTATAACTAGATATTTCATATACAAAAATCTTTTTAAAAAAAGTTTTTATAGAGAAGATATACAGTTTGTAAGTGAAAATGTGTTTTTTTTATATAAATATTATTTTATAAAGAAAAAACATATTATAAACAATTCTTTGAGAAAAAAAGGTTGTAAGAAAAACTAAAATTATGATGAATTCATAATAAAATTTTAAAATTTGGGCAGAAAGTTTAATGTTTGGACTAAATTTGTAACACAATTTAAAATCAAGGCCAAAAGTGTAATTTTTTGACCAAATTTGTAATAAATTTTGAAATCTGAGCCAAAAATGTATTTTTTGAAAGTTGGATGACCTGTTAACTAGGTCAAAGGATTAAATTAAATATAATATTACTGGTATTTGGGACTTAATTGAATAAAAAAAATATATAGAGACTAAATCAATTATGAGGCCAATATATACGGACTTTTTTGCAATTTTCCCAAAAAAAAAAACAAAAAATAAATAAATTCATAACTTTTTATTTTTTTCCAATGATATCAAAATCGATAAAAGAAAATTGTCAAATTCATAGTGTGAATCTTTGCAGATTCACAATATGAATCTGAATTCACACGGTAAACTCGAAAAATATGAAATTTATTTTTTAGCATTTATAATGTGAAGTTAATAATTTAGAAATTTTTACTTTTTTTTTTTATCAATACAATAAGCTTTAAAACTTGAAAAAAAAATTTAATTTTTTTGAGAACAAATAATTATGGTTCTTTATTGAACTTTATATATATATATATATATATATATATATATATATATATATATATATATATATATATATATATATATATATAAACAATATATTTTTTTTGCTACTTTTGATTTACAATTGATGTAGACGAGTTGATTAGATGCTTATGGTGGTGTTTTGAATGATTTTTTTACTGAATAACTAATTTTCTTGTATTAAGTAGATATTGTTCCTCAAAAAACGTGTGTGTATATATATATATATATATACTAGGTGTGAAACCCGTGTGCTACACGGGTTGATTAAAAAAAGTTATATATGAAGATATAAATTTTAAATGTTTTTTTTTAAGAAAACATTAAATATCAAAGTGTAAACATTATGTATTTTTTAAAATAAAATTTCCAAATATATATACAACAAAATGATGGATAAATAAATAATTCAATTTATATTAATAAAATAAACTACAAAAAAATAATTATATTTTGACCATGTAACATTTTTTTTAATTTGTCAATAAAAAGCAACAAAGTTTGTTTACTTTTTTATACAGACGGTTTTGTCTAAAATAAACATATCAATCTAAAATTATATATATTGAAGGAAACATATTAAAATTTGAAAATATAAGGAAACAAATTAATGACATATTAATTACTTTCTATAACCTAAATATTATATATTTAATTTAGAAAATTAAAAATTACCACAAAATTATGAGTGAAAATTAAATTTTTAAGATTTAACCACAAAATTACATGTGTCCAAATGCATAAAAAGTTGACAAGTGGCAAAAAGTTTTTTAATTATTAAGAAAAAATAATATATATATATATATATATATATATATATATATATATATATATATATATATATATATATATATATATATATATATATATATATATATATTGTTAAATAGTTACTAACCTTTGTTTTACTATAATTTGATTGCAGCCCTGCAAAGATGCACCGACGGTATGTTCAAGACCCTTATTCTTTCAAATTTATTTATTTTGCAATATATATATATATATATATATATATATATATATATATATATATATATATATATATATATATATATATATATATATATAGGGTAAAGTGAATATACCTAACAACCTTATATAAGCTTAGGTATCTAACCACATTATACTACATTGTTTTGCATTAGATTTCCATTGCAATCGTCTAAGGTTCTTAAACTTCAATCCTTAACTTGATTTTACTTCCAAGATTTTCAGATATATTCACCATTATATTCTTCCTACACCATTTGATTTGTAACGGTGGTATATGAAGCCTACTAGGGGGTCAGATAGAAAAACGTCATTTGAAGGAAGATAATGGTGAAAGTCCAAAGATTTTGAAAGCAATCAAGTTATGAGGTTGAATTTTAATCACTTTGGGTGATTACAATGCAAATATGATACAAAATTACATAGCATGATGTGGTTAGGTACCTAAGCTTATATAAGGTTGTTAGGTATATTCACTTTACCCATATATATATATATATATATATATATATATATATATATATATATATATTGATGTTCAATAGAGAACCATAATTAACCAAGAAATCAAGGAACCAATTTTTTTTTCAATTTTTAAAACTTATTTTTTATCAGAAAAAAAACTAAAAATATAGATATTCATAATTTTTTATCTTTTTTCCAGTAATATTAAATTTGATTTTGTCAAATTCACAATGTGAATATTTGAAAATTTACAACGTGAATCCGGATTCACACGGTGAATCCGAAAAATATTTTTCATATTCACAATGTTAATATATGAATTTAGATATTTTTAGATTTTCTTTTAATAAAGAATAAGCTCTAGAAATTGAAAAAAATGTTTCCATTATATAAAGCAATATATTTTATAAAATATGTGGATTTAAATTTGTGATTAAATTCTCAAAGTTTACAAATTTAATAAAAATAGAGAAAATATCCTAACAAAAACAGTAGCATTGAACGGCTTTCAATGTTATAGTAAGTAAGCCTAAAAAATAAACACATGACACAGTGAATCAATGTAAAGTTTTCAGAAAAACAGATGAAAACAACAACAATTTCTATTAATATAACGTGCAATCACCATGAACGATTAACAACCAGTAAAAATCAAGGTTTTATTAATCTTCATTTGTAGTTAAATAGTTACAATTTTTTGTGTAATTAAATACTTACAAATAAAAAAGTTATTTCAAAATACTATATAAGTTTTCTAACTTAATGATATATTATTTATTACATAATTAAATTTTAAATTCTATTTAACTTTAACACTCGTGGGTCCCACAGGTTTTCACCTAGTATATATATATATATATATATATATATATATATATATATATATATATATATATATATATATATATATATATATATATATATATATATATATATATATATATATATTCCGTAAGTTTTCATATATTGGGCATGCTCGTAGAAATTTGTGAAAGATTTTTGGAGGTTTTAAAATTAAGGTTTTTAAGATAAAACTCAAAAACCCATTTGTTTCAACAATAAGAGATTTTAACTTTTAGTTTAAACTAAAAATTACTTGAAGTAGTTTTTCTCAAATTTTAGATTTTGTTTTTATATAATTTTACAGTTTAAAATATAATAATTATTTTTGTCGAAAAATATTCTACAGAAATATAAATACATCTACCTTGGTATGTTATTTTGTTAAAAGGGTCTTCATTATATAATATATTTTTTAGTAATTTGCATAAAACGGTGATTTATCTACAATATGCTATGCTTTAATATATAATAAAACGTTTTCATAAAACTATTTTTTAGAATAAAAAATCTGAAAATGACTATTGTTTTTATCATCGTTATTTGCAGGCAGTAAGTTTCAAGAATTGCAAGAATATTAGTGTTAATAATATAAGGATTAAAAATCCACAACAAATACATTTAACTTTCCTTAATTCAATAAATGTGAAAGCTTCAAATTTGAGGTTGATCGCTCCTGGCAACAGCCCAAACACAGATGGAGTTCATATATCCGATTCTCAAAATGTTCATGTCATCAACTCTGTTGTAAAAACAGGTACATTTTCTAATTATAATATTTAGAGGGTTTTTGGATAGACAAAAAATAGGTTGTTTATTGTTTATTGCTTAATCCCACCACAATAAGCAAATTTAAATGTTTGGATACGAGTCTTTAAAAATTAGCTTATTACGGTAGGAATAAATTAAATAAGCTGATTTTAATAAGCAAAGGGAAATGATTATTGTTTATTGTTTATTGGTCATTTTAGTCATATAAACTGCTTTGTTTGCCAAACACTTAAAATGTTTATTGCTTATTGGTTATTCTCACCGCAATAAGCTAATCCAAACACATTTTAAAAAAAATGTTTATTCCACCGCAATTAACAATTAAACAATAAACTATTAAGCTAAAAACTATTTATCCAAATACCCTTAAAGCTTTTTAATATACTTTTTGATCAAATCAGAAATAAAGTAAACTGTTTTTAATTATCACTTTATTTAATAGTAGAAAAGCGACACTAAAACACTTTTCTCCATTAACAAATTTAATCTAACTCTAAAGTGGCACTACAACAGTTTTCTCTCTTAACAAATCTAATAAATAAAACTTAAAAATGACACGTGTCAGTTTTTTAGAATATTTCTTTGACACGTGACATTTTTCGATGATTTTTATTATTATCTTTGGTAACAGATCAAATTTAATTCAAATTTTAAAAATACAAAATCATGCCCTAATAATATTATTATGTTTATTTTGCTTAACAAATTAATTTATAATTACTTACAATCTACAATATCTTGGTTTTTTTTACATTTATTATTATTTTTTTTATCTATATAGAAATTTTAAATATATCGACCGTAGTTTCCACGGGTTATAACCTACTCCTACTTAATAAATGAAGTTTTTTTTTGCCGTATGTCATCATCTAATTCGATATGCCAAATGACCTTTTTTTTTTTTTTTTTAATTTTTTTCATTTAAATCCACTTTGCAAATTGTAGTTTTTTTTGACTTTGTTATTAAATTATAAAAGAAACTAATCTAAAAATATAATAAAAAATAAGAAAACTTAAATGTCTCCATAAATTCTCACTTAATTTGTCAATTAATGTATGAAATTCAATTTAAATTCAAATCAACTTTATTAATTGAAAAACATAATTTTTTGTCAATCCCTTTTTAATTCATGATAATTTACAGAAACCTTGCAAAATTTAGTTAAATCACGGCTAATATTGATATTTTTCAAAATTCAATTTTGTAAACGGTTAAATGTGTGATGCTTAACAAAATATATTAATTTAAAAAAAAAACATGTATTAAATCAATCCTTCTTATTAAATGAATATTTTTTTTGCCACATGTCAATCTCTTATGAGTTTTGATATTTGTCATTTTGTGGTATTTATGAAATAAATATTATCCATTTGTTAATTTTTTATTTTTTTCAATTTTTAAAATTAAAGTCATATACTTATATGTAAAGTATTAAATATCATATATATTAAATTGCAATAAATACGTTTTTTTTTTCTTTTTTATTTAAAGTTATACATTAAAAAATAATTTATGTTTACACTTTAATGTTTTAATTTTTTTTTAAATTAACCCGCGTAATACACGAGTCTCATAGCTAGTGTCTAATAAACACATTTGCAGGTGATGATTGTGTTTCAATCGTAAACGGATCAAGAAATATTGTAATCAGCAAAATAAAATGTGGACCTGGTCACGGTATCAGGTTGAATATTTTGTTTCACATTAGAATTCTTGATTTTATCTTTTCATATTTATTAAAAAAAATTAATTAAATAATTATGGAAACATATTTTCAGTATTGGGAGTTTGGGGAAGAACAACTCAGAGAGCAAAGTGTCAAATATATTAGTCGACAAAGCAATAATTTCAAATACCACAAATGGAGTCCGAATTAAAAGTTGGCAGGTAAGCTTCCATCTATATACAAATATAATCACTTGTTATTTTTTAGAATATCCTCTTAACTTTTATTTTTATTTTTCTTTCTATCTTAAATATTTAAGATGATGGCAAATGTATAAATTTAAAATCTCAATCAAATTTAAATTAAATTTAATGATATTTTTTATCATCTAAAATAGATAGGAGGATAATATGAACAAAAAATAGGAGACTATTTAATTTCTCTTTTTATTTATACTAGGTGTGAGACCCGTGTAATACACGGGTTGATTTAAAAAAAAAGATTAAATATTAAAGTGTATACAAAAAATATTTTGAATGTGAAACTTTAAAATAAAAAATGAAGAAATATACTTATTGAAATTTAATATCATATATATGATATTTAATACTTTACATATATAATATATGACTTTAATTTTAAAAATCGAATCAAACCAAAAATTGACAAATGGATAATATTTATTTCAAAAATACCACAAAATGAAAAATGTCAAAACTTATAAGAGATTGACATGTGGCAAAAAAACTTTCATTTATTAAGAATGATGATGATATGATATTATTTCAAATATCATAGCCTAGAAAAATTGATGCAGGGAGGGTCTGGATACGCTAAAAATATCAAATTTCAAAATATCATAATGCACAACGTGACTAATCCGATCATTGTGGATCAAAACTATTGTGATAGAAAAGAAGAATGCGAAGAACAGGTTAATTATTACTCCAACTGTAAATCATTTTGTTTTCATTCATGTCTTTTTATTTGTATTGTGCATGGTTTTTTACTATTGGTTCCTTCATGCATGTTAGTAAATAATCTGTATTTTATTTTTCTATCTTTGTTACTAGTATTCCGCAGTACAAATGCAGAATGTGGTTTACAGGAACATAAAAGGAACAAGTCATTCAGAAGTGGGCATAAATTTTGACTGCAGCAAAACGTTTCCATGTCAATCAATTTTGTTGGAAAATGTACTTCTAAGTCGTGAAGGGAATGAAGGAGACATGAAAGCATCTTGTTCAAATGTCATGTTCGGAACTAGAGGGGCAGTTACACCCCGTTGCGAATGACTGAAAGCATATAGAATCCCAAAAGAGGAAAGTAGAAAGATTGTAAATTTTTTGAACTAATACCTGTTTATGATATCTATACATTATGATGCAATACTTTTCTTATTTAGTGATATAAAAATATTATAAATTTCTCTCCAAATTCCTATTATAAATTACTTATTTGCTAGAAAATTAGTACAACTTGTTGGAATCCTAAGTCTTAGGGTCCAAGCAATCAAAATATGGAAACAATAGAGTAAGTCGGTTCTTAGCTTCCTAGTTATAGTCTAATACAAGTCGGTAATTAGAATCTATATATACATGTCTAGATCAAGTTTAGGATCATAGAAACAGATTGTATTCAATATTGGTTTTGAGTTATTTTCTAATTAATCAAAGAGTTGTTTGATTAAATATTGTTTTGCAATTATGTTTTCTAAGCTTGGATTGGTATCAGAGCTTGAGTTAAGGAGTTCTGAGATCATACCTTTTCATCATGTTGAATGGAGAAGGTGATGGAGATGGAAGTCCAGGTGCTGCTCCGGTGAAGAATAGGGAGGTCGGAGCAACCTCCGTTGCTTGTCCGATGCTCACATCCACCAACTACATCGTGTGGGCAATGTGTATGAAGGTTGTCTTGCGCATCCATAAAGTCTGGATTGTGATTGATCCAGGAACCAACGTCATTGAGGAGAATGATTTCCTCGCCATGGGTTTGTTGTACCAAGCCCTACCGGAAAACCTTATAATGCAGATCGGAGATCAGGATTTGGCCAAGAAATTGTGGGATGTCTTTAAAACACGTAATGTAGGTGCTAAAAGAGTCAAAGAAGCGAGATTAGAAACCTTGATGTCGGAATTTGATCGTCTGAGGATGACGGAGTCAGAGACAATCGACGCCTTCATGGGAAAACTCTCTAGAATCGCTTCTATGTCGTCAGCTTTAAGGGAATCATTTGAGGAATCAAAATTGGTTAAGAAATTCTTCAAATCATTACCCAGAAACTTCATAAACATAGTCGCATCTCTCGAACAGGTACTGGATTTGAATTTGGTAGGGTTTGAAGACGTTGTGGGTCGATTGAAGGCATATGAAGAAAGAATCAGGGAAGTCGATGCAGGAGAAGGACAATCGAGGGCTCTATTCGCTGCAAAACCGATCGGAGATGGAAGTGGGTCGTCGACAGGTGGTGTTGGCGCATCGAGGTTTCACGGAGGGGCGAAGGGTAAATGGAAAGGGGCTGGTGGATCGGGTGGATATAATCAGGCCAATGGATTCGGATCTGGGTCAGCTAGATCGAGTGGATCAAATGGGACCAAATCCAATTGTAACTCACAAGGAAGCAAGCCTAATAATTCTAAATAGACCCAAGGTGGGAGGCCCAATTCTAATTCTGAGCCGAGACATAAACCGAAAAAGGACCTGTCTGAAATTATTTGTTACTAGTGCGATAAACCAGGTCACTTCGCATCCAAATGTCCGGATAGACTCCAAAAATCCAAGGAAAATAATTTTTCCGAATATGACGATACTGATGAGACCGTGTTTCTACACGAGACCATATTTTTAAACGAAGAGCAGGGGATACTGTCTCGATACGACTCACGAGACAACGATGTGTGGTATTTAGACAACGAGACGAGTAACCATATGACGGGAAATCGGTCGTTTTCTATGAACTTGAGGAAGGTATATCCAGGAGGGTTAAATTTGGTGATAATTCGTGTGTAGAATTAAAGGGAAAGGTTCTATCCTTTTCCAAGGAAATTCGGGGCAACAATGATTAACGGTGGAGATTTATTTCATACCGTATTTGAAGAATAATAAAAATAGTCTCGGACAAGCAACCGAAGCCGGGTGTGACATCCGGATGAAAGACAATTACTTGACGATGCATGGTGCTGATAATTTCCTATTAATGAATGTACAAAGAACTCCAAATCTTATTTATAAAATAAAATTGAAAATCGGAGCACCTATTTGCCTTCATTCGAGACTAAGTGAAGATACGTGGTGATGACATGTGATGTGTGTAAAATGCACTTGTTTTATTCCTACTTTTTATTAATAATTTTAGCATACAAAGGCAGTGAGCCTGTCTTTTAGTGGTATAGTTGAATAAACAGGGTATCGAACTCAGAGAACGGAAAATTAAACTAATGGCTAATTTTAACTAAGCAATTAATGAAAGTAAAAGGTTTTTCTCTAGTTTTGCAAGACTAGAAACTTAAGCACACCACAAAAACACTTAATTAACTAAGTAACTAAAGCAAACAACTAATTCACCAAATTTGATAAAGATGTTTCTATTTAGGTTCAACCAATTCACTCCTATGATTATTTTGAATTTATGATAGATTAATTGTTATTGGCTACAAACTATAATGGTTAGGTTCATGTTCATTACTCCTAACCCTTAGACGATTAATTAATTCAAGCGGTGATCAAGTGTTTAAACTAATTAATTCCCTAGATTAATAATTTGGATTAAATAAGATTTGTAGTGGTTAATCAAATTGGTGGTTTAATTAACATCTTGTTTGTTGGTTTCTCAAACAAGCTCACACATTAATCTACCCATTATTTTGTTAATCTTAGTTTCATATTCATTATTCCTAAGCATATGATTAAGTGTTCACATAGACATATGAGGTTAACAACTAAGAGATGTTCATGCAGCTTAATTGTCTTCCAATTAACAGAAAATAGTTGTGATTAATGCATAAGGTTCTTTAACAAACTTAATTTAATAAATCACCAATAAACAATCAATCAAAAACTAAGAATTAAACCATAGGAGTTCCTTGGTATTCCCCAAACAGATACAAAAACGTATTTAGCTCATAGTTGCAGTAAAAACAAACACAAAAATAGGTTTAACTAGGCTAAACATACTTAATTCCTAAAGCTAAGTGGAATGATTAACCTAATTGCTTTGATTCTTCAAAAGGTTGAAGATTAGAGTTCCTCAGCGCCTTCAAGGGTTCTCAATCGCAGATGGATCTTCAAAAAATGCCAGAAAAGTATTCCCATCGGATAAAGGCTTGGTTTTTATAACTATCTCAAAACAGGGTGTACTCGGTGAGTAGCAGACCCAACTCGCCGAGTAGGTTCTTAGTTATCCGTCTCAAATCAGGAGTCGTGGCTTATCTTCTGGAATATTCTAATGGACTCGCTGAGTAGGCTCGTGTACTCGCCGAGTAGGAAAGCTTTTGTCCCTGAATCTTCATTCTTTGGTCTCTAATTGTTTCCCCTTGTTCCCTTTCACTCCCAAGCATGTCTTTTGGACTGAAAACAAAATTTAAACAGTATTAAGTACCTTTTGTCCACATTATACACATAATTAGTTAAAAATGAATAAAAATGTATGCTAAATAATTAACTAATTATGCACATATCAAAATACCCCACACTTGACTTTTGCTTGCCCCCAAGCAAAACTGAATTTTAAACATATTAGAATCACATATGACAACTCCATTCTAACGCAACCATTATGCCAAGACCGCAACGCATGCATTTGTGTCTAAAATTGTCCTAAATACCCCCATACTCAAAATACTCACAATCCTCATAAACATTCGCCCACTCACCCCGAACTATGCTCATTTTATGCATCCCTCCGAATCCATCCGCAGAAATCTCTTACCCTCAAGGTATTTTTAGTTGAGCAACCCAAGCATACATAATCTAGAATTACAATTTATGATACCACTATGGAGCTCTTTTTGAATTCTTCACCTTTTGTTGATAATTTGATCTTTGATTTCTTTGAATTCACCACCTTTATTGTTTGACTTTTGGTATCTTCAACTTTTTGAATTTCTTGGAATTTTGATCTTTTGATCTTCACTTTATTTGCTCCAAAATTCTTCAACTTTTCTTGCAATTCTCTCTCTCTCTCTCTCTCTCTCTCTCTCTCTCTCTCTCTCTCTCTTCTCTCTCTTTTTTTTTTACATGTACCTCTCTTTTTTCACTCAAAAACCTACATGCTTAAGCAGGGGCGCTCAACCTCAACCTTTATTGGCCAACGATAATAATTTTCCTGGATACATTTCAGGTTTAGGCTGCTAAACATATTGCATCCCTCAGGCTAAGCGAGGTCGTGTTTTGGTCCCATGATTTCACTGGAATAAGGAAGCCACAAATGCACTAGAACGTGTATAGGCTCAACTAAACATTTGGGTTTTCGTGCAATCATCAACACAATTCTAACATGGAATCCTAATTTGCTTTTACCAAAAATTTCTAAATTAAATCCTAAGTAATATTTTTGGTATGCAACAATTTTTTTTTAAAATTAGCCTAAATTAAGATTCTAAATTTTCTAATATGTGACCAACCCCCTACCCCACACTTATTTTATGCAATGCCCTGATTGCATATTATGCAAAAAAATAAAAATGCAAATATAGAGAAAATTGGAACAAACTCCCCTGGGGTAGCAGTCGATAGGTTGATACTTTTTTTCTTCAGCTCCATCTTCACTTGACTTTAGCCATGGGAACAGCTCATCGATGTCTTGGGTGTCATGCGTCTCGTGTGGTTGACAGCTCGAAAATTTCACGGAACAAGCTTCTTAGAAAATCCCCAGTAACAATTCTGCACAAAAAGTGGATAAATGCTGCAGTGAAAGTGCTCAAAACAGTTCTGGAAATCGAAGATTGCAAGTCTACTCGGCGAGTAGTGACGTTAACTCGATGAGTATCTCTTGACTTGGAACGATAACGTGTAATATCCCATGTACTCGCCGAGTAGAAATTGTGCACTCGGCGAGTAGGCACTGTATTGCCAAAAATGATCCAGCTCATGTTCCTTTCGACCCAGGTTTTGAAATTGGAAATTTCATTGACCCTTACTCTAAATCCTTCAGCAGCAACACTCTTCATTACTCTCGACTCTCACGGACTCAATCCTAAGGACAAGACTCCATACTTTTCTTGAACATCTCTCATTCCCTACTTGACCCTCAACAATTTAGTATGCTTCCTAACCTTCAATTCCTGAAAAATAAATAACTAAAATTGAAAGTAATAACCATCCCAACAAAAATAAAAACCATCCAAGTGTTTAACAATTGTTCAAAACCAAACAAAACATCATAAAAACACAAAACATAAAAAAAAACTCTTCAATCTTCATCCTCCATATCGGTTCCTCCCGCACCACTTCTTCCTTCTTCATTTATTCGCCTCATTCTTTCGTCCCAACTCATAATGTATGGATAGCCAGGTCCGGGTCTTGGGGCAATGTTCATCTGTTGGAAGAGGTATTCAAAAGATTGATTATTATAATTAACCCCTCGTCCAATATCGTCCAAATAGCGCCAGTACTCCACTTGGTTCCACCCATCGTTGTCCTCCTCCACCGGAATAACCGGTGGGTCTTCTCGTACCCGCTCGCTACGTTGTCGTACCCGCCTTCCCGGCTCCTCGGGGATTGCCGACTCGTCTGCATATGGAATGGAAAATGAATCACCAAACTTCTCAACGATCTGTGCCCTCCTGTATAATGTAGTGTTGAATGGTAGAGGGTGAATGACCATGAGTGCCCTAGCTTGTTGCAAATCTAGGACCCTAAACGACTTGGCAATCCTAGTAACAAACATACCTCCATTAATTTTGGAGTTAACTTTTTCCTTAACCACCCCTTCAGCAAGAAATTTGGAGATGCAATAGGGGAGATTCGAGAAAGCGTCGGGAGTAATAATACTCCAAAGATAGAAAATATCAAGGGTTGGGACCTTGTCCCAATCCTTCCGCATGTTGATGGTGCTCGCCACGAAGCGGTGAATAAGGCGATGGATCGGTGAGCGAATATGACCCTCCTGAGCGGTGGAAGGAATATTGTAACACTCGTGTTTCTAGCCTAGGCATTTATATTGAGTTGATAGTCTAGGTTAACCTTTGTAACTCATTCTGAAGAAATGAAAAGGAATTATGTGAATATTATGTGAATTATGTATTTTATGCTTAATTATTAGGGCTTAATTAATTAAGAATAAAAATAAGCGTCAAAATTAAAGTGTAAGATAAGCCCGATATCTTTACATAAAGTTGTAATGGTCGAAACAAGGTTTTCGGGGATATAAAGAATACCAAAATCCGAGTTATAACGAAGAAGTTATGACCTGTCGAAGTTTCGCGACAAAACCGGCACGGTGCTGAATGTCGTAAAAAGTGAGTTTTTGATAAACTACTTTTTAGCCTTAGTAATCTAGACGAAACTCGTAGTATTCATTAAATCGAGAAGTTCGATAAAAAGAACGCCCAAATCTGACTTCATATGAGGAAGTTATGATTTTTCGAAGTTTCAGCTTAGCAGTAGATAGCTAAAAACTCGAAATAAAGATCAAGTTATTTTTAGCCGACACAACCTAAACGAGAATTGAAGGTCTCGTCATTTGGAGCAGAACGGTAAAAAGTTTGACGAAAACGGACGTCGTATGAAGAAGTTATGAATTTTTAACAGATTTCCCGTCGCGGTCTGTTAAAAATAATAATATAAAATTTAAAATCAAAATTAGCTGACGAAGTCTAAAAAGAAGTTGTAGATCGTAATTTTAGATACGCGTCCATATAAAGAACGTAAAAAACAGAGCTCGTATGCAAAAGTTATGGATTTTAGAAGTTTTTGCACGAAAATTGAGAAAATTCGCATAGTCACGAAATGCCATGTCACCCTCGCTGAAAAAGTGCCACGTGTCCTGCTGAGTCATCCGAGCACATGGACTAATCCGAAGTGGTCCAATAGCGGTGCAACACGTACCCTCTTAGCACATGTCCGAACCCTCGCAGCATGCCATGAACCCCCTACTTCGGACCCTAGACCTCGGTCCAATCGCAGCCCCTTCGCACGCGCAGCCCTCGTGCGAGCCTTCCATGCGAGCCCTCGGATCTGCGAGGTGTGGCTTCCTCCTGACCGTCCGATCAGAAGCTTCACCCTATAAATAGGAGGCTGTAAGCCTTCTCGGATATTTTTAAGAAATTGCCATATTTAGCCCCTTTCTTCATATTTTCTTCACCTTGACCTTCCGCGAAGCCCCGGTATCGATTGTAAAGCCCGGAATACTCCACGAAGTGCCTGTGAAGCCCGAAAAAATTATCTTTTCGGTTTCGATGCCCGACTTTTGCAGAGCCCAATTTCTCAATAAAACTCCCGGTTTTATTAGAAACGATCGTTTTAGGAAACGAATTGCTGCCCGATTTTCATCAAAATATGTGAGTGTGTAGTTACTTTCAATTTACACATAGATATGAAGTATTTACCTCGAAATACGTGTTATGTGTAAATATGTTAATTGTTTATTTGAGGTGACTGTTGAATTGATGTTTTATACAAGTTTTAAACTGTATATGCTTTTTATCTACAAAATATGTTGGGTAGAACATAAGTAGATGAAATAGTTGATGTGTGTTAAAAAGGTGAGAGGCCTCGATGTTTTGTTGTTGTTGTAGTCATCTAGCGGAGTATAGATGACGACCACGGACTTTCTAGATAGTCCAGTGGAACACTAGCAGGTTCGCAACTTGTAGGTGTTGATGAATTAAATGTTCATTGGCGTACTCCATCCCCCTCATGGTTGCCTTAAGGACATGTATGGCTGAGGAAACCCCTTAGCAATAGTGTCCATCCCAATGATAATCCTTAGGGTAGGTCCCTTGTGATAGGTGTTTAGGGACGTAAAGTGAAGACAACGGGAATGGGTAATCAGGGTTATTGTTGATTGGTGAACTTAATAAGTATATTATTGTGGGTTGAAAACCTTATATGCTCACTAGGCTCCCAAGCCTGACCCACTCAGTTTTTATGATTACAGGTAGTGGACCCTGAGCATAGTCGGAGGACGACGAGAGATTTTTGGATTATAGGCCAGTAGTTGTAAATAACTGTTGAAAGGCTTATGATGTCTTGTTTATGCTTTTGATCTGTATCAGAACATGACATCTCGAGGTTTTGGATATGTATGGAAAATATATACCTTCTTAATGAAGGGTTTTGATATACTTTTGTCATATGTTGTTTGGGGACCAATTCCACAACATCTTTTAAAAAGATTTCTCTGATTTTATTTTAAAAAGCATAAATTAAATCGGTCGTTTCTGGCCGAGAAATTAGGGGATGTCATAGTTGGTATCAGAGCATTAGTTTAAGTGAACTAAGAAATTGTGGAATTTCTAGACTTGAACTTAGAATGCTAAGTGATGATTGTGAGATGAGTGTCTACCATATTTTAGACACGAGCACTAGTTTATTTTAGGGAAGATTCCTAAAATGCCCTTATATGCTAAATGCTATGTGTTTGCGATGTGTTCCATTATTTGTTCGGATCTACAGTCTGTTGCCGACCGGATCTGGAAACTTTATGTGTGTAGGATTCTAAGCGTATGATTACGAGATTAGAACTAACATGTAAACGTTTCAGAGTGATAAGGGAATTGACATGTCTAACAAGAATAAAGACCTAAATTCGCCTTATTCGGTATATAGATTGTAATGGCAAGAACTCGGAGTGGAGCTGGAAATGCAAACAGAAACCAACAACCTCAACCCCAAGTGGTGGAACCGGTGCCTATAGTAGGAGTTGCACCCGAACCCATCACCATGGCTGGAGTACGAACTATGATTCAGGCCATGTTCGCTGAACAGAGGGAGGAGTTGAGGCAAATGTTGCTGAACGACAGGGATGAACCTTCAGTTCCTATTGAACAATGTGAACTAAATGACGATCGATCTGAAGAAGGGAACAACAGTAGATCGGTTGGTCATAGTGAACCGCTTGTGGTTGGGAGAAATAACCACGAGGGTAGAATGGAGAGAAATGGGTGCAAGTATAAGGACTTTATGACTTGCAAGCCATCGACCTTCAATGGAAAAGAAGAACCTGTCGGAGTAATGGACTGGATCTCGGAAATGGAGTTGGCTTTCATGACTTGTGATTGCCAAGGCAAGTTACAAACTACCTTTGCAGTATGTCAGTTCAGGGGAAGTGCTGCTCGTTGGTGGAGCACTTTGGGGAAAACCCTAAGCCCTAATGAGCCACTGCAATTAACTTGGGCAGAGTTCTTAGTGCACTTCAAGCGCAAGTACTGCTCGGCCCAAAACGTACTTGAGTTAGAAAACCAATTTCTAACATTGCAAAAGGGGAGTATGACCGTTGATGAATATACGAATAACTTCACAGACAAAATGGAATTTGCTTTGCGTATTGTCCCAGATGAGTTGGCAAATATTGACAGGTACGCAAAGGGACTACCATGGGAGTATGCGGTGCCAGTACGTCAGGCACTTACTTTGGAGGCAGCTATCTGGGCTGCCAAGTCTGTTGAAGATATGATAAAAGGGAGAGCCGCCAGCAAGTTTGAAGTTGGCGAAAAGAGAAAGTTTGAAGGAACTTCAGGTTCCAAAAAAAAAACAAATTCTCGAAGACTGGCTCGAGAAAATTTGGAGGAGGAGCCGAAGCCAAGTGGTGTGACAAGTGTAAGAAGAAACACGTTGGGAAGTGCAGCATGGAAGTCACTTGTTACAAATGTGGAAAGCCTGGGCATTATGCCAATGAATGCACCTTTAATAAGAACGTATGTTTTGGGTGCAATGAAGAAGGGCATATTTTGAGGGACTGCCCGAAGAAGAAGGACGCAGCAAAACCCAATCTACCACCAAAGCCAAAGGCGAGAGCTTTTCAGATGACGCTGGAAGCTGCGAAAGAAAAAGCCGATGTTGCTTCAGGTACCTTTCTCGTAAACGAATTGCCTGCCCAAATTTTGTTTGATTCTGGAGCCAATTACTCCTTTATATCGCATGAATTTGGTAGAAAGCTAGCTTTGCCTGTAGATATGCTAGTTAATGCTATAATAGTCGAGATTGCTAGTGGCAAGTTTGTACCTGTTAGCTATCGTATGAAAAACATCCTCATTGACTTGGATGGGAATAAGTTCCAAGAGGAATTATTGCCTATCGAGTTAAATGGATTCGATATAGTTTTAGGAATGGATTGGCTTAGCGCCAACGATGCAGAAATAGTATGTAGAAAGAAAATAGTAAAAGTAAACCCGCCAGGGAAAGAGTCGTTTATGGTGTATGGAGTCAAACGCAGAGTAAATTCTAGAATCATTTCCCTAATGAAAGCCAGAAAGTGTTTGGCCAAGGGATGTACATCATATCTAGCGTTCGTGATCAATGCCAAGATGGAAAAGAAGGAGGTGCAGAATATTCCGGTGGTGTGTGATTATCTGGAAGTTTTTCCCAAAGATCTTCCCAGATTGCCCCCTGATCGACAAATAGAATTTCTTATCGACTTGTTACCAGGAACGACGCCGATAGCAAAAGCACCTTATCGATTAGCGCCAACCGAAATGAAAGAACTTATGACACAACTTCAGGAGTTAATGGACAAAGGTTTCATTCGACCTAGTTCATCGCCCTGGGGAGCCCCTGTGTTATTTGTAAAAAAGAAAGACGGGAGCATGAGAATGTGCATCGATTACAGAGAGCTGAACAAAGCGACGATAAAGAACAAGTACCCGTTTCCAAGGATCGATGATCTGTTCGACTAGTTGCAGGGTTCGAGCTATTTATCGAAGATCGATCTTAGGTCGGGATACCATCAACTAAAGGTGAGAGAGCAGGATATCGAAAAGACTGCCTTTAGAATGAGATATGGACACTATGAATTTTTGGTTATGTCGTTCGGACTAACCAATGCCCCAGCAGCTTTCATGGATTTGATGAATAGGGTTTGTAAACCATTCTTAGATAAATCCGTGATAGTATTCATAGACGATATCTTGATTTATTCGAAAAGCAAGCAGGAACATGAAAAGCATCTACGTGAAGTGCTAGAAGTCCTGAAAAAGGAGAAGTTGTATGCAAAGTTCTCCAAATGTGAATTTTGGATTCAAGAAGTCGAAGTTTTAGGTCATGTGGTTAACCAAGAAGGAATAATGGTTGAACCAGCAAAGATTGAAGCTGTAATGAAGTGGGAACAACCAAAGAGTCCTACGGAGATTCGAAGCTTTTTAGGATTAGCTGGATATTACCGAAGGTTTATCGAAGGCTTTTCTTCGATTGCTACTCCATTAACAGCTTTGACCTATAAAGGAGCCACTTATGCTTGGAATGAGAAGCATAAGGAAGCCTTTGAGAAGTTGAAGAAGAGATTGTGTGAAGCACCGATTCTTTCATTGCCTGAAGGAGTTGATGACTTCGTAGTTTATAGCGATGCATCTGGGGTTGGGTTAGGTTGTGTTCTGACCCAAAGGGATAAAGTGATCGCGTATGCATCGAGGCAGTTGAAGGAACATGAAAAGAACTACCCCACTCATGATCTGGAGTTGGCAGTGGTAGTATTTGCCTTAAAGATATGGAGACATTATCTTTATGGCACAAAGTGTAAACTTTTCACTGATCATAAGAGTCTCCAATATCTCTTTAATTAGAAGGAATTGAACATGAGGCAACGACGTTGGTTAGAGTTACTCAAGGACTACGACTGTGAGATACTTTACCACCCTGGTAAAGCAAATGTGGTTGCTGATGCTCTCAGTCGGAAGGTAAACCTTGAAAAGAAAAGGCCAAGAGCGTTGAGAATTGAAGTTGTCTTGACAATTGTGGAAAGTATAAACAAAGCTCAAGAGGAAGCTTTGGAGAAAAATGACCAAAAGTAAGAACGTTTGGGCAAAACGTTAGTGTTCAGTACAAACAACCAAGGGTTGAAGGTATTCCAAGATAGGATTTGGGTACCTAAAACGGGCGGAATAAGAGATCTTCTGATGGAAGAAGCTCACAAGACCATGTACTTTCATCCCGACAGTACAAAAATGTATAGGGGTTTAAAGCCCTATTATTGGTGGCCGACGATGAAGCTCGATGTTGCTAAGTATGTGGCCGAGTGTGTAACTTGTGCTAGGGTTAAGGCACAACATCAGAAACCGTATGGGAGTTTAGAATCTTTACCCGTACCCATGGGTAAATGGGAATACATCACCATGGATTTTGTGACTAAACTACCCAGAACAAGGAACGGTCACGACATGATTTGGGTGGTCGTTTATCGCTTCACTAAGAGTGCGCATTTCATAGCAGCCAAAGAGAAATGGTCTATGGATAAACTTGCAAATTCTTACGTGAAGGAAATTGTGAGGTTTCACGGTGTTCCGTTAACGATTGTGTCCAATCGTGACAGCCGTTTTACCTCGAGATTTTGGAGGAGTCTACAAGAGGAATTGGGTACCAAGTTGTGTTTGAGTACAACTTACCATCCGCAAACCAATGGTCAGAGCGAGCGAACGATTCAAACATTGGAGGATATGCTGAGAGCATGTACCCTAGAATTCCAAGGTAACTGGGATGAACACTTACCTTTAGTAGAATTATCCTATAATAATAGTTTCCACTCGAGCATCAAGATGGCACCTTATCACACTTTGTATGGGGAGAAGTGTCGAACGCCATCATGCTGGCTGGAAGCTGGGGAAAAGCAGTTTATGGGACCTGAAATAGTCCATCAGACCGCTAAAAAGTTGAAAGTGATAAGGGAAAGGATGTTAGCTGCTCAAGATCGACAAAAGAGTTATACTGACAAGAAAAGACAACCGATATCCTTCGATGTTGGAGATTCGGTTTTACTTAAAGTCTCACCGTGGAAGGGACTTATAAGATTTGGTAAGAGAGGAAAGTTGAGTCCAAGGTTTATTGGACCATTTAAAGTTCTTCAGAGGATCGGGAATCAAGCTTACAAGCTAGAGTTACCGGAAGAACTAGAGGGTATTCATAACACCTTTCATGTGTGTTATTTGAGAAAGTTCACGGGAGACGTGCCCGACATAATTCCGATGTCTGAGTTAAGGTTGGATGAAAACAAGAGGTTGATCGAAGAACCTGAGGCAATCGTTGACCGTAAGACTATGAAGTTACGACGCAAGATGGTCGATTTAGTGCTTGTGCACTGGAAACATACGAATGGACCAAATCTCACTTGGGAAACGGAGAGTGACATGATGAGTCGCTACCCGCAGTTGTTTAGTGATATGTGATTCCGGGGACGGAATCATCCTAAGGTGGAGAGAATTGTAACACTCGTGTTTTTAGCCTAGGCATTTATATTGAGTTGATATTCTAGGTTAACCTTTGTAACTCATTCTGAAGAAATGAAAAGGAATTATGTGAATATTATGTGAATTATGTATTTTATGCTTAATTATTAGGGCTTAATTAATTAAGAATAAAAATAAGCGTCAAAATTAAAGTGTAAGATAAGCCCGATATCTTTACATAAAGTTTTAGTGGTCGAAACAAGGTTTTCGGGGATATAAAGAATACCAAAATCCGAGTTATAACGAAGAAGTTATGACCTGTCAAAGTTTCGCGACAAAACCGGCACAGTACTGAATGTCGTAAAAAGTGAGTTTTCGATAAACTACTTTTTAGCCTTAGTAATCTAAACGAATGTCGTAGTATTCGTTAAACCGAGAAGTTCGATAACAAGAACGCCTAAATCTGATTTCGTATGAGGAAGTTATGATTTTTCGAAGTTTCAGCTTAGCAATAGACAGCTAAAAACTCGAATTTTAGATCAAGCGATTTTTAGCCGAAACAACCTAAACGAGAATTGAAGTTCTCGTCATTAGGAGCACAACGGTAAAAAGTCTAACGAGAACGGACGTCGTATGAAGAAGTTATGAATTTTTAACGGATTTCCTGTCCTGGTTTGCTAAAAATAATAATATAAAATTTAAAATCAAAATTAGTCGACGAAGTCTAAATAGAAGTTGTAGAGCGTAATTTTAGCTACGCGTGCATATAAAGAACGTCAAAACCGGAGCTCGTATGCGTAAGTTATGGATTTTAGAAGTTTTGGCGCGAAAATCGAGAAAATTCGCATAGTCACGAAATGCCACGTCACCCTCGCTGAAAAAGTGCCACGTGTCCTGCTGAGTCACCAAGCTGCTGAGTCATCCGAGCACATGGCCTAATCCGAAGTGGTCCAATAGCGGTGTGACACGTACCCTCTTAGTGCATGTCCGAACCCTCGCAGCATGCCACGAACTCCCCCACTTCGGACCCTAGACCTCGGTCCAATCACAGACCGCCAGCAGCCCCTTCGCATGCGCAGCCCTCGTGCGAGCCTTCCCTGTGAGCCCTCGGATCTGCGAGGCGTGGCTTCTTCCTGACCGTCCGATCAGAAGCTTCACCCTATAAATAGAAGGCTGCGAGCTTTCTCGGATATTTTTAAGAAATTGCCATATTTAGCCCCTTTCTTCATATTTTCTTCACCTTGACCATCCGCGAAGCCCCGGTATCGATTGTAAAGCCCGAAATCCTCCACGAAGTGCCCGTGAAGCCCGGAAAATTTATCTTTTCGGTTTCGAAGCCCGACTTTTGCAGATCCCGGTTTCTCAATAAAACTCCCGGTTTTATTAGAAACGATCGTTTTAGGAAACGAATTGCTACCCGATTTTAATCAAAATATGTGAGTGTGTAGTTACTTTCAATTTACACATAGATATGAAGTATTTACCTTGAAATATGTGTTATGTGTAAATATTTTAATTGTTTATTTGAGGTGACTGTTGAATTGATGTTTTATACAAGTTTTAAACTGTATATGCTTTTTATCTACAAAATATGTTGGGTAGAACATGGGTAGATGAAATAGTTGATGTATGTAAAAAAGGTGAGAGGACTCGATGTTGTTGTTGTTGTTGTTGTTGATGTTGATGTTGTTGTAGTCATCTAGCAGAGTATAGATGACGACCACAGACTTTCTAGATAGTCCAGTGGAACACTAGCAGGTTCGCAACTTGTAGGTGGTGATGAATTAAATGTTCATTGGCGTACTCCATCCCCCTCATGGTTGCCTTAAAGACATGTATGACTGAGGAAACCCCTTAGCAGTAGTGTCCATCCCGATGATAATCCTTAGGCTAGGTCCCTTGTGATAGGTGTTTAGGGACGTAAAGTGAGGACAACGAGAATGGGTAATCAGGGTTATTGTTGATTGGTGAACTTAATAAGTATATTATTGTGGGTTGAAAACCCTATATGCTCACCAGGCTCCCACACCTGACCCACTTAGTTTTTATGATTACTGGTAGTGGACCCCGAGCATAGTCGGAGGACGACGAGAGATTTTTGGATTATAGGCCAGTAGCTGTAAATAACTGTTGAAAGACTTATAATGTCTTGTTTATGCTTTTGATCTGTATCAGAACATGACATCCTGAGGTTTTGGATATGTATGGAAAATATATACCTTCTTAATGAAGGGTTTTGATATACTTTTGTCATATGTTGTTTGGGGACCAATTCTGCAACATCTTTTAAAAAGATTTCTCTGATTTTATTTTAAAAAGCATAAATTAAATCGGTCTTTTCTGGCCGAGAAATTAGGGGATGTCACAAATATACACCCAGTTGGCAATTGTGTTCCACCATGTAGAGGCCACGATTGCCTCGGGAAGTTCCTTATGGCAGTTCTCTAGAAAAGCTTCAAAGTCCTCAGTCATCATTGTGCTCTGATCATAAATCCCCAGCCTCCAAGAAAACTCAGCAATGCTGCACTGTCGCAGCTCCCCGCCCAAAGAAAAAGAAATTGTGTTGGGGTCGTAATACTCACTACCACCTCGGAATGAGATGGTAGCAAAAAATTCCCAACACAACTCGGCATACACAGGTTCTTGTATCTTGAATAATTGTAACCAACCATCACATGTGATGGTGGTATACCCCAAACTGCACTCCTTCACCAAGTATGGTGTGAGCTCCTCCTCCAGTCCCACATTTCCCAACCAATCCCAGTCAACAGCGTTGGGCAAATGGATTTCCTTCTGCTTGAGCGCCTCTAATCTGTTTTTGGCTCGAGCTTGGGATGATTTGGAAGTTATTTGTTGAAATGAAAGCCACGGGATATCACTTTGGCTCCCCCCTAGAAGACTGTCCCCTTCTGGCCATGATACCTGCATAACAACATCAAAGGAACACAAACAAACAATACTCAGTAATTAAAAACGAACAAATCAGGTCTGAATAGTCATCTACTCGCCGAGTACACGACCTACTCGGCGAGTAGGATGAACATCGGTAACAGTCTTGTGCCGATCATGTATAGGCTGTCCAAAACTCCAAATTTTTCACAGTGGTTTGTTGTATTGTGTCATCTAACCATAAATCCAAAAGAAATTTCTCCTGATATTACCTAATTCATGGCTAAATTAAAACCCTAGAATTTGAGGAAACCCCCAAATCCGAATTCAAGCAAAATATGGGCAAATCAATGATAAAGCTTGAACCTTTGATGAGTTTAAAGTGTAAAGATCTTACCTTTTCCTTTGAAAGACGATGATTAAGTGGAAATTTGAAGAAATCGCAGAAGATGCTTGAGGGGACGCAGTGCACGGCGAGTATAGAGGTTAAATGGGTGAAAACCCTTATTTTACAGATTATATATTAACCGTGTAAATTCAGTACTCGCCGAGTAGAAATGCCGTTATGCATTTTATTGGGTTACTCGGGCAGGTACTCGCCGAGTATACGTGCCTACTCGGCGAGTAATCCTTGCAGTTTGAAAAAAATTGAATGTTTTGAAAATTTAATGTATTTTTTTCATTCTTTTAGCCATCCACCCCACACTCTAGGCATTGGTTGTCCTAAAGCAATTATATTCTCAGAAGAAGACAAATGAGAAAGATAAAAATAAAATTAAAGAAAAGGAAAGAAAATGCAATCTTGAGACTCGATTTTCCTCCCGAGAAGCTCTTATTTTTAAGGAGTCATTAGCTAGACTCCTCCCCTTCTACATGGTTGCAATACCTTCCAGCAACAACAACTCTTCCATTCCTTCATTCCGAGGGACTCCTTCTTCATACTTTTTGACCCTATGGCCGTTGACCTTGAAAGGTGTTCCATCTCTTGACAATAGCTCTACAGCACCATGTGGAAACACCGTCTTTACCAGAAAAGGACCATCCCATCTTGACTTAAGTTTTCCTGAGAAAAGCTTTAGTCGTGAATTAAAGAGCAACACTTTTTGGCCTTCATGAAATTCTTTATTTTCTGTTATCCTTTTGTCATGCCACATCTTGGTCTTCTCTTTATAAAGCCACGAACTAGAGTATGCATCATTCCTAAGCTCCTCAAGAGCATTCATTTGCATCAACCGGTTGCTCTTGAGTTCCTCCATATCGAAGTTACACATCTTTAAGGCCCAAAACACCTTATGCTCTATTTCCACCGGCAAATGACATTGCTTTCCATAAACTAACCTATATGGTGTAGTACCAATAGGTGTTTTGAAAGCTGTACGAAAATCCCTAAGTGCATCATCTAGCTTATTCGACCATTCCTTGCGATTGCTCCCCACTGATTTCTCCAAGATTCGCTTTAACGCTCGATTTGTCACCTCGGTTTGTCCACTAGTTTGTGGATGGTAGGATGTAGAAAACTTATGGGTTACCCCATATTTCTTAAACACCTTCTCCAATTGGTCATTGGCAAAATGTGTGCCTCGGTCACTTATAAGAGCTTTCGGGACTCCAAAACGTGAAAATAACTTCTTTAAAAACCGCACCACCACCCGACCGTCATTTGTTGGTAACGCTTGTGCCTCCGCCCATTTGGATACATAATCCACCGCCACCAATATGTATTTGTTTCCTTTAGACAAGCATCACATTCTTTGACAAATTGGGCTGCATCTTTAAAAATTGTGGGCCAATAGAACCCAATGTCAAAGATCTTCTTTGCAGTGTAGTGTGCTCCATGATGTCCACCTGTGGGCCCGCTATGACAATGCTCTAATATCTTCCGAATTTCATTCCCGAACACGCATCTTCGTATGATCCCATCCGCGCAGCTTCGGAAAAGATATGGTTTATCCCAAAAGTAATATTTTATCTCGGAAAAGAATTTCTTCTTTTGTTGACTTGTGAGATCTTTTTGGATGTAACTGCTAGCTAAGTAGTTAACTATATTTGCAAGCCATGGTTCTTCTCCCACGGTCACCATAATATACTCGTCCAGAAAATCATCGCCAACTCTATCTTCGTGCAATTGTGGGTTTTCAAGCCTTGACAAGTGGTCAACTGCTACATTCTCCATTCCCTTCTTATCTCGTATCTCTATGTCAAACTCTTGAAGAAGTAGCACCCATCGTATCAATCTTGGCTTGGCATCCTGTTTGGCAAACAAATACTTGATGGCCGAGTGGTCAGTAAAAGCAGTAGTTTTGGATAAAACCAAGTAAGGGCAGAATTTGTCAAAGGCATACACCGCAACTAATAATTCATTTTCAGTGGTGGTGTAATTCTCTTGGGCTGGATTTAGAGTCTTGCTAGCATAATATATGGGTCGAAAGTGCTTATCAACCCTTTGACCAAGGACAGCTCCTAATGCAAAGTCACTAGCATCACACATAATCTCAAAGGGTAAACTCCAATTTGGTGCAACAATGATCAGGGCATTAGTTAATTTTTCCTTTAAAAATTCAAATGCCTCTAAACACTCTTTAGTAAAATTAAATGGTGCGTCTTTTAATAATAGTTGTGTTAGAGGTCTAGTTATTTTGGAAATATCTTTTATGAAACGCCCGTAAAAACCCGCGTGTCCTAGAAAACTTCTAATGCCTTTAACATTAGTTGGTGGGGGTAATTTGGCAATGGTGTCAATCATTGCCCGATTCACTTCATTCCCATTTTGGAAACCTTGTGGCCCAAAACTATACCCTCCTTGACCATAAAGTGACATTTCTCCCAATTGAGGACCAAGTCGGTTTTTTCACACCTAGCAAGCATTAAGTCAAGATTTGTGAGACAATCATGGAAAGAAGATCCAAAAACGGAAAAGTTGTCCATAAAAACTTCCATGAATTTTTCCACCATATCATGAAATATGGCTATCATACACCTTTGAAAATTCGCGGGTGCATTGCATAGCCCAAAGGGCATGCGTCTTTAAGCAAAAGTCCCACTTAGGCAAGTAAATGTGGTCTTTTCTTGGTCCATTGGGTCTATGGGTATTTGGAAATAACCCGAGAATCCGTCTAGAAAGTAATAGTAAATATGGCCCTATAGTCTTTCTAACATTTGATCAATAAAAGGTAAGGGAAAATGGTCTTTACGAGTGGCATCGTTTAGCTTTCGATAATCGATGCACACTCTCCAACCGGTTACCGTTCGTGTCGGAATTAGCTCGTTCTTTTCGTTGGTTATGACCGTCATCCCTCCTTTCTTTGGCACCACTTGGACCGGACTCACCCACGGACTGTCGGAAATGGAATAGATAATTCCCGCATCTAAGAGTTTAACCACTTCCTTCTTGACTACTTCTTGCATATTCGGGTTTAACCTTCTTTGGTGCTGTACAACCGGCTTTGCTCCTTCTTCCAGATTGATCTTGTGGGAGCAATAGGATGGGCTTATTCCTTTGATGTCGGTGATGCTCCATGCTATGGCCCGCTTCCGCTTCTTCAACACTTGCATGAGCTCTTCCTTTTCAGAATTAGACAGGTCAGAGGCTATGATTACAGGCTTTTGGTTGCCTTCTTCAAGGAAAGCATACTCCAAATGTTCTGGTAAAGTTTTGAGCTCAGATTTTTGGTTCTGACTGTTGGACTCGCCGAGTGCAAGTAAGGTACTCGGCAAGTTTGTGGCTGTATTCACGACTTCTGCCTTTTCTAAGGAAGAACTCGGTGAGTAGATCGGTCCTACTCGGCAAGTAGGGCTGTCAGTTTGCTTCACTAATTCTTCAAACATAGCTTCTTCCAGCAGCCTTTCAATCTCCATTAAGTCTTTTTCTGGATCAAATTCTTCATCATCAGTTGTGAACTTGCTGGAATCTTCACTTATGTATTCCTCTAATAACTCGTCAAGCATATCAATTGAGAATGCCGTGTCGTCACTGTTCCTTGCATACTTCATAGCTTGGTCTACCCCAAATGTGACTGAATCTTCTCCTACCCGCAAGGTGAGCTTCGAATCCCTCCTGTCTACTATAGCTCTTGCCGTGTTGAGGAAGGGCCTTCCAAGGATGATTGGAACTTGTGGATTCGCCTCCATGTCTAGAATGATGAAATCAGCGGGAAAGACGAATTTGTCCACTTTGACTAGTAAGTCTTCGCATATGCCTCTTGGGAATGTGATTGTCTTGTTTGCCAAGTGAATTGCCATGCGAATTGGCCTTGGTTCCGGGAGATCCAACTTCTTAAAGAATGAATATGGCATTAGGTTCACACTTGCTCCCAAATCGACTAAGGCATGAATGGTAGCCAAGTTGCGAAATTGGAAAGGTAAAGTCAAACTCCCCGAGTCGCCCTTCTTCTTTGGTAGCTTATTTAGCATAGTGGCTGATCAATTTTCAGTGAGTACTACCTTCTTCACTTCTTCCATCTTCCTTCTATTAGTGAGAAGTTCCTTAAGGAATTTTGCATATTTGGGCATTTGCATGACGGATTCAATGAAGGGTATGTTGATTTGAAGAGCCTTGATATGATCTAGAAACTTCTGGTACTCCTCTTCCTGCTTCTCTTTTATAGCTCGGGATTGGTATGGCATTGGAGGTTGATACAGCTTTTTAGGAACTTTGCATATTTGGGAATTTGCATGACACATTCAATGAAGTGTATGTTGATTTGAAGAGCCTTGATATGATCCAGAAACTTCTGGTACTCCTCTTCCTGCTTCTCTTTTATAGCTCGGGCTGGGTATGGCATTGGTGGCTGATACAGATTTTCAGGGATCAGTTTTTTCGGATTTGGTAGTATACTCACCGAGTCCATAGGTGGTACTCGGCGAGTAGGGCTGTCAGATTGTAAATTTTGCTTTTCTGCTTGCTTTTCTGCCTCCTCCTTCTGTGATTCCTTGGATGCCTCAGTCTGAATAGGTTCCAGGGGAGTGATTATCTTCCCACTTCTTGTTGTGACTATGTTTATGTGCGTGCCTCGTGGGTTATTTTCAGTTTTGCTAGGAAGTTCGCCCGACGACCTTTGGTTGATTTGTTGAGCAAGTTGCCCAAGCTGCGTTTCTATATTATGGATAGATGCTTGCTGGTTTCTAAGCATGGTCCTTGTTTCTTGAATTGCAGCATCATGATCACTATGTCTTTTTTCTGAAGCAGCTACAAATTTGGTGAGCATTTCTTCCAAGCTTGGCTTTCTCTCTTGTACCGGCTCCTCCTTTTGGTAGAAACCTCTCCCTTTTTGCCAAAACCTTTCCTCCTTGGCCTTCTTGTACTCTTCATAAGGGAGCCACTTTTTCTTTTGTTTGCGCCAGTCTTCATCATATTGGTCTCCACTTGAGTAACAAACTTGCACCTTCTTATTGCCATTCTCATCTAAATCACAGTCTCTAGTGAGGTGAGGTCCATTGCAATTTTCACAACCCACCCGAATAGCATGGATCGTTTGATCCATTTTATCCATCCTCCTATCCAAGGTTTTTAGCATAGCCATGACCGCGGATAAGTCTTCAGTAGCCGCATATGCGGCTCCCCTAGTGACATCATGTCTAGGGTTGTAGTATTCTCTAGAGTGTTTAGAGAATTCTTCAATCAATTCTTTGAACACTGGGGGCGGCTTCTTTGTGAGCGGGCCTTGCGAGTCAAGTAACTGCCTAGTTGTGACATTGACTCCATCATAGAAGATGGAGACTTCTTGCTGGCTGTTTAGGTCATGGTGTGGGCAGTTTCTTAGTAAGCTCTTGTACCTCTCCCAAGCTTCATATAGCGACTCTCCAGCTTGTTGTTCAAAGTTAGCAATGACCTTCTTCAACTTGGCTATCTTGGAAGGTGGGCAAAAGTGATCAATGAATTCTTCCTTCATCTTGGCCCATGTGGTGACTGATCCGGGGGGAAGTGACTTGAGCCAGTCTTTTGCAGCACCTTTGAATGTCACCGGAAGCATGCGAAGTAGCTGACGTCTCGCGAGGCACATTTGGAACATTAAAGTAATCAGCTACATCATTGAATTCATCCAAATGCTTGTAGTCATCTTCGTGGTCTTTTCCATAAAAGGTATTTCTTTAAGTAAAGCTAGGATATGACCCTTGAGCTTGAAAGTAGCAGTTACGGGAATTGCGGGTTGCACAAGTCCCGGGCCATTGTCATCGCACATCCTCTTCTTCCATTCCCCCATGGGGATTTCATCAATGTTAGCCATAGTGATAGCTAACTCTTCCTCGGAATCGGATTCGTGCTCGTATGTAGGCTCCTCTTCTTCCTCGGTCTCATACTCAATATCTTCCTTAACCAGTTCGTCGATTACTAAAGAAGCGCTAGATGCTCTTGATTTGCTGCTCTTTTTCTTCACAAAAACAGTCTTCAAGTTAGACAAAGGTGACTTCTTTGGTGTACTCGAGCTCTCCACGTCCTTTCCTTTGTTCCTTTTTTCAATGCGGATTCGGGATCTTCAAACGGGGGTACCAGCGGGGTGTTTGATCCTCTGGTCATGAAAGTCCTGAAATAAATAAGATAAAAACATAAAAAGAACAAAAAATTGCAACTGAAAAAAAAAACGGAAATTAAATTCCAAATACACTTGTACTCGCTGAGTAGGTGCGACTGCACTCGGCGAGTATCAGTTTAATTTTGAAGAAATTCTAAACTTAATATTAAAACTAAAATAGATGCTAAAACGTAATTTCTAACTACTAAATTGCAATAAATTAACTTTGTGCCAGTAAACTCACACAAAGGATCCAAAAAATTAGGAATTAGATTAATTATTTAGAACCGTTCTCCGGCAACGGCGCCAAAAACTTGATGTGTGTAAAATGCACTTGTTTTATTCCTACTTTTTATTAATAATTTTAGCACACAAAGGCAGTGAACCTGTCTTTTAGTGGTATAGTTGAATAAATAGGGTATCGAACTCAGAGAACGGAAAATTAAACTAATGGCTAATTTTAACTAAGCAATTAATGAAAGTAAAAGGTTTTTCTCTAGTTTTGCAAGACTAGAAACTTAAGCACACAACAAAAACACTTAATTAACTAAGTAACTAAAGCAAACAACTAATTCACCAAATTTGATAAAGATGTTTCTATTTAGGTTCAACCAATTCACTCCTATGATTATTTTGAATTTATGATAGATTAATTGTTATTGGCTACCAACTATAATGGTTAGGTTCATGTTCATTACTCCTAAACCTTAGACAATTAATTAATTCAAGTGGTGATCAAGTGTTTAAACTAATTAATTCCCTAGATTAATAATTTGGATTAAATAAGATTTGTAGTGGTTAATCAAATTGGTGGTTCAGTTAACCTCTTGTTTGTTGGTTTATCAAACAAGCTCACACATTAATCTACCTATTATCTTGTTAATCATAGTTTCATATTCATTATTCCTAAGCATATGATTAAGTGTTCACATAGACATATGAGGTTAACAACTAAGAGATGTTCATGCAGCTTAATTGTCTTCCAATTAACAGAAAATAGTTGTGATTAATGCATAAGGTTCTTTAACAAACTTAATTTAATAAATCACCAATAAACAATCAATCAAAAACTAAGAATTAAACCATAGGAGTTCCTTGGTATTCCCCAAACAGATACAAAAACGTATTTAGCTCATAGTTGCAGTAAAAACAAACACAAAAATAGGTTTAACTAGGCTAAACATACTTAATTCCTAAAGCTAAGTGGAATGATTAACCTAATTGCTTTGATTCTTCAAAAGGTTGAAGATTAGAGTTCCTCAGCGCCTTCAAGGCTTCTCAATCGCAGATGGATCTTCAAAAAACGCCAGAAAAGTATTCCCATCGGATAAAGGCTCGGTTTTT
This sequence comes from Lactuca serriola, assembly GCF_051521515.1. NCBI lineage: Eukaryota > Viridiplantae > Streptophyta > Magnoliopsida > Asterales > Asteraceae > Lactuca > Lactuca serriola. Next base: position 172,573,085 of record NC_136408.1, on the reverse strand, counting down.
ATAACTATCTCAAAACAGGGTGTACTCGGCGAGTAGCAGACCCAACTCGCCGAGTAGATTCTTAGTTATCCGTCTCAAATCAGGAGTCGTGGCTTATCTTCTGGAATATTCTAATGGACTCGCTGAGTAGGCTCGTGTACTCGCCGAGTAGGAAAGCTTTTGTCCCTGAATCTTCATTCTTTGGTCTCTAATTGTTTCCCCTTGTTCCCTTTCACTCCCAAGCATGTCTTTTGGACTGAAAACAAAATTTAAACAGTATTAAGTACCTTTTGTCCACATTATACACATAATTAGTTAAAAATGAATAAAAATGTATGCTAAATAGTTAACTAATTATGCACATATCAACAGGCAAGACTTGGGCACATTAATTTCGAGTCAATGAAAAAGATGTCCAAGAAGGGTCTAGTCAAAGGGCTACCCCAATTTGATCATGATAATTAATTGTGTGAATCTTGCTTGGTGTGAAAGAAAAAAAAGTCATTCCTGACCCTGATGACATACAAAGCAAAACCACAATTGGAACTAGTTCACGGTGATTTACGTGGTTTGATCACGTCAGAAACTAAAGGTCAAAATCGACATGTCTTCACACTAATTGTTGATTTTTCACGCTTTATGTGAGTTTATCTCTTGAAAGAGAAGAGTGAGGCGTTTACACACTTTAAAAGGTTCAAAGCTTTGGTGGAGAATGAGACCGGAAAGTGTTTGAAAGTGTTTAGAAGTGATCGAGGAGGCGAGTTTACTTCTCTCGAGTTTAATACATATTGTGATCGAAACAGAGTCAAACACCATCTTACCTCCCCATATTCATGTTGGATTAGGTTTCTAAGTTCATACCTATTTCTAGGATGTACTTGACCCGGTTGGCATGGTCCATTTGGGTTGCATGACATTGCAACACTTGGATAGACTAAATGAGAGAAATGACACTTAAGAATTATTAATATATCTTGAAGTGGTTAAATCAAGAAGATGAGTCATACTTTGTTCCAAAACATGTCTTAGAGTCATACTCCAAGATTGTAACTTGAGTTACATATCTTAAAGAAAGGTTTATAACACTTGTCAAATATAAGAGTAAAATGTGTCCTACTCTTGTACATTTGAAATTGGTAAGTTGTGACGTTTTGGATAAAACATAGACCAACTAAGGCCAATTGTGTGAAGTGTTTGTCTTGATAAAGAATCCGCACTATCTCTTGAGTATTTGGCAAGTGAGTCTTGTATGTCAAGAGGACAGTGGGAGTCTTAAAGATCTTGAAAAAGCTTCTAGATCTAATCAAGAAGAAAAACCTATATTTTATCACTAGCACACGACTTGAGGTTTATAACCTATCGTGTTAATTGCAGTTAAATTTGGCTTTGCATATGCGTTCTGAGAGTTCTCAATTGGTTGCATAACAACTTGGAAGCAATGGCAGGCCCTTGTGCTGCCGGGTGGCAAGAAGTTAAGACTACACAAGTTCAATCTATAAGAGTTTGGATTTGTCACTAACCTTGTCTTGTGATTATGGTTTTGACAAATTCACATGGATAGGAACACATACACCATAAAATCTAAGTGTCATAAGGTTTCTCTCCGATTCATGAAAATGATGGTGAGGAAACGCTTTCACTAAGTAGATTTTAAGTAGATAGCAATTATGATATTTGCATTATCAAAGTCGTTAGTGGAGCGTGTGTGGTTAACCGGCACACTAACATCGACTTGTGAGAAATGGAAAAGGTCTAAACAATTGAGACTATGATTACGACATCCCTTTTTCATCGTTCTGCAATTGTTTAGACACACATGTGTGCTATCTAACGAAAGGCGTATGATTTTGATAAAGAAAGTTTTATCAAACCATCTCGTATCAGAAATATGAACTTTGGTAACAAGGTCACTAAAGTATTGATTTATAGAAGTCCAACTGATTTCTGACTACATGTCAAAGATAGTGGGAGCATAAGTGTTATGCTAATAATCATCATGAAAGTGGGAGCATGATAATTATAATAAGTGTTGCAAGTCAGCAATGTTAATTATAGAAAACAAAAGGTTTCAATTGGGAAAAAGTTGTTTTGTTATAATTAAGGGAGAGTAAATTATAATTAATTTTAATTCTAAAAGCTTAGATTGAGGTTTTAATCATCTTTAGTCAAGGATATATATATATATATATATATATATATATATATATATATATATATATATATATATATATATATATGAATTTTATGTTGGAATGACTCAACATAAGGAAATTATATATATGGGTCCATTATTTGCGTTCTAAAATTCGATTATGATTATGGCATCCCTTTTCATAATCTGAATTATGAGAACTTGGCAAATAGAAATAGAAATATTATAGCAAAATATTGGTCTAGTATCATGTCTTTATGAATCGTGTCCCATATGCTTTGGATATAGGATCGATTGCATGTGCTATAATATTAATCTATTCTAAATTTTTCCAAATGCCCAGAGCATTAATACGGAAAAAGTACTAGAACTAGATATGAATAATTTGATTAAGCAATTGCCGAGGACAATCTAAGGTTTACCAAAGATTGGTTGCTCAGGGACAGTTGAAAGTATAGTGTTAATTTTGGAAGGACTATATTGACATATTCATAAAAGAGTCAACTCTTGTTCAGGAGTAATAGTCAAAAGGGGAATATGGAAATGTTCCCATAGGTGGAAGTTATTCATTAAATCTGTGTAAGATTAGGAAACTTAATGCAAAAAGAATGTTCAAAGCAATAAACTTTGCATATGAGAGTTCGTTTCCATGGAGTTGATCTCCATTGGAATACTCTGTAATGTTTGTTGACAAGTGTTTGTGACTTTGTGCATAAATATTACAAGAGGACCATTGCATATAAGTTTAGAATCTAACAGATTTAGGTAAATGGAAGGAATTTGGAATTCTTGCATTTGCGATATGGATTTGGGATTGTGAAATGAGTATCATTGGAATTATCTTCAATCGATCTATTTCACAAAGTAAAGATCATAAAAAACTTAGTGTGCATATTTGGTGTATGGCATCACTAATGTTTGTAAAAACATAGTGTGCATACTTGGTGTATGGCATGACTAGTGTTTAGAAAAAAAACCATAGTGTACATGCTTGGAGCATGAGACAACTATTGTTTTAATTCAAGTATAAAGTTGATAGTTTGAAACAGTATGAAATGAATAATGTGTAATCAATATGGTGATAAATAAAAGATGTCTATTCATATTCATAAGTTCTGAGACCATATTTGATTCGATTATTCTTGTGTTTCACTTTGCATGTTTTAACTTCCAAAATAACTAGGTCATTCTTCCCGAATGACTAAGTTATTCAAACCATCCACAGTCGGTCATATGTTGGAAGTAGATATGAATCAAGACTATCATAAAGCAGGATTGTAGATGTCCAAGGTATGGGACATACCAAGAGTTGCTGCAACATTCATGAGTGCTCATAAGTTCTGAGTATTGGATTGAACCCACGCTCACTGGTATCACTTCATGGAATTTATCTCGAGTGATCGTGACATGGTAATATCATATAAGTCTTCAAACATAGAGATATAACTTGTTGCCTGTGAGTTGGTTATACATTGATTGTACGAAAATGCATTGGTAACTTGATGTTATAAAATGTGCCTTTATGTATGATTCAAAAAGTAGTAGAACAAGCATATGAGTCAAAGTTTATCTATTCCTTCTAGGATTAGAAGTGATATCTGGGCCCCTCGATGATTTTGTGTTGACCCATTTACCGGGCCCGGTCAGAACAAAGTTGATGTGTTCAATTAAGTTCTATGTCAAACAAATCGGAAATCGGAAAACAAACTGCTGGATAATAAGTAAGACATTGTTCCATGTATTTGTCCGACTTTTATCTAGAACAGAGGATTATATGATCACTTATCTTAAATGGCGTATCATCATCATCTTAGTTACGCGAGACCTTAAAACAGCTACGATTGCGGATCAGTTCCTGAAGTTATTCTTGCAGATATAGTCATTAGACTTATCCAAGTAGGAGACTGTGAGATTAGGTGTCTAAGTTCATAACTATTTCTAGGATGTACTTGACCCGGTTGGCATGGTCCATTTGGGTTGCATGGCATTGCAACACTTAGATAGAGTAAATGAGAGAAATGAAACTTAAGGATTATTAATATATTATAATTTCTAATATATTAATAATATTATTTAATTAGTACTGATCAAAGAATTGTGTAAATAATCTATTCTTATATAGTGAGCTAATAATCCATGGTTTGTATGGATTGGGCTAAAACCCATAAGGTGCTCCATGGATAATCCATGGAGGTTACAAACCCATGGATCATGGAATATGAAAAACCATGACAATTAGGGTTTACATGGTGTAACCCTACTTGTGCTACAATTATATAAGAAGCTCCAAGGCAAGCAAAATCAGCCACTAAGTGAAGAACAAGAGGGGTATCCGATTTTGAGGTGTTAGTGAACTTCTCTCAAGTCCATTCCAAGAGTTGTAGTGTTGTGTGAGACATTTGAGGCATCACACTTGAGGTGCTAGACTCACAAGGTTCTCAAGGAATCCAAACTACAAAAGGTATGTTCTTCTTCTAGCATTTATGTTTAAAAGTTCCTTATACTATGCTAGATAGGTTAAGAACCTTGGAAAATCAATTTTGCATGTATCATAGTAAAACATAGATCCAAGGTTTCTAGGGTTGCATGTACACCTTAGGAGTGTTAGAATGCTCAAAACCCTTCAATTCACCGCAACAAAATGGAATTGTGGAATGAAGAAACCAAACACTTATGGACATGACACGAAGCATAATGAAGGCAATGCATGTTGCAAACTACTTATGGGGAGAAGTGGTAAATCACTATACAAATCTAATCAATCACGTTTACACAAGATTCCTTGGCGATACAACTCCATACAAAAAGTTTATAAAAGAAAACTGAATTTAGAAAATTTTCGTATATTTAGGTTTCAAGCACATGCAAAAGTTGAACCACTAAATTTGAAGAAGTTGGATGCAAGATCAAGACCACTACTGCATGTTGGTTCTGAACTTGAAACGAAAGCTTATCCCTAATTTAACCCGGCGACACAAAAAATAATCGTGAGTCGAGACGTGATTTTAGATGAAACCAAAGGGTGGGAATGGATTAAAGAAGCAGGAACCAACAATGAAGAACCAGACTCATTCATAATACCATGGGACTACCCAGAAGACGAGACGACCAATAATCAAGGAAGCGATCTAAACAATGATCCAATTGAACCAACTTAATCAGATCATGAGATTAGAGACGGAGCGCAAGTACAAGATAATGAACAACTAAGTCCGGTCAATAATAATGTTCAACAAGGAGCTGCAAACCGGAGGCCCTTGAGAAGAAGAGTACATCCATGACAATTTCAATATTATGAGCTTGATCTTGATAATCTCGAATAACTTCTCCTAAGTGAGTCAAAGACAAGATTGTAGAAATCAATTCGATAAACAAGAATGATACTTGGACTCTTGTGAACAAGCCTTTGGGGGTGAAGCCAATTAGACTCAAGTGGGTGTTCACATTGAAGAAGAATGTAGACGATACCATTAATAAATACAAGCCAAGGTTTGTTGCTAAAGGTTACGTGCAACAACCCGATATTGATTTTCAAGAAGTATTTTTTCTGGTAGCTCGAATCAAAACCATCCGATTTCTTATAGCCTTAGTCGCTACTAATGGGTGGGAACTTCACCACTTAGATGTTAAAATGACATTATCACATGGAGAACTGAAGGAGACCGCTTACGTATCACAACCAGAAGGCTATATAAAGAAAGGCAATGAGCATAAGGTGTATCGCATTACAAAAGCACTATATGGCCTAAGACAAGCACCTCGAGCATGGAACATGAAGCTAGATGGGATTTCAAAGAGTACAAAACTTCAAAAGTGCATGAAAGAACCATCGGTGTACCGGAAAAGTGAAGGATCTAACTTGCTAATTTTAGCAATTTAAGTTGATGATTTATTTGTCACCGGTAAAAATTTGAGCATGATCAAGAGGTTCAAATTTGAGATGTATAAGAACTTTGAGATGTCAGATCTTGGAAGATTGAATTATTATGTTGGCATTGAAGTTAAGCAAGAGGAATCGGGGATTACTATAAACCAAGAAGCATATGCTCAATGCATTCTAAAAGAAGTCGTTTTACATGATTGCAATCCAACGCACATTCCCAAGGAACCGGGAAATAAATTGTTAAATGTCAAAGATGAAGTCGAAATCAAACCGACATAATTTCTAAAGGTGGTAGGATGCCATAGATATCTTTTGCAAACAAGACCGTATATGACATACACAATTGGAGTTGTTAGCCGTTACATGCAAAGTCCAAGTGAATCACATGGGGGCGCAATCAAACACATTCTATGGTACTTACGGGGAACAACGGGATATGGAATCAAGTACGAGTGGATGGGACAAAACCTACTCATTGGTTATAGTGCTAGTAGTCATAATGTTGACTTGGATGATGGAAAAAGCACAACCGGTCACATCTTCTATTACCAGCCATATCCGATAACATGGTGTTCTCAAAAGCATGATATCGTTGCTTTATCATCTTGCGAGGCGGAGTTCATGGCAGCCACGGTGACCGCATGTCAAGCAATATGGCTTCAACATTTGGTCAGAAAAATCATGAACAAAGCGCAAGAGAAAGTGGTTCTTAGAGTTGATAACATGTCAGCTATCGAAGTAACGAAGAATCCCGTCTTTCATGGAAGGAGTAAACACATTCACACAAGGTTTCACTTCGTTCGTAATTGTGTTGACAATGATCAAGTGGAGGTGGAGTACATTCCCAGTGAAGAACAAAGGGAGGACATTCTTACCAAACCAATAGCTCGAACCAAGTTCAAGGAAATACAGAGCTTGACCGAGATCGAAGACATCTCTTGAAGGACTTAGAGATTCAGGGGTGATTGTTAGAATCATAATTCTTGGTTTCCTAGTTATAGTCTAATAAAATTTGGTAATTAGAACCTATATATACATGTCTAGATCAAGTTTAGGATCATAGAAATAGATTGTATTCAATATTGTTTTGGATTTATTTTCCAATTAATCAAAGAGTTTGAAAGACCCTGTCTAATGGTTTGGTCTAGGCATACTAGTTAGTGGTAGCGATTGTGTAGAAAAAAAAACCGATTTTGTCTAGTTTACGGTTGTCATGTGTTTACGGCCGTAAACTCCTTGCGGTTGTAAGTCATGGTTATAAATAGGGCGTTGTGTCAGACTTTAAAGGTTGTTGATGCCTTCGTGTTTTCTCCAAGTTGTATCTGACGTTTTATTGCTTTAAGGCATATGCAAGCTTGGTTCGTTTTGTTATTTGCTTATTATTTCATCTTTGCTTCTGTTATTTGTCTTTGATCATTGGTAGATCCATTTTTCGGGTTTTACAATTGGTATCAGAGCAAGACCAGTGTCAAAGACGTCCTACAGTTGCGATTTTGCTCAAAACGATAATCCCAGCGAAAGAAGGGTTTTATTCCAGTCGATTTTCGTGTGTTTAAAAGTTCACCGTACGAGCTTACGGCCGTAAACACCAAGTTCATGGCCGCAAGCTATTCAAGGCTCATACACCGCAAACAAATCTCTTCTACAGCAAATTGAGTTACTGACTTAAGGCTTTCAGAATAATATTTTATTGCATTAAAATTCTCAAATAAAATAAATTCTTAACAGAAAATCATTGGCCGTAAACTCGAAGTTCTTTTAGAAAATCATTGGCCGTAAATCGATTATCAGATAATCGACTTTAAAAAAATTGCATCTTCAATTTATTTGTTCCAAAATTTAAAATTTTCATGGGCCGTCAACAAGGAGTTTACGGCCGTAAACACTTCTCGGCAGTAAACCTTTCTTGAATTTTAGTCGAGTAATTTTCAGAATTCACAGTAAACAGTAAATTTTTTTTTATTGAAAATTAGATTTTATTTAACAATTAATTAACTTTAATTTAAAAATGGAATCACAAAGTCCTAATCAATATCAAGAACTCGATGCTGTGATGGGAACAACCACGCGCATTCCAAGACTCATGTCCGCTGATGGTTTCCCCGAGTGGAAATATAGAATTGAGAAATATATAAAGATGAAGGACTTCAAGATTTGGAAATGTGTTATAAAAGATCGAGTCAGAATCACCACTACAGTTGGGGGGCAGGTGGTTGACAAGAAAATTGAAAACTTCACTGATGAAGATTTTGAGAGTGTAGAAGAACAAGAAAAGGCATTGGCCATTTTGACTATGGCCTTATCTCCAGACATTGCTCAAGGATTCAGAGAGTATACTTCTGCTAAAGCACTATGGGAAGCCCTTATTGAAGTATATGAGGGAAATGAAGACATGCGAGAGAGTCGCCAAGATATGTTGAGGCAACATTTCAACATGTTTAACTATGTGCCTAGAGAGACTCTCAAAGCTCAACTGCAGCGATTCACAACTCTCAATATGGAGATGACTTTGGCTGGGATCTTCTATACAAAGTCAGAAATTAATAAGAAGCTACTAAATGCTCTCCCAAAATCTTGGGACATGAACGTAGCTGTGATTAAGAAGACTAAGGATCTCAATCGCCTTTCTCTAGCTGAAGTAATGGCTGTCATCAAAGCATGTGATATTGATGACAAGCATCGAGAGATCAATCATGTGAACTCCTACTCAGCTGCCAATCTTGGCATTTCAACTAACAATGCTCTTTCTTCTTTCTCTTATATCCCTGCAGGTTCATCTTCTTCTGCACCAGTCATTCACTACCCACAAAGTCAACCACTTGTCTGCCCAAACTGCTCCATCCTCAAATGTGGCCTCCTCTTCAAAGGGAAAGGAGGGTGATGAAAACCTTGTCTTTGCAGCAGGGCTTGTGAATTTCTACAATGCACTTGTAGCTGGGGAGCTTCCGCCTCAATTGTCATTTGCAGATCTTGATCAAATCCATCCGGAGGACGTTGAGGAAATGGACATCACATGGAAAATTGCCATGGCTGTATTTAGGGCAAAACAGTTGCCAAAAAAGACAGGGAAGAACAATTGGGGAATGAGCGCTGATAAGAAGGTTGGATTCAACAAAGGAAAGCTTCGGTGTTTCAATTGCCACGAGCCAGGGCATTTTGCTCGTGATTGCCCACACCCCGATAGAAGGGTTAATAATGACAGAACAATGGTTGCAGTTGGGAACAACCGAAGCAGTGGTCAAGCAAACAATGAAAAGGCTATGGTTGCACAATCTTTCGATTGGGATGATCAAATACAAGCTCTCAACTTATCTGGACCAGAAAATGCTCATCTGGCACAGGTAAGGGATGATACTGCTGCAGGGATTGTAGCAGCTGAAGACAATGTGATGAAGCTACAATTTGCTTTGATGGTATCCTCTTCCCATGAACCTAATTCGTCCAAGGTAAGTCTTCCATCATGCCCTAAGGCTTGTATAGATTATGTAAAAACTTTACAGGATAAAATTGAGACATTAGGCAATGAAGTAGAAAATCTTAGGATTCTTCGTGAACTCAATGAAAAATTAATAAGAAACGTAGAAGACCTTAGATATGAAGGGTACCAACTTCGAAAAGGAAAAAAACCACTTAAAGCTCAACTAGAATCTAAAATTAAATACTTTAGGAGACTCCAGGAAGACTACAGTAACAAATGTGAAAACTATGATTATGTAGTCAAACAAAATGTTGAGCTAGTGGCTGAAGTTGAATCTTTGAAAGGAAAATTTGAGACTGCCAAACTTGATGTTAGAAAATATGATTTCTCAAGTGAGGTGGTTGCAAATATGGTAGACCAAAGTATGCAGTTTAAAAGGAATCAATCAAAAGGTCTAGGGTATAATCATGCACCCCCTCCTTTCAATCATTCATATGTGTCCAAGCCTTAGTCCAAAGAAGAGATTGTCAATGAATCATTTATGATTTATGGCAAGCCCTCCGGTTTTGTTTCGGGAGGATTTATTAATGTTGAAAGTACTAACATTTCTACTTCTACTGCAGATCAATCCTTGAATCAGTCAAAGCACAAAGTTGAAGGATGTGTTTTTGAAAATAAAATCGAGTCCAAACCTGAAGTTTTCATTTTAAATAAAGACAATTCTTTTTCAAATGTTTTAAGTGACAATATTTCTTGTGGTGTTTTTAATTCTTCTGATACAGTAGCTGCTACTTCTGATACAGTTTTGATTGCTTCTAATATGTATGATAAATTTTTGAATAATTTGGTTGACAATTTGAATGTTTCTAATAAAAATGTTGAGACACCACTAGTTTCACAACCCTCCATGAGTATAGCAGCCTTACTTGCCTCACAACCTAATAATGTTGCATGTTCCTATGAGACAAGCAAGGGTGTTCGTAGGGAAAACGAATATGATAAATGCAGCACAAGTTCTAACAATAACAAGCAGATTTGTTTTAATTGTGGTACTAGTGGTCATATTGCTAGAAATTGTCTTAATCGATTGTTTGTGAGTCATAATCTTCGAAGAAAGGAGAACGAGTTCAGAGGATGGTCTTTAAATAGAAATTCCTCTAGAAGTCGCTCTCAAAATGATGATTGGGCAGATGAAAGAAATAGAAAAAGGGATATTTTTCACAGACATAAAAAGGTTTTTAATCACCTTGTCCCGAGCAGTCTGCCAAAAAGGAGCATAGCCACGCCAAGGTCAAGCTCATCCCAAAGCAGTAGTGGATCTTCAACCAACTCTGCTAGAAGCAGCACATGCTTTAAGCAGATTGTTAAACATAAAATGACAAAGTTAACTGAGTTTTTCAGAAAACCTAATTATAAATGGAGGCCCAAACCTGCTCCCAATACATCATCTGTGCCCTCAGAGAAGTTTAAGTGCAATAAATCTGAAAAGTCATCGGGATCACCCAGGAAGATCATGACCTGGGTGCCCAAATCTAATTAAACCCGCACGTTTTGTAGGGACAGTTGCGGGGAAATGTCGTCAGACCCTGGTTTGTCGACAGTGGCTGTTCCCAGCATATGACGGGAGATATCACCCAACTGCACAGCTCTCAATCATTTAATGGGGGGTATGTCTCTTTTGCGGGTGGAGATGGAGGTAAAATCACTCAAAGGGGAACCTTGTCAAATGGAGTTCTAAGTTTCGAAAACGTGAATTTCGCTCCCGAGTTGAAACACAGTCTGTTAAGCATTTCTCAGATTTGTGACAAGGGTTATTCTACGCATTTCACTGACAAGGAATGCATGGTCTTAAAGCCAGGCTTTGTCATCCCTGAAGAATGGATTCTCGTAAGATCAAAAAGGGATGGGAACGGCTATATTATTGATATGAATAGCAATCTCCCAGAACTAGTTACTTGTCTATTCTCCAAAATCTCCGAGCAAACTGCAATGCTGTGGCACCGAAGATTAGGTCATGTTAACGCCAAGAATCTAAATCGTCTTGCGAAAAATGAGATGGTCCATGGATTTCCCGTCAAGGACTTCATTACGTTTGAAAAATGTGTGTCGTGTGCTCAAGGAAAGCACCATCGAAAGCCACACTTGCCAAAACAAGTTAACTCAATCAGTCAGGTTCTTCAATTACTTCACATGGATTTGTTTGGTCCATTGAATGTGCTAAGCATCAACAGAAGTTCTTACTATTTAGTTGTGATTGATGATTTCTCTCGATTTACGTGGGTTTTCTTTCTATCCAACAAAGCGGGTGTCACTAAATTGATCAAGAAGTTCATTGTACTTGTTGAGAATCAGACTAATCATAGGGTGAAGGCGCTTCGTACCGATAATGGAACAGAGTTCAAGAATTCCGTTCTCAATCACTTCTACGCTGAAAAGGGTATCCTGCGTCAATTTAGTTCAACTCATACACCAAAACAAAATGGTGTTGCTGAAAGGCGGAACAGAACACTCAAAGACGCTGCAAGAACGATGCTGTGTGACTCAAAGCTGTCTGTTTTCTTTTGGGCGGAGGCGATAAACATTGCCTGTTAGTTTCAGAATCGGGTGCTTATCAACAAAGCTGAAATGAAAACTCCGTATGAAATTTACTATGGACATAAGCCGTCAGTCAGTCACTTCCGAGTATTTGGCTGTCCTTGCACCCTTCTTCACCTAGATGCCAAACTGAAGTTTAATGCCAAAGCCGATGACTGCTATTTTGTAGGGTATGCTGCTCGCACCGCTTATAGAGTCTACTATAAGAAAACCAAACAGATTGTGGAATCATATGTTGTGCGTTGGTTGGAAGAGAATGAGACAGACGCAAGAGTGGGTCCGGATTGGTTGTTTGATTATACGTCCCTTTTCAAATCCTTAAACGTGTATTCAAATGATGTATCTAGAACTGGTTCGCATTGGAAGAGTATCTCTGAAGATGAAGATGAAGAAGTCGTGTACAAGCCTGTATCTAAATCTTATGATTCATCGAAAGGAAAATCTACAGCTTCACTTGAAGGAGAGTCCTCTGACTCACACAAGGGAGGATCTTCTGCTGCATCTGAGGGGGAGCCTTCTGCTGCAATTGAGGGGGAGTCTTCTGCAACATCTTCGGGAAAGTCCTCTGCTACTCCTCAAGGGGGCCGTTCATGGAACATCATAGTCCTCAATCGGTCCACACTGATTCTTCTGATGCTAAATCGACACCTCACATATCTTCAGAGAAAGAGTTCGTTCGAAATGATGCTTCCGCTATCTCTTCAACACTTATGGAATTACTCTTTCCTGACCTTATTGCAGATTAGTATGTCGCAGAACCATCTGCTACTACTCAACCAGCAAATGAAGGAGGTCTCAACATTCACACTCTACCTGCTTCTCTCAATGACATCAGCCAAGAAATACCCTCTAGGGTTCAACGGGATCATCCGATCGAAAGCGTCATCGGCCAGCTAGATGATGGTGTTAAAACTAGAATTCAGAGTGGAGACATGAATACATGTCTGTATTCTTGCTTTATTTCTCAAATTGAGCCCAAGAATGTAGAAATGGCTCTAAATGAACCTAGCTGAGTGGATGCAATGCATGAAGAATTGCATCAATTTGAAAAACTTGGTGTTTGGAAATTGGTTGAGTTACCAAAGGGCAAGAAGTCTCTTGACACACGATGGGTCTATCGCGACAAACAGGACGATTCAGGGGTTATTGTGCGAAACAAAGCCACACTGGTAGTACGTGGGTTTCGACAAGTCGAGGATCTTGACTACACTGAAGTTTATGCTCTAGTAGCTCGCCTGGAGGCTATTCGTATCTTCCTAGCGTATGCTTCGTATATGAACTTTACTATCTTTCAAATGGATGTCAAGACTGCCTTCTTGTATGGCAAGGTGAAGGAAGAAATCTACGTTGATCAACCTCCAGGGTTTGTCGACTCGAAGTATCCTAATCATGTCTACAAGTTGGACAAAGCGTTATATGGGCTGCTGTAATAGCCCGGATTCCCAGGTATTATTTATTTATTTATTTTGGTATTTGGTGAGGGGACTCGGCGAGTTGGAGCCTAGACTCGCCGAGTATGATCGCGGATTTGGACGCGGGTTCGCGTCCGGACTCGATGAGTCCAAGAGTGGACTCGGCGAGTCCATGCTGTTTAATGAAACCCTAATTTCTTAGGTTTGAGGCGTCTTTAAAGGGCCTTATGGCCGTCATTTGCACTCATCAGTCCCCAGAGTGAGACCCTAGAGCGTTTGAGTGATTCAAGTGAGGGCAGGAGCCATTATTGATCTTGGAGTTGTTGTCTAGCAAGGAAAGAGGAGATCTAGCCAAGAGGAAGCAATAGAGAGGTGGATTCTTGAAGATTTGAGGTCCAGAACATCACATCTGAGGTACAATCTCGAATCATTCTCTGTTATTGTGATGTTCATGTAGATTTAGGGCTTTTGAACCCAATTGTGGCTACATCTAGTGTCCTCATGGTCCCTTAGCGAGTTAAGGTCCTGGATCTAGACCCATAGAGGTCCAGAGCACCTCATTGCCAAAGCTTTATATGCATCCATGGAGGTTTTGGCTTGGGATCAATGTATTTGAGGCTTTTGAACCCAATTGTGGCTAGATCTAGTGTCCTCATGTTGTTTGGCTTTTAGTCAACACATTAGTATTCCGAGGGAGGTGTTGAGTCGACCTTTGCGGGTTTCCATAGCAGATGAGCGTGAGGTATGTGCTACGGAGGTGGTGCGTGGATGCATGCTGGAGATCTTCTGGGTGGAGTTCCCGATCGATTTGATTCCGATCGCTATGGGGAATGTTTGTGTCATAGTAGGAATGGATTGGTTGAGCCGTTTTGGGGCTGTCATAGATTGCGAGCATCAATTGGTGACGATCCGAGATCCTAGTGGGGGAGCACTGACGGTTTACGGCGAGGGGACTCGTGGAGGTTCGGTTTTCTATTCGGCTGCTAGAGCGAGGCGGAGTTTGCAGCAGGGCTGCAAGGGGTTCGTAGCCTATGTGACAGATGTGCGAGAGGCCGTTGGGAGGCCAAGTTCAGTGGATGAGGTGCCGATAGTGCGTGAGTTCTCGGACGTGTTTCCCGAGGAGCTGCCGGGTGTGCCTCCCGAGAGGCAGGTGGAGTTTTGTATCGATTTGGTTCCCGGGGCTGTGCCTATTGCCAAGGCGCCGTATTGGCTAGCACCGCCAGAGATGCAGGAGTTATCCTCACAGCTGCAAGAGCTGTAGGGGAAAGGGTTCAACCATCCCAGTAGCTCTCCCTGAGGAGCGCCGATCCTTTTTGTCAAGAAAAAGGATGGTTCACACCGGATGTGCATTGATTACCGGGAGTTGAACAAGTTGACGGTCAAGAACCGTTATCCGTTACCGAGGATCGACGATCTATTCGATCAGCTGCAGGGGGCGTCTTAGTTCTCCAAGATTGACTTGAGATCGGGATATCACCAGATGAGAGTTCGGGATGAGGATATCCCGAAGATGGCGTTTAGGACTCGTTACGTGCATTACGAGTTCGTGGTGTTGCCATTCGGGCTCACCAATGCACCAGCGGCATTCATGGATCTCATGAACAGGGTGTGTAGGCCGATGTTGGATCGATCAGTCATTGTATTCATTGATGACATTCTGGTGTATTTAAGGACCAGAGAGCAGCATGAGGAGCATTTGAGGGAGCTCCTTGGAGTTCTGAGAGCGGAGAGGCTTTTCGCCAAATTCTCCAAGTGCGATTTTTGTTTACGGGAGGTCCAGTTCTTAGGGCATCTCGTTAACCAGGATGGGATTTTGGTTGACCTGGCCAAGATCGAGGCTGTGATGAGTTGGGAGGTG